>NW_026871954.1:335905-671810 GCF_033458585.1 Syngnathus typhle | reverse complement strand
TAAGAACAAAAACGTCAACCTGCAATAAAAATTAACAAGACAAAAACGTCAACTTGCAATAAAAAATAAACAAGTCAAAAATATGAAAAACTGTATAAATCACAAATACAAATATACTTACCCAAAACCAATACTTACCATGTACTTAAATAAGACAAAACCGTCAACCTGCAATAAAAAATAAACCAAGTCAAAATATGAAGAACTGTACAAATCAAAAATATGAAAACAAATACTTACCCAAAACCCATACTTACCAATGTACTTAAACAAGACAAAAAACGGTCAACACTGCAATAAAAAATAAAACAAGTCAAAATATGAAACTGTACAAATCAAACATATGGAACAACACATGTTAAAATATACTTACCAAAAAACAAATACTATTGCTACTTACCTGAATATAACATTACCTAGTTGCCGGGAAATCGCAATCCACTCCCAATTTGTGCCATGTAGATAAATAAAAAAATATCTTAAACTAAAATAAGTGAACGCGAAAAATGTTACCGAAAATCATGCGCAAGACGCTAATATAAGGCAAAGGACGCAGTAACCCTCAGTCTCGATGCGGCAATGGAGGAGCAAGCAGTCCCCACTGCAATCCCACATTAAACCAAATTTTAGGGGGAACTACCCTGTGTGCCAGACTGAAGAAGGCACAAAATGCTGCCGAAACGTCGTCGACATCAACACGCAGAGCGCAAAATGACGCCAGTAGAAGCTAATCTGAGATTTATAGATACCCACCGCCATACCCCAAATAGGAGGGCGCATGGATGCCGCACATCTCGCCTCCACCCAAAATGCGGGGAGTCAAAACAAGGGAGTCGCGAGGTACTTTAGAGATTGAGCGGCAGACGAAGCTGCAATCTCTCTGTCCAATTCGAGACTCAATTATTATATAAATAACAAAGGCGAGGGATGGGGAAAAGTATAAAAAAACCAAACAATACTCCCAAAACAAGTGTCCATGATCAATCATTTTATTAAAAACCAATCTGGCCAGCATGGCTGGCGCGGCCACAGCGGGCAGGATGCTCGGGTGCTGGTTCGTGGGGTGGGTGCCGGGACGGTAGGACCGTGCCTTTGTCTCTCTCCTTCGGGGGAGGGACTCCTACCACAATCCTAACTCGCCTGTGCCACCTCCTGGGTGCCCCCCCGCGTTTCCGGTTTCCAATGGGCTCCTGCTCCGTTTGTGTGCTGTTCCCTACCCTGGTCCTGTCCCACCCCAGTCCTATCCTAACCCCAATCCCACCATAACCCCTAACCCTAACCCTAACCCTAACCCTAACCCTAACCTGTCCCCATTTCCCAATAAGACAAAAACGTCAACCTGCAATAAAAATTAAACAAGACAAAAACGTCAACTTGCAATAAAAAATAAACAAGTCAAAAATATGAAAAACTGTATAAATCACAAATACAAATATACTTACCCAAAACCAATACTTACCATGTACTTAAATAAGACAAAACCGTCAACCTGCAATAAAAAATAAACAAGTCAAAAATATGAAGAACTGTACAAATCAAAAATATGAAAACAAATACTTACCCAAAACCAATACTTACCATGTACTTAAACAAGACAAAAACGTCAACCTGCAATAAAAAATAAACAAGTCAAAAATATGAAACTGTACAAATCAAAAATATGAAAACACATGTTAAAATATACTTACCCAAAAACAAATACTATGTACTTACCTGGAATATACTTACCTGTGCCGGAAATCGCATCCACGCCCAATTTGTGCCTGTAGATAAAATAAAAAAATATATTAAACTAAAATAAGTGAAGGAAAAATGTTTCCGAAAATCATGCGCAAGTCGCTATATAAGGCCAAAAGGAAGCAGTAACCCTCAGTCTCGATGCGGCAATGGAGGAGAAAGCAGCTCCCCATGCAATCAAATTAAACCAAATTTAGGGAACTTACCTGTGTGCCAGACCTGAAGAAGGCACAAAATGCTGCCGAAACGTCGTCGACATCACACAGAAGGAGCGCAAAATGACGCCAGTAGAAGCTAATCTGAGATTTATAGATACCCACGCCCTACCCAAATAGGAGGGCGCATGGATGCCGCACATCTCGCTCCACCCAAAATGCGGGGAGTCAAACAAGGGAGTGCGAGGTACTTTAGAGATTGAGCGCAGACGAAGCTGCCAATCTCTCTGGCCAATTCGAGACTCATTATTATATAAATAACAAAGGCGACCGGATGGGAAAAGTATAAAAAATCAAACAATAAGCACAAACAAGTGTCCATGATCAATCATTTTATTAAAAACCAATCTGGCCAGCATGGCTGGCGCGGCCACAGCGGGCAGGATGCTCGGGTGCTGGTTCGTGGGGTGGGTGCCGGGACGGTAGGACCGTGCCTTTGTCTCTCTCCTTCGGGGGAGGGACTCCTACCACAATCCTAACTCGCCTGTGCCACCTCCTGGGTGCCCCCCCGCGTTTCCGGTTTCCAATGGGCTCCTGCTCCGTTTGTGTGCTGTTCCCTACCCTGGTCCTGTCCCACCCCAGTCCTATCCTAACCCCAATCCCACCATAACCCCTAACCCTAACCCTAACCCTAACCCTAACCCTAACCTGTCCCCATTTCCCAATAAGACAAAAACGTCAACCTGCAATAAAAATTAAACAAGACAAAAACGTCAACTTGCAATAAAAAATAAACAAGTCAAAAATATGAAAAACTGTATAAATCACAAATACAAATATACTTACCCAAAACCAATACTTACCATGTACTTAAATAAGACAAAACCGTCAACCTGCAATAAAAAATAAACAAGTCAAAAATATGAAGAACTGTACAAATCAAAAATATGAAAACAAATACTTACCCAAAACCAATACTTACCATGTACTTAAACAAGACAAAAACGTCAACCTGCAATAAAAAATAAACAAGTCAAAAATATGAAACTGTACAAATCAAAAATATGAAAACACATGTTAAAATATACTTACCCAAAAACAAATACTATGTACTTACCTGGAATATACTTACCTGTGCCGGAAATCGCATCCACGCCCAATTTGTGCCTGTAGATAAAATAAAAAAATATATTAAACTAAAATAAGTGAAGGAAAAATGTTTCCGAAAATCATGCGCAAGTCGCTATATAAGGCCAAAAGGAAGCAGTAACCCTCAGTCTCGATGCGGCAATGGAGGAGAAAGCAGCTCCCCATGCAATCAAATTAAACCAAATTTAGGGAACTTACCTGTGTGCCAGACCTGAAGAAGGCACAAAATGCTGCCGAAACGTCGTCGACATCACACAGAAGGAGCGCAAAATGACGCCAGTAGAAGCTAATCTGAGATTTATAGATACCCACGCCCTACCCAAATAGGAGGGCGCATGGATGCCGCACATCTCGCTCCACCCAAAATGCGGGGAGTCAAACAAGGGAGTGCGAGGTACTTTAGAGATTGAGCGCAGACGAAGCTGCCAATCTCTCTGGCCAATTCGAGACTCATTATTATATAAATAACAAAGGCGACCGGATGGGAAAAGTATAAAAAATCAAACAATAAGCACAAACAAGTGTCCATGATCAATCATTTTATTAAAAACCAATCTGGCCAGCATGGCTGGCGCGGCCACAGCGGGCAGGATGCTCGGGTGCTGGTTCGTGGGGTGGGTGCCGGGACGGTAGGACCGTGCCTTTGTCTCTCTCCTTCGGGGGAGGGACTCCTACCACAATCCTAACTCGCCTGTGCCACCTCCTGGGTGCCCCCCCGCGTTTCCGGTTTCCAATGGGCTCCTGCTCCGTTTGTGTGCTGTTCCCTACCCTGGTCCTGTCCCACCCCAGTCCTATCCTAACCCCAATCCCACCATAACCCCTAACCCTAACCCTAACCCTAACCCTAACCCTAACCTGTCCCCATTTCCCAATAAGACAAAAACGTCAACCTGCAATAAAAATTAAACAAGACAAAAACGTCAACTTGCAATAAAAAATAAACAAGTCAAAAATATGAAAAACTGTATAAATCACAAATACAAATATACTTACCCAAAACCAATACTTACCATGTACTTAAATAAGACAAAACCGTCAACCTGCAATAAAAAATAAACAAGTCAAAAATATGAAGAACTGTACAAATCAAAAATATGAAAACAAATACTTACCCAAAACCAATACTTACCATGTACTTAAACAAGACAAAAACGTCAACCTGCAATAAAAAATAAACAAGTCAAAAATATGAAACTGTACAAATCAAAAATATGAAAACACATGTTAAAATATACTTACCCAAAAACAAATACTATGTACTTACCTGGAATATACTTACCTGTGCCGGAAATCGCATCCACGCCCAATTTGTGCCTGTAGATAAAATAAAAAAATATATTAAACTAAAATAAGTGAAGGAAAAATGTTTCCGAAAATCATGCGCAAGTCGCTATATAAGGCCAAAAGGAAGCAGTAACCCTCAGTCTCGATGCGGCAATGGAGGAGAAAGCAGCTCCCCATGCAATCAAATTAAACCAAATTTAGGGAACTTACCTGTGTGCCAGACCTGAAGAAGGCACAAAATGCTGCCGAAACGTCGTCGACATCACACAGAAGGAGCGCAAAATGACGCCAGTAGAAGCTAATCTGAGATTTATAGATACCCACGCCCTACCCAAATAGGAGGGCGCATGGATGCCGCACATCTCGCTCCACCCAAAATGCGGGGAGTCAAACAAGGGAGTGCGAGGTACTTTAGAGATTGAGCGCAGACGAAGCTGCCAATCTCTCTGGCCAATTCGAGACTCATTATTATATAAATAACAAAGGCGACCGGATGGGAAAAGTATAAAAAATCAAACAATAAGCACAAACAAGTGTCCATGATCAATCATTTTATTAAAAACCAATCTGGCCAGCATGGCTGGCGCGGCCACAGCGGGCAGGATGCTCGGGTGCTGGTTCGTGGGGTGGGTGCCGGGACGGTAGGACCGTGCCTTTGTCTCTCTCCTTCGGGGGAGGGACTCCTACCACAATCCTAACTCGCCTGTGCCACCTCCTGGGTGCCCCCCCGCGTTTCCGGTTTCCAATGGGCTCCTGCTCCGTTTGTGTGCTGTTCCCTACCCTGGTCCTGTCCCACCCCAGTCCTATCCTAACCCCAATCCCACCATAACCCCTAACCCTAACCCTAACCCTAACCCTAACCCTAACCTGTCCCCATTTCCCAATAAGACAAAAACGTCAACCTGCAATAAAAATTAAACAAGACAAAAACGTCAACTTGCAATAAAAAATAAACAAGTCAAAAATATGAAAAACTGTATAAATCACAAATACAAATATACTTACCCAAAACCAATACTTACCATGTACTTAAATAAGACAAAACCGTCAACCTGCAATAAAAAATAAACAAGTCAAAAATATGAAGAACTGTACAAATCAAAAATATGAAAACAAATACTTACCCAAAACCAATACTTACCATGTACTTAAACAAGACAAAAACGTCAACCTGCAATAAAAAATAAACAAGTCAAAAATATGAAACTGTACAAATCAAAAATATGAAAACACATGTTAAAATATACTTACCCAAAAACAAATACTATGTACTTACCTGGAATATACTTACCTGTGCCGGAAATCGCATCCACGCCCAATTTGTGCCTGTAGATAAAATAAAAAAATATATTAAACTAAAATAAGTGAAGGAAAAATGTTTCCGAAAATCATGCGCAAGTCGCTATATAAGGCCAAAAGGAAGCAGTAACCCTCAGTCTCGATGCGGCAATGGAGGAGAAAGCAGCTCCCCATGCAATCAAATTAAACCAAATTTAGGGAACTTACCTGTGTGCCAGACCTGAAGAAGGCACAAAATGCTGCCGAAACGTCGTCGACATCACACAGAAGGAGCGCAAAATGACGCCAGTAGAAGCTAATCTGAGATTTATAGATACCCACGCCCTACCCAAATAGGAGGGCGCATGGATGCCGCACATCTCGCTCCACCCAAAATGCGGGGAGTCAAACAAGGGAGTGCGAGGTACTTTAGAGATTGAGCGCAGACGAAGCTGCCAATCTCTCTGGCCAATTCGAGACTCATTATTATATAAATAACAAAGGCGACCGGATGGGAAAAGTATAAAAAATCAAACAATAAGCACAAACAAGTGTCCATGATCAATCATTTTATTAAAAACCAATCTGGCCAGCATGGCTGGCGCGGCCACAGCGGGCAGGATGCTCGGGTGCTGGTTCGTGGGGTGGGTGCCGGGACGGTAGGACCGTGCCTTTGTCTCTCTCCTTCGGGGGAGGGACTCCTACCACAATCCTAACTCGCCTGTGCCACCTCCTGGGTGCCCCCCCGCGTTTCCGGTTTCCAATGGGCTCCTGCTCCGTTTGTGTGCTGTTCCCTACCCTGGTCCTGTCCCACCCCAGTCCTATCCTAACCCCAATCCCACCATAACCCCTAACCCTAACCCTAACCCTAACCCTAACCCTAACCTGTCCCCATTTCCCAATAAGACAAAAACGTCAACCTGCAATAAAAATTAAACAAGACAAAAACGTCAACTTGCAATAAAAAATAAACAAGTCAAAAATATGAAAAACTGTATAAATCACAAATACAAATATACTTACCCAAAACCAATACTTACCATGTACTTAAATAAGACAAAACCGTCAACCTGCAATAAAAAATAAACAAGTCAAAAATATGAAGAACTGTACAAATCAAAAATATGAAAACAAATACTTACCCAAAACCAATACTTACCATGTACTTAAACAAGACAAAAACGTCAACCTGCAATAAAAAATAAACAAGTCAAAAATATGAAACTGTACAAATCAAAAATATGAAAACACATGTTAAAATATACTTACCCAAAAACAAATACTATGTACTTACCTGGAATATACTTACCTGTGCCGGAAATCGCATCCACGCCCAATTTGTGCCTGTAGATAAAATAAAAAAATATATTAAACTAAAATAAGTGAAGGAAAAATGTTTCCGAAAATCATGCGCAAGTCGCTATATAAGGCCAAAAGGAAGCAGTAACCCTCAGTCTCGATGCGGCAATGGAGGAGAAAGCAGCTCCCCATGCAATCAAATTAAACCAAATTTAGGGAACTTACCTGTGTGCCAGACCTGAAGAAGGCACAAAATGCTGCCGAAACGTCGTCGACATCACACAGAAGGAGCGCAAAATGACGCCAGTAGAAGCTAATCTGAGATTTATAGATACCCACGCCCTACCCAAATAGGAGGGCGCATGGATGCCGCACATCTCGCTCCACCCAAAATGCGGGGAGTCAAACAAGGGAGTGCGAGGTACTTTAGAGATTGAGCGCAGACGAAGCTGCCAATCTCTCTGGCCAATTCGAGACTCATTATTATATAAATAACAAAGGCGACCGGATGGGAAAAGTATAAAAAATCAAACAATAAGCACAAACAAGTGTCCATGATCAATCATTTTATTAAAAACCAATCTGGCCAGCATGGCTGGCGCGGCCACAGCGGGCAGGATGCTCGGGTGCTGGTTCGTGGGGTGGGTGCCGGGACGGTAGGACCGTGCCTTTGTCTCTCTCCTTCGGGGGAGGGACTCCTACCACAATCCTAACTCGCCTGTGCCACCTCCTGGGTGCCCCCCCGCGTTTCCGGTTTCCAATGGGCTCCTGCTCCGTTTGTGTGCTGTTCCCTACCCTGGTCCTGTCCCACCCCAGTCCTATCCTAACCCCAATCCCACCATAACCCCTAACCCTAACCCTAACCCTAACCCTAACCCTAACCTGTCCCCATTTCCCAATAAGACAAAAACGTCAACCTGCAATAAAAATTAAACAAGACAAAAACGTCAACTTGCAATAAAAAATAAACAAGTCAAAAATATGAAAAACTGTATAAATCACAAATACAAATATACTTACCCAAAACCAATACTTACCATGTACTTAAATAAGACAAAACCGTCAACCTGCAATAAAAAATAAACAAGTCAAAAATATGAAGAACTGTACAAATCAAAAATATGAAAACAAATACTTACCCAAAACCAATACTTACCATGTACTTAAACAAGACAAAAACGTCAACCTGCAATAAAAAATAAACAAGTCAAAAATATGAAACTGTACAAATCAAAAATATGAAAACACATGTTAAAATATACTTACCCAAAAACAAATACTATGTACTTACCTGGAATATACTTACCTGTGCCGGAAATCGCATCCACGCCCAATTTGTGCCTGTAGATAAAATAAAAAAATATATTAAACTAAAATAAGTGAAGGAAAAATGTTTCCGAAAATCATGCGCAAGTCGCTATATAAGGCCAAAAGGAAGCAGTAACCCTCAGTCTCGATGCGGCAATGGAGGAGAAAGCAGCTCCCCATGCAATCAAATTAAACCAAATTTAGGGAACTTACCTGTGTGCCAGACCTGAAGAAGGCACAAAATGCTGCCGAAACGTCGTCGACATCACACAGAAGGAGCGCAAAATGACGCCAGTAGAAGCTAATCTGAGATTTATAGATACCCACGCCCTACCCAAATAGGAGGGCGCATGGATGCCGCACATCTCGCTCCACCCAAAATGCGGGGAGTCAAACAAGGGAGTGCGAGGTACTTTAGAGATTGAGCGCAGACGAAGCTGCCAATCTCTCTGGCCAATTCGAGACTCATTATTATATAAATAACAAAGGCGACCGGATGGGAAAAGTATAAAAAATCAAACAATAAGCACAAACAAGTGTCCATGATCAATCATTTTATTAAAAACCAATCTGGCCAGCATGGCTGGCGCGGCCACAGCGGGCAGGATGCTCGGGTGCTGGTTCGTGGGGTGGGTGCCGGGACGGTAGGACCGTGCCTTTGTCTCTCTCCTTCGGGGGAGGGACTCCTACCACAATCCTAACTCGCCTGTGCCACCTCCTGGGTGCCCCCCCGCGTTTCCGGTTTCCAATGGGCTCCTGCTCCGTTTGTGTGCTGTTCCCTACCCTGGTCCTGTCCCACCCCAGTCCTATCCTAACCCCAATCCCACCATAACCCCTAACCCTAACCCTAACCCTAACCCTAACCCTAACCTGTCCCCATTTCCCAATAAGACAAAAACGTCAACCTGCAATAAAAATTAAACAAGACAAAAACGTCAACTTGCAATAAAAAATAAACAAGTCAAAAATATGAAAAACTGTATAAATCACAAATACAAATATACTTACCCAAAACCAATACTTACCATGTACTTAAATAAGACAAAACCGTCAACCTGCAATAAAAAATAAACAAGTCAAAAATATGAAGAACTGTACAAATCAAAAATATGAAAACAAATACTTACCCAAAACCAATACTTACCATGTACTTAAACAAGACAAAAACGTCAACCTGCAATAAAAAATAAACAAGTCAAAAATATGAAACTGTACAAATCAAAAATATGAAAACACATGTTAAAATATACTTACCCAAAAACAAATACTATGTACTTACCTGGAATATACTTACCTGTGCCGGAAATCGCATCCACGCCCAATTTGTGCCTGTAGATAAAATAAAAAAATATATTAAACTAAAATAAGTGAAGGAAAAATGTTTCCGAAAATCATGCGCAAGTCGCTATATAAGGCCAAAAGGAAGCAGTAACCCTCAGTCTCGATGCGGCAATGGAGGAGAAAGCAGCTCCCCATGCAATCAAATTAAACCAAATTTAGGGAACTTACCTGTGTGCCAGACCTGAAGAAGGCACAAAATGCTGCCGAAACGTCGTCGACATCACACAGAAGGAGCGCAAAATGACGCCAGTAGAAGCTAATCTGAGATTTATAGATACCCACGCCCTACCCAAATAGGAGGGCGCATGGATGCCGCACATCTCGCTCCACCCAAAATGCGGGGAGTCAAACAAGGGAGTGCGAGGTACTTTAGAGATTGAGCGCAGACGAAGCTGCCAATCTCTCTGGCCAATTCGAGACTCATTATTATATAAATAACAAAGGCGACCGGATGGGAAAAGTATAAAAAATCAAACAATAAGCACAAACAAGTGTCCATGATCAATCATTTTATTAAAAACCAATCTGGCCAGCATGGCTGGCGCGGCCACAGCGGGCAGGATGCTCGGGTGCTGGTTCGTGGGGTGGGTGCCGGGACGGTAGGACCGTGCCTTTGTCTCTCTCCTTCGGGGGAGGGACTCCTACCACAATCCTAACTCGCCTGTGCCACCTCCTGGGTGCCCCCCCGCGTTTCCGGTTTCCAATGGGCTCCTGCTCCGTTTGTGTGCTGTTCCCTACCCTGGTCCTGTCCCACCCCAGTCCTATCCTAACCCCAATCCCACCATAACCCCTAACCCTAACCCTAACCCTAACCCTAACCCTAACCTGTCCCCATTTCCCAATAAGACAAAAACGTCAACCTGCAATAAAAATTAAACAAGACAAAAACGTCAACTTGCAATAAAAAATAAACAAGTCAAAAATATGAAAAACTGTATAAATCACAAATACAAATATACTTACCCAAAACCAATACTTACCATGTACTTAAATAAGACAAAACCGTCAACCTGCAATAAAAAATAAACAAGTCAAAAATATGAAGAACTGTACAAATCAAAAATATGAAAACAAATACTTACCCAAAACCAATACTTACCATGTACTTAAACAAGACAAAAACGTCAACCTGCAATAAAAAATAAACAAGTCAAAAATATGAAACTGTACAAATCAAAAATATGAAAACACATGTTAAAATATACTTACCCAAAAACAAATACTATGTACTTACCTGGAATATACTTACCTGTGCCGGAAATCGCATCCACGCCCAATTTGTGCCTGTAGATAAAATAAAAAAATATATTAAACTAAAATAAGTGAAGGAAAAATGTTTCCGAAAATCATGCGCAAGTCGCTATATAAGGCCAAAAGGAAGCAGTAACCCTCAGTCTCGATGCGGCAATGGAGGAGAAAGCAGCTCCCCATGCAATCAAATTAAACCAAATTTAGGGAACTTACCTGTGTGCCAGACCTGAAGAAGGCACAAAATGCTGCCGAAACGTCGTCGACATCACACAGAAGGAGCGCAAAATGACGCCAGTAGAAGCTAATCTGAGATTTATAGATACCCACGCCCTACCCAAATAGGAGGGCGCATGGATGCCGCACATCTCGCTCCACCCAAAATGCGGGGAGTCAAACAAGGGAGTGCGAGGTACTTTAGAGATTGAGCGCAGACGAAGCTGCCAATCTCTCTGGCCAATTCGAGACTCATTATTATATAAATAACAAAGGCGACCGGATGGGAAAAGTATAAAAAATCAAACAATAAGCACAAACAAGTGTCCATGATCAATCATTTTATTAAAAACCAATCTGGCCAGCATGGCTGGCGCGGCCACAGCGGGCAGGATGCTCGGGTGCTGGTTCGTGGGGTGGGTGCCGGGACGGTAGGACCGTGCCTTTGTCTCTCTCCTTCGGGGGAGGGACTCCTACCACAATCCTAACTCGCCTGTGCCACCTCCTGGGTGCCCCCCCGCGTTTCCGGTTTCCAATGGGCTCCTGCTCCGTTTGTGTGCTGTTCCCTACCCTGGTCCTGTCCCACCCCAGTCCTATCCTAACCCCAATCCCACCATAACCCCTAACCCTAACCCTAACCCTAACCCTAACCCTAACCTGTCCCCATTTCCCAATAAGACAAAAACGTCAACCTGCAATAAAAATTAAACAAGACAAAAACGTCAACTTGCAATAAAAAATAAACAAGTCAAAAATATGAAAAACTGTATAAATCACAAATACAAATATACTTACCCAAAACCAATACTTACCATGTACTTAAATAAGACAAAACCGTCAACCTGCAATAAAAAATAAACAAGTCAAAAATATGAAGAACTGTACAAATCAAAAATATGAAAACAAATACTTACCCAAAACCAATACTTACCATGTACTTAAACAAGACAAAAACGTCAACCTGCAATAAAAAATAAACAAGTCAAAAATATGAAACTGTACAAATCAAAAATATGAAAACACATGTTAAAATATACTTACCCAAAAACAAATACTATGTACTTACCTGGAATATACTTACCTGTGCCGGAAATCGCATCCACGCCCAATTTGTGCCTGTAGATAAAATAAAAAAATATATTAAACTAAAATAAGTGAAGGAAAAATGTTTCCGAAAATCATGCGCAAGTCGCTATATAAGGCCAAAAGGAAGCAGTAACCCTCAGTCTCGATGCGGCAATGGAGGAGAAAGCAGCTCCCCATGCAATCAAATTAAACCAAATTTAGGGAACTTACCTGTGTGCCAGACCTGAAGAAGGCACAAAATGCTGCCGAAACGTCGTCGACATCACACAGAAGGAGCGCAAAATGACGCCAGTAGAAGCTAATCTGAGATTTATAGATACCCACGCCCTACCCAAATAGGAGGGCGCATGGATGCCGCACATCTCGCTCCACCCAAAATGCGGGGAGTCAAACAAGGGAGTGCGAGGTACTTTAGAGATTGAGCGCAGACGAAGCTGCCAATCTCTCTGGCCAATTCGAGACTCATTATTATATAAATAACAAAGGCGACCGGATGGGAAAAGTATAAAAAATCAAACAATAAGCACAAACAAGTGTCCATGATCAATCATTTTATTAAAAACCAATCTGGCCAGCATGGCTGGCGCGGCCACAGCGGGCAGGATGCTCGGGTGCTGGTTCGTGGGGTGGGTGCCGGGACGGTAGGACCGTGCCTTTGTCTCTCTCCTTCGGGGGAGGGACTCCTACCACAATCCTAACTCGCCTGTGCCACCTCCTGGGTGCCCCCCCGCGTTTCCGGTTTCCAATGGGCTCCTGCTCCGTTTGTGTGCTGTTCCCTACCCTGGTCCTGTCCCACCCCAGTCCTATCCTAACCCCAATCCCACCATAACCCCTAACCCTAACCCTAACCCTAACCCTAACCCTAACCTGTCCCCATTTCCCAATAAGACAAAAACGTCAACCTGCAATAAAAATTAAACAAGACAAAAACGTCAACTTGCAATAAAAAATAAACAAGTCAAAAATATGAAAAACTGTATAAATCACAAATACAAATATACTTACCCAAAACCAATACTTACCATGTACTTAAATAAGACAAAACCGTCAACCTGCAATAAAAAATAAACAAGTCAAAAATATGAAGAACTGTACAAATCAAAAATATGAAAACAAATACTTACCCAAAACCAATACTTACCATGTACTTAAACAAGACAAAAACGTCAACCTGCAATAAAAAATAAACAAGTCAAAAATATGAAACTGTACAAATCAAAAATATGAAAACACATGTTAAAATATACTTACCCAAAAACAAATACTATGTACTTACCTGGAATATACTTACCTGTGCCGGAAATCGCATCCACGCCCAATTTGTGCCTGTAGATAAAATAAAAAAATATATTAAACTAAAATAAGTGAAGGAAAAATGTTTCCGAAAATCATGCGCAAGTCGCTATATAAGGCCAAAAGGAAGCAGTAACCCTCAGTCTCGATGCGGCAATGGAGGAGAAAGCAGCTCCCCATGCAATCAAATTAAACCAAATTTAGGGAACTTACCTGTGTGCCAGACCTGAAGAAGGCACAAAATGCTGCCGAAACGTCGTCGACATCACACAGAAGGAGCGCAAAATGACGCCAGTAGAAGCTAATCTGAGATTTATAGATACCCACGCCCTACCCAAATAGGAGGGCGCATGGATGCCGCACATCTCGCTCCACCCAAAATGCGGGGAGTCAAACAAGGGAGTGCGAGGTACTTTAGAGATTGAGCGCAGACGAAGCTGCCAATCTCTCTGGCCAATTCGAGACTCATTATTATATAAATAACAAAGGCGACCGGATGGGAAAAGTATAAAAAATCAAACAATAAGCACAAACAAGTGTCCATGATCAATCATTTTATTAAAAACCAATCTGGCCAGCATGGCTGGCGCGGCCACAGCGGGCAGGATGCTCGGGTGCTGGTTCGTGGGGTGGGTGCCGGGACGGTAGGACCGTGCCTTTGTCTCTCTCCTTCGGGGGAGGGACTCCTACCACAATCCTAACTCGCCTGTGCCACCTCCTGGGTGCCCCCCCGCGTTTCCGGTTTCCAATGGGCTCCTGCTCCGTTTGTGTGCTGTTCCCTACCCTGGTCCTGTCCCACCCCAGTCCTATCCTAACCCCAATCCCACCATAACCCCTAACCCTAACCCTAACCCTAACCCTAACCCTAACCTGTCCCCATTTCCCAATAAGACAAAAACGTCAACCTGCAATAAAAATTAAACAAGACAAAAACGTCAACTTGCAATAAAAAATAAACAAGTCAAAAATATGAAAAACTGTATAAATCACAAATACAAATATACTTACCCAAAACCAATACTTACCATGTACTTAAATAAGACAAAACCGTCAACCTGCAATAAAAAATAAACAAGTCAAAAATATGAAGAACTGTACAAATCAAAAATATGAAAACAAATACTTACCCAAAACCAATACTTACCATGTACTTAAACAAGACAAAAACGTCAACCTGCAATAAAAAATAAACAAGTCAAAAATATGAAACTGTACAAATCAAAAATATGAAAACACATGTTAAAATATACTTACCCAAAAACAAATACTATGTACTTACCTGGAATATACTTACCTGTGCCGGAAATCGCATCCACGCCCAATTTGTGCCTGTAGATAAAATAAAAAAATATATTAAACTAAAATAAGTGAAGGAAAAATGTTTCCGAAAATCATGCGCAAGTCGCTATATAAGGCCAAAAGGAAGCAGTAACCCTCAGTCTCGATGCGGCAATGGAGGAGAAAGCAGCTCCCCATGCAATCAAATTAAACCAAATTTAGGGAACTTACCTGTGTGCCAGACCTGAAGAAGGCACAAAATGCTGCCGAAACGTCGTCGACATCACACAGAAGGAGCGCAAAATGACGCCAGTAGAAGCTAATCTGAGATTTATAGATACCCACGCCCTACCCAAATAGGAGGGCGCATGGATGCCGCACATCTCGCTCCACCCAAAATGCGGGGAGTCAAACAAGGGAGTGCGAGGTACTTTAGAGATTGAGCGCAGACGAAGCTGCCAATCTCTCTGGCCAATTCGAGACTCATTATTATATAAATAACAAAGGCGACCGGATGGGAAAAGTATAAAAAATCAAACAATAAGCACAAACAAGTGTCCATGATCAATCATTTTATTAAAAACCAATCTGGCCAGCATGGCTGGCGCGGCCACAGCGGGCAGGATGCTCGGGTGCTGGTTCGTGGGGTGGGTGCCGGGACGGTAGGACCGTGCCTTTGTCTCTCTCCTTCGGGGGAGGGACTCCTACCACAATCCTAACTCGCCTGTGCCACCTCCTGGGTGCCCCCCCGCGTTTCCGGTTTCCAATGGGCTCCTGCTCCGTTTGTGTGCTGTTCCCTACCCTGGTCCTGTCCCACCCCAGTCCTATCCTAACCCCAATCCCACCATAACCCCTAACCCTAACCCTAACCCTAACCCTAACCCTAACCTGTCCCCATTTCCCAATAAGACAAAAACGTCAACCTGCAATAAAAATTAAACAAGACAAAAACGTCAACTTGCAATAAAAAATAAACAAGTCAAAAATATGAAAAACTGTATAAATCACAAATACAAATATACTTACCCAAAACCAATACTTACCATGTACTTAAATAAGACAAAACCGTCAACCTGCAATAAAAAATAAACAAGTCAAAAATATGAAGAACTGTACAAATCAAAAATATGAAAACAAATACTTACCCAAAACCAATACTTACCATGTACTTAAACAAGACAAAAACGTCAACCTGCAATAAAAAATAAACAAGTCAAAAATATGAAACTGTACAAATCAAAAATATGAAAACACATGTTAAAATATACTTACCCAAAAACAAATACTATGTACTTACCTGGAATATACTTACCTGTGCCGGAAATCGCATCCACGCCCAATTTGTGCCTGTAGATAAAATAAAAAAATATATTAAACTAAAATAAGTGAAGGAAAAATGTTTCCGAAAATCATGCGCAAGTCGCTATATAAGGCCAAAAGGAAGCAGTAACCCTCAGTCTCGATGCGGCAATGGAGGAGAAAGCAGCTCCCCATGCAATCAAATTAAACCAAATTTAGGGAACTTACCTGTGTGCCAGACCTGAAGAAGGCACAAAATGCTGCCGAAACGTCGTCGACATCACACAGAAGGAGCGCAAAATGACGCCAGTAGAAGCTAATCTGAGATTTATAGATACCCACGCCCTACCCAAATAGGAGGGCGCATGGATGCCGCACATCTCGCTCCACCCAAAATGCGGGGAGTCAAACAAGGGAGTGCGAGGTACTTTAGAGATTGAGCGCAGACGAAGCTGCCAATCTCTCTGGCCAATTCGAGACTCATTATTATATAAATAACAAAGGCGACCGGATGGGAAAAGTATAAAAAATCAAACAATAAGCACAAACAAGTGTCCATGATCAATCATTTTATTAAAAACCAATCTGGCCAGCATGGCTGGCGCGGCCACAGCGGGCAGGATGCTCGGGTGCTGGTTCGTGGGGTGGGTGCCGGGACGGTAGGACCGTGCCTTTGTCTCTCTCCTTCGGGGGAGGGACTCCTACCACAATCCTAACTCGCCTGTGCCACCTCCTGGGTGCCCCCCCGCGTTTCCGGTTTCCAATGGGCTCCTGCTCCGTTTGTGTGCTGTTCCCTACCCTGGTCCTGTCCCACCCCAGTCCTATCCTAACCCCAATCCCACCATAACCCCTAACCCTAACCCTAACCCTAACCCTAACCCTAACCTGTCCCCATTTCCCAATAAGACAAAAACGTCAACCTGCAATAAAAATTAAACAAGACAAAAACGTCAACTTGCAATAAAAAATAAACAAGTCAAAAATATGAAAAACTGTATAAATCACAAATACAAATATACTTACCCAAAACCAATACTTACCATGTACTTAAATAAGACAAAACCGTCAACCTGCAATAAAAAATAAACAAGTCAAAAATATGAAGAACTGTACAAATCAAAAATATGAAAACAAATACTTACCCAAAACCAATACTTACCATGTACTTAAACAAGACAAAAACGTCAACCTGCAATAAAAAATAAACAAGTCAAAAATATGAAACTGTACAAATCAAAAATATGAAAACACATGTTAAAATATACTTACCCAAAAACAAATACTATGTACTTACCTGGAATATACTTACCTGTGCCGGAAATCGCATCCACGCCCAATTTGTGCCTGTAGATAAAATAAAAAAATATATTAAACTAAAATAAGTGAAGGAAAAATGTTTCCGAAAATCATGCGCAAGTCGCTATATAAGGCCAAAAGGAAGCAGTAACCCTCAGTCTCGATGCGGCAATGGAGGAGAAAGCAGCTCCCCATGCAATCAAATTAAACCAAATTTAGGGAACTTACCTGTGTGCCAGACCTGAAGAAGGCACAAAATGCTGCCGAAACGTCGTCGACATCACACAGAAGGAGCGCAAAATGACGCCAGTAGAAGCTAATCTGAGATTTATAGATACCCACGCCCTACCCAAATAGGAGGGCGCATGGATGCCGCACATCTCGCTCCACCCAAAATGCGGGGAGTCAAACAAGGGAGTGCGAGGTACTTTAGAGATTGAGCGCAGACGAAGCTGCCAATCTCTCTGGCCAATTCGAGACTCATTATTATATAAATAACAAAGGCGACCGGATGGGAAAAGTATAAAAAATCAAACAATAAGCACAAACAAGTGTCCATGATCAATCATTTTATTAAAAACCAATCTGGCCAGCATGGCTGGCGCGGCCACAGCGGGCAGGATGCTCGGGTGCTGGTTCGTGGGGTGGGTGCCGGGACGGTAGGACCGTGCCTTTGTCTCTCTCCTTCGGGGGAGGGACTCCTACCACAATCCTAACTCGCCTGTGCCACCTCCTGGGTGCCCCCCCGCGTTTCCGGTTTCCAATGGGCTCCTGCTCCGTTTGTGTGCTGTTCCCTACCCTGGTCCTGTCCCACCCCAGTCCTATCCTAACCCCAATCCCACCATAACCCCTAACCCTAACCCTAACCCTAACCCTAACCCTAACCTGTCCCCATTTCCCAATAAGACAAAAACGTCAACCTGCAATAAAAATTAAACAAGACAAAAACGTCAACTTGCAATAAAAAATAAACAAGTCAAAAATATGAAAAACTGTATAAATCACAAATACAAATATACTTACCCAAAACCAATACTTACCATGTACTTAAATAAGACAAAACCGTCAACCTGCAATAAAAAATAAACAAGTCAAAAATATGAAGAACTGTACAAATCAAAAATATGAAAACAAATACTTACCCAAAACCAATACTTACCATGTACTTAAACAAGACAAAAACGTCAACCTGCAATAAAAAATAAACAAGTCAAAAATATGAAACTGTACAAATCAAAAATATGAAAACACATGTTAAAATATACTTACCCAAAAACAAATACTATGTACTTACCTGGAATATACTTACCTGTGCCGGAAATCGCATCCACGCCCAATTTGTGCCTGTAGATAAAATAAAAAAATATATTAAACTAAAATAAGTGAAGGAAAAATGTTTCCGAAAATCATGCGCAAGTCGCTATATAAGGCCAAAAGGAAGCAGTAACCCTCAGTCTCGATGCGGCAATGGAGGAGAAAGCAGCTCCCCATGCAATCAAATTAAACCAAATTTAGGGAACTTACCTGTGTGCCAGACCTGAAGAAGGCACAAAATGCTGCCGAAACGTCGTCGACATCACACAGAAGGAGCGCAAAATGACGCCAGTAGAAGCTAATCTGAGATTTATAGATACCCACGCCCTACCCAAATAGGAGGGCGCATGGATGCCGCACATCTCGCTCCACCCAAAATGCGGGGAGTCAAACAAGGGAGTGCGAGGTACTTTAGAGATTGAGCGCAGACGAAGCTGCCAATCTCTCTGGCCAATTCGAGACTCATTATTATATAAATAACAAAGGCGACCGGATGGGAAAAGTATAAAAAATCAAACAATAAGCACAAACAAGTGTCCATGATCAATCATTTTATTAAAAACCAATCTGGCCAGCATGGCTGGCGCGGCCACAGCGGGCAGGATGCTCGGGTGCTGGTTCGTGGGGTGGGTGCCGGGACGGTAGGACCGTGCCTTTGTCTCTCTCCTTCGGGGGAGGGACTCCTACCACAATCCTAACTCGCCTGTGCCACCTCCTGGGTGCCCCCCCGCGTTTCCGGTTTCCAATGGGCTCCTGCTCCGTTTGTGTGCTGTTCCCTACCCTGGTCCTGTCCCACCCCAGTCCTATCCTAACCCCAATCCCACCATAACCCCTAACCCTAACCCTAACCCTAACCCTAACCCTAACCTGTCCCCATTTCCCAATAAGACAAAAACGTCAACCTGCAATAAAAATTAAACAAGACAAAAACGTCAACTTGCAATAAAAAATAAACAAGTCAAAAATATGAAAAACTGTATAAATCACAAATACAAATATACTTACCCAAAACCAATACTTACCATGTACTTAAATAAGACAAAACCGTCAACCTGCAATAAAAAATAAACAAGTCAAAAATATGAAGAACTGTACAAATCAAAAATATGAAAACAAATACTTACCCAAAACCAATACTTACCATGTACTTAAACAAGACAAAAACGTCAACCTGCAATAAAAAATAAACAAGTCAAAAATATGAAACTGTACAAATCAAAAATATGAAAACACATGTTAAAATATACTTACCCAAAAACAAATACTATGTACTTACCTGGAATATACTTACCTGTGCCGGAAATCGCATCCACGCCCAATTTGTGCCTGTAGATAAAATAAAAAAATATATTAAACTAAAATAAGTGAAGGAAAAATGTTTCCGAAAATCATGCGCAAGTCGCTATATAAGGCCAAAAGGAAGCAGTAACCCTCAGTCTCGATGCGGCAATGGAGGAGAAAGCAGCTCCCCATGCAATCAAATTAAACCAAATTTAGGGAACTTACCTGTGTGCCAGACCTGAAGAAGGCACAAAATGCTGCCGAAACGTCGTCGACATCACACAGAAGGAGCGCAAAATGACGCCAGTAGAAGCTAATCTGAGATTTATAGATACCCACGCCCTACCCAAATAGGAGGGCGCATGGATGCCGCACATCTCGCTCCACCCAAAATGCGGGGAGTCAAACAAGGGAGTGCGAGGTACTTTAGAGATTGAGCGCAGACGAAGCTGCCAATCTCTCTGGCCAATTCGAGACTCATTATTATATAAATAACAAAGGCGACCGGATGGGAAAAGTATAAAAAATCAAACAATAAGCACAAACAAGTGTCCATGATCAATCATTTTATTAAAAACCAATCTGGCCAGCATGGCTGGCGCGGCCACAGCGGGCAGGATGCTCGGGTGCTGGTTCGTGGGGTGGGTGCCGGGACGGTAGGACCGTGCCTTTGTCTCTCTCCTTCGGGGGAGGGACTCCTACCACAATCCTAACTCGCCTGTGCCACCTCCTGGGTGCCCCCCCGCGTTTCCGGTTTCCAATGGGCTCCTGCTCCGTTTGTGTGCTGTTCCCTACCCTGGTCCTGTCCCACCCCAGTCCTATCCTAACCCCAATCCCACCATAACCCCTAACCCTAACCCTAACCCTAACCCTAACCCTAACCTGTCCCCATTTCCCAATAAGACAAAAACGTCAACCTGCAATAAAAATTAAACAAGACAAAAACGTCAACTTGCAATAAAAAATAAACAAGTCAAAAATATGAAAAACTGTATAAATCACAAATACAAATATACTTACCCAAAACCAATACTTACCATGTACTTAAATAAGACAAAACCGTCAACCTGCAATAAAAAATAAACAAGTCAAAAATATGAAGAACTGTACAAATCAAAAATATGAAAACAAATACTTACCCAAAACCAATACTTACCATGTACTTAAACAAGACAAAAACGTCAACCTGCAATAAAAAATAAACAAGTCAAAAATATGAAACTGTACAAATCAAAAATATGAAAACACATGTTAAAATATACTTACCCAAAAACAAATACTATGTACTTACCTGGAATATACTTACCTGTGCCGGAAATCGCATCCACGCCCAATTTGTGCCTGTAGATAAAATAAAAAAATATATTAAACTAAAATAAGTGAAGGAAAAATGTTTCCGAAAATCATGCGCAAGTCGCTATATAAGGCCAAAAGGAAGCAGTAACCCTCAGTCTCGATGCGGCAATGGAGGAGAAAGCAGCTCCCCATGCAATCAAATTAAACCAAATTTAGGGAACTTACCTGTGTGCCAGACCTGAAGAAGGCACAAAATGCTGCCGAAACGTCGTCGACATCACACAGAAGGAGCGCAAAATGACGCCAGTAGAAGCTAATCTGAGATTTATAGATACCCACGCCCTACCCAAATAGGAGGGCGCATGGATGCCGCACATCTCGCTCCACCCAAAATGCGGGGAGTCAAACAAGGGAGTGCGAGGTACTTTAGAGATTGAGCGCAGACGAAGCTGCCAATCTCTCTGGCCAATTCGAGACTCATTATTATATAAATAACAAAGGCGACCGGATGGGAAAAGTATAAAAAATCAAACAATAAGCACAAACAAGTGTCCATGATCAATCATTTTATTAAAAACCAATCTGGCCAGCATGGCTGGCGCGGCCACAGCGGGCAGGATGCTCGGGTGCTGGTTCGTGGGGTGGGTGCCGGGACGGTAGGACCGTGCCTTTGTCTCTCTCCTTCGGGGGAGGGACTCCTACCACAATCCTAACTCGCCTGTGCCACCTCCTGGGTGCCCCCCCGCGTTTCCGGTTTCCAATGGGCTCCTGCTCCGTTTGTGTGCTGTTCCCTACCCTGGTCCTGTCCCACCCCAGTCCTATCCTAACCCCAATCCCACCATAACCCCTAACCCTAACCCTAACCCTAACCCTAACCCTAACCTGTCCCCATTTCCCAATAAGACAAAAACGTCAACCTGCAATAAAAATTAAACAAGACAAAAACGTCAACTTGCAATAAAAAATAAACAAGTCAAAAATATGAAAAACTGTATAAATCACAAATACAAATATACTTACCCAAAACCAATACTTACCATGTACTTAAATAAGACAAAACCGTCAACCTGCAATAAAAAATAAACAAGTCAAAAATATGAAGAACTGTACAAATCAAAAATATGAAAACAAATACTTACCCAAAACCAATACTTACCATGTACTTAAACAAGACAAAAACGTCAACCTGCAATAAAAAATAAACAAGTCAAAAATATGAAACTGTACAAATCAAAAATATGAAAACACATGTTAAAATATACTTACCCAAAAACAAATACTATGTACTTACCTGGAATATACTTACCTGTGCCGGAAATCGCATCCACGCCCAATTTGTGCCTGTAGATAAAATAAAAAAATATATTAAACTAAAATAAGTGAAGGAAAAATGTTTCCGAAAATCATGCGCAAGTCGCTATATAAGGCCAAAAGGAAGCAGTAACCCTCAGTCTCGATGCGGCAATGGAGGAGAAAGCAGCTCCCCATGCAATCAAATTAAACCAAATTTAGGGAACTTACCTGTGTGCCAGACCTGAAGAAGGCACAAAATGCTGCCGAAACGTCGTCGACATCACACAGAAGGAGCGCAAAATGACGCCAGTAGAAGCTAATCTGAGATTTATAGATACCCACGCCCTACCCAAATAGGAGGGCGCATGGATGCCGCACATCTCGCTCCACCCAAAATGCGGGGAGTCAAACAAGGGAGTGCGAGGTACTTTAGAGATTGAGCGCAGACGAAGCTGCCAATCTCTCTGGCCAATTCGAGACTCATTATTATATAAATAACAAAGGCGACCGGATGGGAAAAGTATAAAAAATCAAACAATAAGCACAAACAAGTGTCCATGATCAATCATTTTATTAAAAACCAATCTGGCCAGCATGGCTGGCGCGGCCACAGCGGGCAGGATGCTCGGGTGCTGGTTCGTGGGGTGGGTGCCGGGACGGTAGGACCGTGCCTTTGTCTCTCTCCTTCGGGGGAGGGACTCCTACCACAATCCTAACTCGCCTGTGCCACCTCCTGGGTGCCCCCCCGCGTTTCCGGTTTCCAATGGGCTCCTGCTCCGTTTGTGTGCTGTTCCCTACCCTGGTCCTGTCCCACCCCAGTCCTATCCTAACCCCAATCCCACCATAACCCCTAACCCTAACCCTAACCCTAACCCTAACCCTAACCTGTCCCCATTTCCCAATAAGACAAAAACGTCAACCTGCAATAAAAATTAAACAAGACAAAAACGTCAACTTGCAATAAAAAATAAACAAGTCAAAAATATGAAAAACTGTATAAATCACAAATACAAATATACTTACCCAAAACCAATACTTACCATGTACTTAAATAAGACAAAACCGTCAACCTGCAATAAAAAATAAACAAGTCAAAAATATGAAGAACTGTACAAATCAAAAATATGAAAACAAATACTTACCCAAAACCAATACTTACCATGTACTTAAACAAGACAAAAACGTCAACCTGCAATAAAAAATAAACAAGTCAAAAATATGAAACTGTACAAATCAAAAATATGAAAACACATGTTAAAATATACTTACCCAAAAACAAATACTATGTACTTACCTGGAATATACTTACCTGTGCCGGAAATCGCATCCACGCCCAATTTGTGCCTGTAGATAAAATAAAAAAATATATTAAACTAAAATAAGTGAAGGAAAAATGTTTCCGAAAATCATGCGCAAGTCGCTATATAAGGCCAAAAGGAAGCAGTAACCCTCAGTCTCGATGCGGCAATGGAGGAGAAAGCAGCTCCCCATGCAATCAAATTAAACCAAATTTAGGGAACTTACCTGTGTGCCAGACCTGAAGAAGGCACAAAATGCTGCCGAAACGTCGTCGACATCACACAGAAGGAGCGCAAAATGACGCCAGTAGAAGCTAATCTGAGATTTATAGATACCCACGCCCTACCCAAATAGGAGGGCGCATGGATGCCGCACATCTCGCTCCACCCAAAATGCGGGGAGTCAAACAAGGGAGTGCGAGGTACTTTAGAGATTGAGCGCAGACGAAGCTGCCAATCTCTCTGGCCAATTCGAGACTCATTATTATATAAATAACAAAGGCGACCGGATGGGAAAAGTATAAAAAATCAAACAATAAGCACAAACAAGTGTCCATGATCAATCATTTTATTAAAAACCAATCTGGCCAGCATGGCTGGCGCGGCCACAGCGGGCAGGATGCTCGGGTGCTGGTTCGTGGGGTGGGTGCCGGGACGGTAGGACCGTGCCTTTGTCTCTCTCCTTCGGGGGAGGGACTCCTACCACAATCCTAACTCGCCTGTGCCACCTCCTGGGTGCCCCCCCGCGTTTCCGGTTTCCAATGGGCTCCTGCTCCGTTTGTGTGCTGTTCCCTACCCTGGTCCTGTCCCACCCCAGTCCTATCCTAACCCCAATCCCACCATAACCCCTAACCCTAACCCTAACCCTAACCCTAACCCTAACCTGTCCCCATTTCCCAATAAGACAAAAACGTCAACCTGCAATAAAAATTAAACAAGACAAAAACGTCAACTTGCAATAAAAAATAAACAAGTCAAAAATATGAAAAACTGTATAAATCACAAATACAAATATACTTACCCAAAACCAATACTTACCATGTACTTAAATAAGACAAAACCGTCAACCTGCAATAAAAAATAAACAAGTCAAAAATATGAAGAACTGTACAAATCAAAAATATGAAAACAAATACTTACCCAAAACCAATACTTACCATGTACTTAAACAAGACAAAAACGTCAACCTGCAATAAAAAATAAACAAGTCAAAAATATGAAACTGTACAAATCAAAAATATGAAAACACATGTTAAAATATACTTACCCAAAAACAAATACTATGTACTTACCTGGAATATACTTACCTGTGCCGGAAATCGCATCCACGCCCAATTTGTGCCTGTAGATAAAATAAAAAAATATATTAAACTAAAATAAGTGAAGGAAAAATGTTTCCGAAAATCATGCGCAAGTCGCTATATAAGGCCAAAAGGAAGCAGTAACCCTCAGTCTCGATGCGGCAATGGAGGAGAAAGCAGCTCCCCATGCAATCAAATTAAACCAAATTTAGGGAACTTACCTGTGTGCCAGACCTGAAGAAGGCACAAAATGCTGCCGAAACGTCGTCGACATCACACAGAAGGAGCGCAAAATGACGCCAGTAGAAGCTAATCTGAGATTTATAGATACCCACGCCCTACCCAAATAGGAGGGCGCATGGATGCCGCACATCTCGCTCCACCCAAAATGCGGGGAGTCAAACAAGGGAGTGCGAGGTACTTTAGAGATTGAGCGCAGACGAAGCTGCCAATCTCTCTGGCCAATTCGAGACTCATTATTATATAAATAACAAAGGCGACCGGATGGGAAAAGTATAAAAAATCAAACAATAAGCACAAACAAGTGTCCATGATCAATCATTTTATTAAAAACCAATCTGGCCAGCATGGCTGGCGCGGCCACAGCGGGCAGGATGCTCGGGTGCTGGTTCGTGGGGTGGGTGCCGGGACGGTAGGACCGTGCCTTTGTCTCTCTCCTTCGGGGGAGGGACTCCTACCACAATCCTAACTCGCCTGTGCCACCTCCTGGGTGCCCCCCCGCGTTTCCGGTTTCCAATGGGCTCCTGCTCCGTTTGTGTGCTGTTCCCTACCCTGGTCCTGTCCCACCCCAGTCCTATCCTAACCCCAATCCCACCATAACCCCTAACCCTAACCCTAACCCTAACCCTAACCCTAACCTGTCCCCATTTCCCAATAAGACAAAAACGTCAACCTGCAATAAAAATTAAACAAGACAAAAACGTCAACTTGCAATAAAAAATAAACAAGTCAAAAATATGAAAAACTGTATAAATCACAAATACAAATATACTTACCCAAAACCAATACTTACCATGTACTTAAATAAGACAAAACCGTCAACCTGCAATAAAAAATAAACAAGTCAAAAATATGAAGAACTGTACAAATCAAAAATATGAAAACAAATACTTACCCAAAACCAATACTTACCATGTACTTAAACAAGACAAAAACGTCAACCTGCAATAAAAAATAAACAAGTCAAAAATATGAAACTGTACAAATCAAAAATATGAAAACACATGTTAAAATATACTTACCCAAAAACAAATACTATGTACTTACCTGGAATATACTTACCTGTGCCGGAAATCGCATCCACGCCCAATTTGTGCCTGTAGATAAAATAAAAAAATATATTAAACTAAAATAAGTGAAGGAAAAATGTTTCCGAAAATCATGCGCAAGTCGCTATATAAGGCCAAAAGGAAGCAGTAACCCTCAGTCTCGATGCGGCAATGGAGGAGAAAGCAGCTCCCCATGCAATCAAATTAAACCAAATTTAGGGAACTTACCTGTGTGCCAGACCTGAAGAAGGCACAAAATGCTGCCGAAACGTCGTCGACATCACACAGAAGGAGCGCAAAATGACGCCAGTAGAAGCTAATCTGAGATTTATAGATACCCACGCCCTACCCAAATAGGAGGGCGCATGGATGCCGCACATCTCGCTCCACCCAAAATGCGGGGAGTCAAACAAGGGAGTGCGAGGTACTTTAGAGATTGAGCGCAGACGAAGCTGCCAATCTCTCTGGCCAATTCGAGACTCATTATTATATAAATAACAAAGGCGACCGGATGGGAAAAGTATAAAAAATCAAACAATAAGCACAAACAAGTGTCCATGATCAATCATTTTATTAAAAACCAATCTGGCCAGCATGGCTGGCGCGGCCACAGCGGGCAGGATGCTCGGGTGCTGGTTCGTGGGGTGGGTGCCGGGACGGTAGGACCGTGCCTTTGTCTCTCTCCTTCGGGGGAGGGACTCCTACCACAATCCTAACTCGCCTGTGCCACCTCCTGGGTGCCCCCCCGCGTTTCCGGTTTCCAATGGGCTCCTGCTCCGTTTGTGTGCTGTTCCCTACCCTGGTCCTGTCCCACCCCAGTCCTATCCTAACCCCAATCCCACCATAACCCCTAACCCTAACCCTAACCCTAACCCTAACCCTAACCTGTCCCCATTTCCCAATAAGACAAAAACGTCAACCTGCAATAAAAATTAAACAAGACAAAAACGTCAACTTGCAATAAAAAATAAACAAGTCAAAAATATGAAAAACTGTATAAATCACAAATACAAATATACTTACCCAAAACCAATACTTACCATGTACTTAAATAAGACAAAACCGTCAACCTGCAATAAAAAATAAACAAGTCAAAAATATGAAGAACTGTACAAATCAAAAATATGAAAACAAATACTTACCCAAAACCAATACTTACCATGTACTTAAACAAGACAAAAACGTCAACCTGCAATAAAAAATAAACAAGTCAAAAATATGAAACTGTACAAATCAAAAATATGAAAACACATGTTAAAATATACTTACCCAAAAACAAATACTATGTACTTACCTGGAATATACTTACCTGTGCCGGAAATCGCATCCACGCCCAATTTGTGCCTGTAGATAAAATAAAAAAATATATTAAACTAAAATAAGTGAAGGAAAAATGTTTCCGAAAATCATGCGCAAGTCGCTATATAAGGCCAAAAGGAAGCAGTAACCCTCAGTCTCGATGCGGCAATGGAGGAGAAAGCAGCTCCCCATGCAATCAAATTAAACCAAATTTAGGGAACTTACCTGTGTGCCAGACCTGAAGAAGGCACAAAATGCTGCCGAAACGTCGTCGACATCACACAGAAGGAGCGCAAAATGACGCCAGTAGAAGCTAATCTGAGATTTATAGATACCCACGCCCTACCCAAATAGGAGGGCGCATGGATGCCGCACATCTCGCTCCACCCAAAATGCGGGGAGTCAAACAAGGGAGTGCGAGGTACTTTAGAGATTGAGCGCAGACGAAGCTGCCAATCTCTCTGGCCAATTCGAGACTCATTATTATATAAATAACAAAGGCGACCGGATGGGAAAAGTATAAAAAATCAAACAATAAGCACAAACAAGTGTCCATGATCAATCATTTTATTAAAAACCAATCTGGCCAGCATGGCTGGCGCGGCCACAGCGGGCAGGATGCTCGGGTGCTGGTTCGTGGGGTGGGTGCCGGGACGGTAGGACCGTGCCTTTGTCTCTCTCCTTCGGGGGAGGGACTCCTACCACAATCCTAACTCGCCTGTGCCACCTCCTGGGTGCCCCCCCGCGTTTCCGGTTTCCAATGGGCTCCTGCTCCGTTTGTGTGCTGTTCCCTACCCTGGTCCTGTCCCACCCCAGTCCTATCCTAACCCCAATCCCACCATAACCCCTAACCCTAACCCTAACCCTAACCCTAACCCTAACCTGTCCCCATTTCCCAATAAGACAAAAACGTCAACCTGCAATAAAAATTAAACAAGACAAAAACGTCAACTTGCAATAAAAAATAAACAAGTCAAAAATATGAAAAACTGTATAAATCACAAATACAAATATACTTACCCAAAACCAATACTTACCATGTACTTAAATAAGACAAAACCGTCAACCTGCAATAAAAAATAAACAAGTCAAAAATATGAAGAACTGTACAAATCAAAAATATGAAAACAAATACTTACCCAAAACCAATACTTACCATGTACTTAAACAAGACAAAAACGTCAACCTGCAATAAAAAATAAACAAGTCAAAAATATGAAACTGTACAAATCAAAAATATGAAAACACATGTTAAAATATACTTACCCAAAAACAAATACTATGTACTTACCTGGAATATACTTACCTGTGCCGGAAATCGCATCCACGCCCAATTTGTGCCTGTAGATAAAATAAAAAAATATATTAAACTAAAATAAGTGAAGGAAAAATGTTTCCGAAAATCATGCGCAAGTCGCTATATAAGGCCAAAAGGAAGCAGTAACCCTCAGTCTCGATGCGGCAATGGAGGAGAAAGCAGCTCCCCATGCAATCAAATTAAACCAAATTTAGGGAACTTACCTGTGTGCCAGACCTGAAGAAGGCACAAAATGCTGCCGAAACGTCGTCGACATCACACAGAAGGAGCGCAAAATGACGCCAGTAGAAGCTAATCTGAGATTTATAGATACCCACGCCCTACCCAAATAGGAGGGCGCATGGATGCCGCACATCTCGCTCCACCCAAAATGCGGGGAGTCAAACAAGGGAGTGCGAGGTACTTTAGAGATTGAGCGCAGACGAAGCTGCCAATCTCTCTGGCCAATTCGAGACTCATTATTATATAAATAACAAAGGCGACCGGATGGGAAAAGTATAAAAAATCAAACAATAAGCACAAACAAGTGTCCATGATCAATCATTTTATTAAAAACCAATCTGGCCAGCATGGCTGGCGCGGCCACAGCGGGCAGGATGCTCGGGTGCTGGTTCGTGGGGTGGGTGCCGGGACGGTAGGACCGTGCCTTTGTCTCTCTCCTTCGGGGGAGGGACTCCTACCACAATCCTAACTCGCCTGTGCCACCTCCTGGGTGCCCCCCCGCGTTTCCGGTTTCCAATGGGCTCCTGCTCCGTTTGTGTGCTGTTCCCTACCCTGGTCCTGTCCCACCCCAGTCCTATCCTAACCCCAATCCCACCATAACCCCTAACCCTAACCCTAACCCTAACCCTAACCCTAACCTGTCCCCATTTCCCAATAAGACAAAAACGTCAACCTGCAATAAAAATTAAACAAGACAAAAACGTCAACTTGCAATAAAAAATAAACAAGTCAAAAATATGAAAAACTGTATAAATCACAAATACAAATATACTTACCCAAAACCAATACTTACCATGTACTTAAATAAGACAAAACCGTCAACCTGCAATAAAAAATAAACAAGTCAAAAATATGAAGAACTGTACAAATCAAAAATATGAAAACAAATACTTACCCAAAACCAATACTTACCATGTACTTAAACAAGACAAAAACGTCAACCTGCAATAAAAAATAAACAAGTCAAAAATATGAAACTGTACAAATCAAAAATATGAAAACACATGTTAAAATATACTTACCCAAAAACAAATACTATGTACTTACCTGGAATATACTTACCTGTGCCGGAAATCGCATCCACGCCCAATTTGTGCCTGTAGATAAAATAAAAAAATATATTAAACTAAAATAAGTGAAGGAAAAATGTTTCCGAAAATCATGCGCAAGTCGCTATATAAGGCCAAAAGGAAGCAGTAACCCTCAGTCTCGATGCGGCAATGGAGGAGAAAGCAGCTCCCCATGCAATCAAATTAAACCAAATTTAGGGAACTTACCTGTGTGCCAGACCTGAAGAAGGCACAAAATGCTGCCGAAACGTCGTCGACATCACACAGAAGGAGCGCAAAATGACGCCAGTAGAAGCTAATCTGAGATTTATAGATACCCACGCCCTACCCAAATAGGAGGGCGCATGGATGCCGCACATCTCGCTCCACCCAAAATGCGGGGAGTCAAACAAGGGAGTGCGAGGTACTTTAGAGATTGAGCGCAGACGAAGCTGCCAATCTCTCTGGCCAATTCGAGACTCATTATTATATAAATAACAAAGGCGACCGGATGGGAAAAGTATAAAAAATCAAACAATAAGCACAAACAAGTGTCCATGATCAATCATTTTATTAAAAACCAATCTGGCCAGCATGGCTGGCGCGGCCACAGCGGGCAGGATGCTCGGGTGCTGGTTCGTGGGGTGGGTGCCGGGACGGTAGGACCGTGCCTTTGTCTCTCTCCTTCGGGGGAGGGACTCCTACCACAATCCTAACTCGCCTGTGCCACCTCCTGGGTGCCCCCCCGCGTTTCCGGTTTCCAATGGGCTCCTGCTCCGTTTGTGTGCTGTTCCCTACCCTGGTCCTGTCCCACCCCAGTCCTATCCTAACCCCAATCCCACCATAACCCCTAACCCTAACCCTAACCCTAACCCTAACCCTAACCTGTCCCCATTTCCCAATAAGACAAAAACGTCAACCTGCAATAAAAATTAAACAAGACAAAAACGTCAACTTGCAATAAAAAATAAACAAGTCAAAAATATGAAAAACTGTATAAATCACAAATACAAATATACTTACCCAAAACCAATACTTACCATGTACTTAAATAAGACAAAACCGTCAACCTGCAATAAAAAATAAACAAGTCAAAAATATGAAGAACTGTACAAATCAAAAATATGAAAACAAATACTTACCCAAAACCAATACTTACCATGTACTTAAACAAGACAAAAACGTCAACCTGCAATAAAAAATAAACAAGTCAAAAATATGAAACTGTACAAATCAAAAATATGAAAACACATGTTAAAATATACTTACCCAAAAACAAATACTATGTACTTACCTGGAATATACTTACCTGTGCCGGAAATCGCATCCACGCCCAATTTGTGCCTGTAGATAAAATAAAAAAATATATTAAACTAAAATAAGTGAAGGAAAAATGTTTCCGAAAATCATGCGCAAGTCGCTATATAAGGCCAAAAGGAAGCAGTAACCCTCAGTCTCGATGCGGCAATGGAGGAGAAAGCAGCTCCCCATGCAATCAAATTAAACCAAATTTAGGGAACTTACCTGTGTGCCAGACCTGAAGAAGGCACAAAATGCTGCCGAAACGTCGTCGACATCACACAGAAGGAGCGCAAAATGACGCCAGTAGAAGCTAATCTGAGATTTATAGATACCCACGCCCTACCCAAATAGGAGGGCGCATGGATGCCGCACATCTCGCTCCACCCAAAATGCGGGGAGTCAAACAAGGGAGTGCGAGGTACTTTAGAGATTGAGCGCAGACGAAGCTGCCAATCTCTCTGGCCAATTCGAGACTCATTATTATATAAATAACAAAGGCGACCGGATGGGAAAAGTATAAAAAATCAAACAATAAGCACAAACAAGTGTCCATGATCAATCATTTTATTAAAAACCAATCTGGCCAGCATGGCTGGCGCGGCCACAGCGGGCAGGATGCTCGGGTGCTGGTTCGTGGGGTGGGTGCCGGGACGGTAGGACCGTGCCTTTGTCTCTCTCCTTCGGGGGAGGGACTCCTACCACAATCCTAACTCGCCTGTGCCACCTCCTGGGTGCCCCCCCGCGTTTCCGGTTTCCAATGGGCTCCTGCTCCGTTTGTGTGCTGTTCCCTACCCTGGTCCTGTCCCACCCCAGTCCTATCCTAACCCCAATCCCACCATAACCCCTAACCCTAACCCTAACCCTAACCCTAACCCTAACCTGTCCCCATTTCCCAATAAGACAAAAACGTCAACCTGCAATAAAAATTAAACAAGACAAAAACGTCAACTTGCAATAAAAAATAAACAAGTCAAAAATATGAAAAACTGTATAAATCACAAATACAAATATACTTACCCAAAACCAATACTTACCATGTACTTAAATAAGACAAAACCGTCAACCTGCAATAAAAAATAAACAAGTCAAAAATATGAAGAACTGTACAAATCAAAAATATGAAAACAAATACTTACCCAAAACCAATACTTACCATGTACTTAAACAAGACAAAAACGTCAACCTGCAATAAAAAATAAACAAGTCAAAAATATGAAACTGTACAAATCAAAAATATGAAAACACATGTTAAAATATACTTACCCAAAAACAAATACTATGTACTTACCTGGAATATACTTACCTGTGCCGGAAATCGCATCCACGCCCAATTTGTGCCTGTAGATAAAATAAAAAAATATATTAAACTAAAATAAGTGAAGGAAAAATGTTTCCGAAAATCATGCGCAAGTCGCTATATAAGGCCAAAAGGAAGCAGTAACCCTCAGTCTCGATGCGGCAATGGAGGAGAAAGCAGCTCCCCATGCAATCAAATTAAACCAAATTTAGGGAACTTACCTGTGTGCCAGACCTGAAGAAGGCACAAAATGCTGCCGAAACGTCGTCGACATCACACAGAAGGAGCGCAAAATGACGCCAGTAGAAGCTAATCTGAGATTTATAGATACCCACGCCCTACCCAAATAGGAGGGCGCATGGATGCCGCACATCTCGCTCCACCCAAAATGCGGGGAGTCAAACAAGGGAGTGCGAGGTACTTTAGAGATTGAGCGCAGACGAAGCTGCCAATCTCTCTGGCCAATTCGAGACTCATTATTATATAAATAACAAAGGCGACCGGATGGGAAAAGTATAAAAAATCAAACAATAAGCACAAACAAGTGTCCATGATCAATCATTTTATTAAAAACCAATCTGGCCAGCATGGCTGGCGCGGCCACAGCGGGCAGGATGCTCGGGTGCTGGTTCGTGGGGTGGGTGCCGGGACGGTAGGACCGTGCCTTTGTCTCTCTCCTTCGGGGGAGGGACTCCTACCACAATCCTAACCCTAACCCTAACCCTAACCCTAACCCTAACCCTAACCCTAACCCTAACCCTAACCCTAACCCTAACCCTAACCCTAACCCTAACCCTAACCCTAACCCTAACCCTAACCCTAACCCTAACCCTAACCCTAACCCTAACCCTTCGGGGGAGGGACTCCCTATCAAGAAAAAAACCTAACCCTAACCCAAACCCTAACCCTAACCCTAATCCTTACCTGACCCCGTTTCCCAACATGACAAAACCGTCAACCTGCAAGAAAAATTAAGTCAAAACATTGAACATGAGAAAACAAAAATATTTACAAGTCAAAAATATGAAAAACAAATACTTACCATAATTGAGAATAAATACTTTCCATAATAAAAACAAAAATACTTACCGTAATTGAGAATAAATACTTTCCATAATAAAAACAAATTTACTTACCTTGGATTTACTTACCTGTGTCGGAAATCGCAAATGTACGCCCAATCTGTGCCTGTAAGAAAATAAAAAATAATTGTCACACTAAATAAAGTTGAAAGAAATAAATCTTCTAAAATCAAGCGCAATTCGCTATATAAGGCCCAATTGTTGCGAAGAGCCCTCAGTCTCGATGCGGCCATGGAGGAGAAAACAGCTCCCCATGCAAATCAACTAACCGAAATTTAGAAACAATTCCTGTGTGCCAGACCTGATGAAGGCACAAAATGCTGCCGAAACGTTGTCAATGTCACACAGAAGGAGCGCAACATGACGCCATTTAAAACCAATTGGAGATAGATAATAAATATTAGATACCCAACTCTACCCAAATAGGAGAGTGTATGGATGCCGCACATCTCGCTCCACCCAAAATGCGGGGAGACGACAAATGATGTGCGAGGTACTTTTAGGGACTGTTAGGGTTGAACGCAAACGAAGCTGTCAATCCCGCATGCCAAATCGAGGCTCACTATTATTTATATAACAAAGGCGACCGAACAGATAAAGTACAATCACACAATCAATAAGCACAAGCATGTGTCCATGGTCAGACAAATGATCTTTATTAAACCAAAATTGGTCTTGGCCGCAGCGGGCAGGATGCTTTGGGGCTGGTTCGTGGGGCGGGTGCCGGGATGGTAGGACCGTGCCTTTGTCTCTCTCCTTCGGGGGAGGGACTCCCTATCCTATCCTAACTCGCCTGTGCCACCTCCTGTGTGCCCCCCCGCGTTTCCGGTTTCCATATAAGCTCCTGTTCCGTCTGTGTGCTGTTCCCTACCCCAGTCCTAACCTAACCCCAATCCTAAACCCTAACCCTAACCCAAACCCTAACCCTAACCCTAATCCTTACCTGACCCCGTTTCCCAACATGACAAAACCGTCAACCTGCAAGAAAAATTAAGTCAAAACATTGAACATGAGAAAACAAAAATATTTACAAGTCAAAAATATGAAAAACAAATACTTACCATAATTGAGAATAAATACTTTCCATAATAAAAACAAAAATACTTACCGTAATTGAGAATAAATACTTTCCATAATAAAAACAAATTTACTTACCTTGGATTTACTTACCTGTGTCGGAAATCGCAAATGTACGCCCAATCTGTGCCTGTAAGAAAATAAAAAATAATTGTCACACTAAATAAAGTTGAAAGAAATAAATCTTCTAAAATCAAGCGCAATTCGCTATATAAGGCCCAATTGTTGCGAAGAGCCCTCAGTCTCGATGCGGCCATGGAGGAGAAAACAGCTCCCCATGCAAATCAACTAACCGAAATTTAGAAACAATTCCTGTGTGCCAGACCTGATGAAGGCACAAAATGCTGCCGAAACGTTGTCAATGTCACACAGAAGGAGCGCAACATGACGCCATTTAAAACCAATTGGAGATAGATAATAAATATTAGATACCCAACTCTACCCAAATAGGAGAGTGTATGGATGCCGCACATCTCGCTCCACCCAAAATGCGGGGAGACGACAAATGATGTGCGAGGTACTTTTAGGGACTGTTAGGGTTGAACGCAAACGAAGCTGTCAATCCCGCATGCCAAATCGAGGCTCACTATTATTTATATAACAAAGGCGACCGAACAGATAAAGTACAATCACACAATCAATAAGCACAAGCATGTGTCCATGGTCAGACAAATGATCTTTATTAAACCAAAATTGGTCTTGGCCGCAGCGGGCAGGATGCTTTGGGGCTGGTTCGTGGGGCGGGTGCCGGGATGGTAGGACCGTGCCTTTGTCTCTCTCCTTCGGGGGAGGGACTCCCTATCCTATCCTAACTCGCCTGTGCCACCTCCTGTGTGCCCCCCCGCGTTTCCGGTTTCCATATAAGCTCCTGTTCCGTCTGTGTGCTGTTCCCTACCCCAGTCCTAACCTAACCCCAATCCTAAACCCTAACCCTAACCCAAACCCTAACCCTAACCCTAATCCTTACCTGACCCCGTTTCCCAACATGACAAAACCGTCAACCTGCAAGAAAAATTAAGTCAAAACATTGAACATGAGAAAACAAAAATATTTACAAGTCAAAAATATGAAAAACAAATACTTACCATAATTGAGAATAAATACTTTCCATAATAAAAACAAAAATACTTACCGTAATTGAGAATAAATACTTTCCATAATAAAAACAAATTTACTTACCTTGGATTTACTTACCTGTGTCGGAAATCGCAAATGTACGCCCAATCTGTGCCTGTAAGAAAATAAAAAATAATTGTCACACTAAATAAAGTTGAAAGAAATAAATCTTCTAAAATCAAGCGCAATTCGCTATATAAGGCCCAATTGTTGCGAAGAGCCCTCAGTCTCGATGCGGCCATGGAGGAGAAAACAGCTCCCCATGCAAATCAACTAACCGAAATTTAGAAACAATTCCTGTGTGCCAGACCTGATGAAGGCACAAAATGCTGCCGAAACGTTGTCAATGTCACACAGAAGGAGCGCAACATGACGCCATTTAAAACCAATTGGAGATAGATAATAAATATTAGATACCCAACTCTACCCAAATAGGAGAGTGTATGGATGCCGCACATCTCGCTCCACCCAAAATGCGGGGAGACGACAAATGATGTGCGAGGTACTTTTAGGGACTGTTAGGGTTGAACGCAAACGAAGCTGTCAATCCCGCATGCCAAATCGAGGCTCACTATTATTTATATAACAAAGGCGACCGAACAGATAAAGTACAATCACACAATCAATAAGCACAAGCATGTGTCCATGGTCAGACAAATGATCTTTATTAAACCAAAATTGGTCTTGGCCGCAGCGGGCAGGATGCTTTGGGGCTGGTTCGTGGGGCGGGTGCCGGGATGGTAGGACCGTGCCTTTGTCTCTCTCCTTCGGGGGAGGGACTCCCTATCCTATCCTAACTCGCCTGTGCCACCTCCTGTGTGCCCCCCCGCGTTTCCGGTTTCCATATAAGCTCCTGTTCCGTCTGTGTGCTGTTCCCTACCCCAGTCCTAACCTAACCCCAATCCTAAACCCTAACCCTAACCCAAACCCTAACCCTAACCCTAATCCTTACCTGACCCCGTTTCCCAACATGACAAAACCGTCAACCTGCAAGAAAAATTAAGTCAAAACATTGAACATGAGAAAACAAAAATATTTACAAGTCAAAAATATGAAAAACAAATACTTACCATAATTGAGAATAAATACTTTCCATAATAAAAACAAAAATACTTACCGTAATTGAGAATAAATACTTTCCATAATAAAAACAAATTTACTTACCTTGGATTTACTTACCTGTGTCGGAAATCGCAAATGTACGCCCAATCTGTGCCTGTAAGAAAATAAAAAATAATTGTCACACTAAATAAAGTTGAAAGAAATAAATCTTCTAAAATCAAGCGCAATTCGCTATATAAGGCCCAATTGTTGCGAAGAGCCCTCAGTCTCGATGCGGCCATGGAGGAGAAAACAGCTCCCCATGCAAATCAACTAACCGAAATTTAGAAACAATTCCTGTGTGCCAGACCTGATGAAGGCACAAAATGCTGCCGAAACGTTGTCAATGTCACACAGAAGGAGCGCAACATGACGCCATTTAAAACCAATTGGAGATAGATAATAAATATTAGATACCCAACTCTACCCAAATAGGAGAGTGTATGGATGCCGCACATCTCGCTCCACCCAAAATGCGGGGAGACGACAAATGATGTGCGAGGTACTTTTAGGGACTGTTAGGGTTGAACGCAAACGAAGCTGTCAATCCCGCATGCCAAATCGAGGCTCACTATTATTTATATAACAAAGGCGACCGAACAGATAAAGTACAATCACACAATCAATAAGCACAAGCATGTGTCCATGGTCAGACAAATGATCTTTATTAAACCAAAATTGGTCTTGGCCGCAGCGGGCAGGATGCTTTGGGGCTGGTTCGTGGGGCGGGTGCCGGGATGGTAGGACCGTGCCTTTGTCTCTCTCCTTCGGGGGAGGGACTCCCTATCCTATCCTAACTCGCCTGTGCCACCTCCTGTGTGCCCCCCCGCGTTTCCGGTTTCCATATAAGCTCCTGTTCCGTCTGTGTGCTGTTCCCTACCCCAGTCCTAACCTAACCCCAATCCTAAACCCTAACCCTAACCCAAACCCTAACCCTAACCCTAATCCTTACCTGACCCCGTTTCCCAACATGACAAAACCGTCAACCTGCAAGAAAAATTAAGTCAAAACATTGAACATGAGAAAACAAAAATATTTACAAGTCAAAAATATGAAAAACAAATACTTACCATAATTGAGAATAAATACTTTCCATAATAAAAACAAAAATACTTACCGTAATTGAGAATAAATACTTTCCATAATAAAAACAAATTTACTTACCTTGGATTTACTTACCTGTGTCGGAAATCGCAAATGTACGCCCAATCTGTGCCTGTAAGAAAATAAAAAATAATTGTCACACTAAATAAAGTTGAAAGAAATAAATCTTCTAAAATCAAGCGCAATTCGCTATATAAGGCCCAATTGTTGCGAAGAGCCCTCAGTCTCGATGCGGCCATGGAGGAGAAAACAGCTCCCCATGCAAATCAACTAACCGAAATTTAGAAACAATTCCTGTGTGCCAGACCTGATGAAGGCACAAAATGCTGCCGAAACGTTGTCAATGTCACACAGAAGGAGCGCAACATGACGCCATTTAAAACCAATTGGAGATAGATAATAAATATTAGATACCCAACTCTACCCAAATAGGAGAGTGTATGGATGCCGCACATCTCGCTCCACCCAAAATGCGGGGAGACGACAAATGATGTGCGAGGTACTTTTAGGGACTGTTAGGGTTGAACGCAAACGAAGCTGTCAATCCCGCATGCCAAATCGAGGCTCACTATTATTTATATAACAAAGGCGACCGAACAGATAAAGTACAATCACACAATCAATAAGCACAAGCATGTGTCCATGGTCAGACAAATGATCTTTATTAAACCAAAATTGGTCTTGGCCGCAGCGGGCAGGATGCTTTGGGGCTGGTTCGTGGGGCGGGTGCCGGGATGGTAGGACCGTGCCTTTGTCTCTCTCCTTCGGGGGAGGGACTCCCTATCCTATCCTAACTCGCCTGTGCCACCTCCTGTGTGCCCCCCCGCGTTTCCGGTTTCCATATAAGCTCCTGTTCCGTCTGTGTGCTGTTCCCTACCCCAGTCCTAACCTAACCCCAATCCTAAACCCTAACCCTAACCCAAACCCTAACCCTAACCCTAATCCTTACCTGACCCCGTTTCCCAACATGACAAAACCGTCAACCTGCAAGAAAAATTAAGTCAAAACATTGAACATGAGAAAACAAAAATATTTACAAGTCAAAAATATGAAAAACAAATACTTACCATAATTGAGAATAAATACTTTCCATAATAAAAACAAAAATACTTACCGTAATTGAGAATAAATACTTTCCATAATAAAAACAAATTTACTTACCTTGGATTTACTTACCTGTGTCGGAAATCGCAAATGTACGCCCAATCTGTGCCTGTAAGAAAATAAAAAATAATTGTCACACTAAATAAAGTTGAAAGAAATAAATCTTCTAAAATCAAGCGCAATTCGCTATATAAGGCCCAATTGTTGCGAAGAGCCCTCAGTCTCGATGCGGCCATGGAGGAGAAAACAGCTCCCCATGCAAATCAACTAACCGAAATTTAGAAACAATTCCTGTGTGCCAGACCTGATGAAGGCACAAAATGCTGCCGAAACGTTGTCAATGTCACACAGAAGGAGCGCAACATGACGCCATTTAAAACCAATTGGAGATAGATAATAAATATTAGATACCCAACTCTACCCAAATAGGAGAGTGTATGGATGCCGCACATCTCGCTCCACCCAAAATGCGGGGAGACGACAAATGATGTGCGAGGTACTTTTAGGGACTGTTAGGGTTGAACGCAAACGAAGCTGTCAATCCCGCATGCCAAATCGAGGCTCACTATTATTTATATAACAAAGGCGACCGAACAGATAAAGTACAATCACACAATCAATAAGCACAAGCATGTGTCCATGGTCAGACAAATGATCTTTATTAAACCAAAATTGGTCTTGGCCGCAGCGGGCAGGATGCTTTGGGGCTGGTTCGTGGGGCGGGTGCCGGGATGGTAGGACCGTGCCTTTGTCTCTCTCCTTCGGGGGAGGGACTCCCTATCCTATCCTAACTCGCCTGTGCCACCTCCTGTGTGCCCCCCCGCGTTTCCGGTTTCCATATAAGCTCCTGTTCCGTCTGTGTGCTGTTCCCTACCCCAGTCCTAACCTAACCCCAATCCTAAACCCTAACCCTAACCCAAACCCTAACCCTAACCCTAATCCTTACCTGACCCCGTTTCCCAACATGACAAAACCGTCAACCTGCAAGAAAAATTAAGTCAAAACATTGAACATGAGAAAACAAAAATATTTACAAGTCAAAAATATGAAAAACAAATACTTACCATAATTGAGAATAAATACTTTCCATAATAAAAACAAAAATACTTACCGTAATTGAGAATAAATACTTTCCATAATAAAAACAAATTTACTTACCTTGGATTTACTTACCTGTGTCGGAAATCGCAAATGTACGCCCAATCTGTGCCTGTAAGAAAATAAAAAATAATTGTCACACTAAATAAAGTTGAAAGAAATAAATCTTCTAAAATCAAGCGCAATTCGCTATATAAGGCCCAATTGTTGCGAAGAGCCCTCAGTCTCGATGCGGCCATGGAGGAGAAAACAGCTCCCCATGCAAATCAACTAACCGAAATTTAGAAACAATTCCTGTGTGCCAGACCTGATGAAGGCACAAAATGCTGCCGAAACGTTGTCAATGTCACACAGAAGGAGCGCAACATGACGCCATTTAAAACCAATTGGAGATAGATAATAAATATTAGATACCCAACTCTACCCAAATAGGAGAGTGTATGGATGCCGCACATCTCGCTCCACCCAAAATGCGGGGAGACGACAAATGATGTGCGAGGTACTTTTAGGGACTGTTAGGGTTGAACGCAAACGAAGCTGTCAATCCCGCATGCCAAATCGAGGCTCACTATTATTTATATAACAAAGGCGACCGAACAGATAAAGTACAATCACACAATCAATAAGCACAAGCATGTGTCCATGGTCAGACAAATGATCTTTATTAAACCAAAATTGGTCTTGGCCGCAGCGGGCAGGATGCTTTGGGGCTGGTTCGTGGGGCGGGTGCCGGGATGGTAGGACCGTGCCTTTGTCTCTCTCCTTCGGGGGAGGGACTCCCTATCCTATCCTAACTCGCCTGTGCCACCTCCTGTGTGCCCCCCCGCGTTTCCGGTTTCCATATAAGCTCCTGTTCCGTCTGTGTGCTGTTCCCTACCCCAGTCCTAACCTAACCCCAATCCTAAACCCTAACCCTAACCCAAACCCTAACCCTAACCCTAATCCTTACCTGACCCCGTTTCCCAACATGACAAAACCGTCAACCTGCAAGAAAAATTAAGTCAAAACATTGAACATGAGAAAACAAAAATATTTACAAGTCAAAAATATGAAAAACAAATACTTACCATAATTGAGAATAAATACTTTCCATAATAAAAACAAAAATACTTACCGTAATTGAGAATAAATACTTTCCATAATAAAAACAAATTTACTTACCTTGGATTTACTTACCTGTGTCGGAAATCGCAAATGTACGCCCAATCTGTGCCTGTAAGAAAATAAAAAATAATTGTCACACTAAATAAAGTTGAAAGAAATAAATCTTCTAAAATCAAGCGCAATTCGCTATATAAGGCCCAATTGTTGCGAAGAGCCCTCAGTCTCGATGCGGCCATGGAGGAGAAAACAGCTCCCCATGCAAATCAACTAACCGAAATTTAGAAACAATTCCTGTGTGCCAGACCTGATGAAGGCACAAAATGCTGCCGAAACGTTGTCAATGTCACACAGAAGGAGCGCAACATGACGCCATTTAAAACCAATTGGAGATAGATAATAAATATTAGATACCCAACTCTACCCAAATAGGAGAGTGTATGGATGCCGCACATCTCGCTCCACCCAAAATGCGGGGAGACGACAAATGATGTGCGAGGTACTTTTAGGGACTGTTAGGGTTGAACGCAAACGAAGCTGTCAATCCCGCATGCCAAATCGAGGCTCACTATTATTTATATAACAAAGGCGACCGAACAGATAAAGTACAATCACACAATCAATAAGCACAAGCATGTGTCCATGGTCAGACAAATGATCTTTATTAAACCAAAATTGGTCTTGGCCGCAGCGGGCAGGATGCTTTGGGGCTGGTTCGTGGGGCGGGTGCCGGGATGGTAGGACCGTGCCTTTGTCTCTCTCCTTCGGGGGAGGGACTCCCTATCCTATCCTAACTCGCCTGTGCCACCTCCTGTGTGCCCCCCCGCGTTTCCGGTTTCCATATAAGCTCCTGTTCCGTCTGTGTGCTGTTCCCTACCCCAGTCCTAACCTAACCCCAATCCTAAACCCTAACCCTAACCCAAACCCTAACCCTAACCCTAATCCTTACCTGACCCCGTTTCCCAACATGACAAAACCGTCAACCTGCAAGAAAAATTAAGTCAAAACATTGAACATGAGAAAACAAAAATATTTACAAGTCAAAAATATGAAAAACAAATACTTACCATAATTGAGAATAAATACTTTCCATAATAAAAACAAAAATACTTACCGTAATTGAGAATAAATACTTTCCATAATAAAAACAAATTTACTTACCTTGGATTTACTTACCTGTGTCGGAAATCGCAAATGTACGCCCAATCTGTGCCTGTAAGAAAATAAAAAATAATTGTCACACTAAATAAAGTTGAAAGAAATAAATCTTCTAAAATCAAGCGCAATTCGCTATATAAGGCCCAATTGTTGCGAAGAGCCCTCAGTCTCGATGCGGCCATGGAGGAGAAAACAGCTCCCCATGCAAATCAACTAACCGAAATTTAGAAACAATTCCTGTGTGCCAGACCTGATGAAGGCACAAAATGCTGCCGAAACGTTGTCAATGTCACACAGAAGGAGCGCAACATGACGCCATTTAAAACCAATTGGAGATAGATAATAAATATTAGATACCCAACTCTACCCAAATAGGAGAGTGTATGGATGCCGCACATCTCGCTCCACCCAAAATGCGGGGAGACGACAAATGATGTGCGAGGTACTTTTAGGGACTGTTAGGGTTGAACGCAAACGAAGCTGTCAATCCCGCATGCCAAATCGAGGCTCACTATTATTTATATAACAAAGGCGACCGAACAGATAAAGTACAATCACACAATCAATAAGCACAAGCATGTGTCCATGGTCAGACAAATGATCTTTATTAAACCAAAATTGGTCTTGGCCGCAGCGGGCAGGATGCTTTGGGGCTGGTTCGTGGGGCGGGTGCCGGGATGGTAGGACCGTGCCTTTGTCTCTCTCCTTCGGGGGAGGGACTCCCTATCCTATCCTAACTCGCCTGTGCCACCTCCTGTGTGCCCCCCCGCGTTTCCGGTTTCCATATAAGCTCCTGTTCCGTCTGTGTGCTGTTCCCTACCCCAGTCCTAACCTAACCCCAATCCTAAACCCTAACCCTAACCCAAACCCTAACCCTAACCCTAATCCTTACCTGACCCCGTTTCCCAACATGACAAAACCGTCAACCTGCAAGAAAAATTAAGTCAAAACATTGAACATGAGAAAACAAAAATATTTACAAGTCAAAAATATGAAAAACAAATACTTACCATAATTGAGAATAAATACTTTCCATAATAAAAACAAAAATACTTACCGTAATTGAGAATAAATACTTTCCATAATAAAAACAAATTTACTTACCTTGGATTTACTTACCTGTGTCGGAAATCGCAAATGTACGCCCAATCTGTGCCTGTAAGAAAATAAAAAATAATTGTCACACTAAATAAAGTTGAAAGAAATAAATCTTCTAAAATCAAGCGCAATTCGCTATATAAGGCCCAATTGTTGCGAAGAGCCCTCAGTCTCGATGCGGCCATGGAGGAGAAAACAGCTCCCCATGCAAATCAACTAACCGAAATTTAGAAACAATTCCTGTGTGCCAGACCTGATGAAGGCACAAAATGCTGCCGAAACGTTGTCAATGTCACACAGAAGGAGCGCAACATGACGCCATTTAAAACCAATTGGAGATAGATAATAAATATTAGATACCCAACTCTACCCAAATAGGAGAGTGTATGGATGCCGCACATCTCGCTCCACCCAAAATGCGGGGAGACGACAAATGATGTGCGAGGTACTTTTAGGGACTGTTAGGGTTGAACGCAAACGAAGCTGTCAATCCCGCATGCCAAATCGAGGCTCACTATTATTTATATAACAAAGGCGACCGAACAGATAAAGTACAATCACACAATCAATAAGCACAAGCATGTGTCCATGGTCAGACAAATGATCTTTATTAAACCAAAATTGGTCTTGGCCGCAGCGGGCAGGATGCTTTGGGGCTGGTTCGTGGGGCGGGTGCCGGGATGGTAGGACCGTGCCTTTGTCTCTCTCCTTCGGGGGAGGGACTCCCTATCCTATCCTAACTCGCCTGTGCCACCTCCTGTGTGCCCCCCCGCGTTTCCGGTTTCCATATAAGCTCCTGTTCCGTCTGTGTGCTGTTCCCTACCCCAGTCCTAACCTAACCCCAATCCTAAACCCTAACCCTAACCCAAACCCTAACCCTAACCCTAATCCTTACCTGACCCCGTTTCCCAACATGACAAAACCGTCAACCTGCAAGAAAAATTAAGTCAAAACATTGAACATGAGAAAACAAAAATATTTACAAGTCAAAAATATGAAAAACAAATACTTACCATAATTGAGAATAAATACTTTCCATAATAAAAACAAAAATACTTACCGTAATTGAGAATAAATACTTTCCATAATAAAAACAAATTTACTTACCTTGGATTTACTTACCTGTGTCGGAAATCGCAAATGTACGCCCAATCTGTGCCTGTAAGAAAATAAAAAATAATTGTCACACTAAATAAAGTTGAAAGAAATAAATCTTCTAAAATCAAGCGCAATTCGCTATATAAGGCCCAATTGTTGCGAAGAGCCCTCAGTCTCGATGCGGCCATGGAGGAGAAAACAGCTCCCCATGCAAATCAACTAACCGAAATTTAGAAACAATTCCTGTGTGCCAGACCTGATGAAGGCACAAAATGCTGCCGAAACGTTGTCAATGTCACACAGAAGGAGCGCAACATGACGCCATTTAAAACCAATTGGAGATAGATAATAAATATTAGATACCCAACTCTACCCAAATAGGAGAGTGTATGGATGCCGCACATCTCGCTCCACCCAAAATGCGGGGAGACGACAAATGATGTGCGAGGTACTTTTAGGGACTGTTAGGGTTGAACGCAAACGAAGCTGTCAATCCCGCATGCCAAATCGAGGCTCACTATTATTTATATAACAAAGGCGACCGAACAGATAAAGTACAATCACACAATCAATAAGCACAAGCATGTGTCCATGGTCAGACAAATGATCTTTATTAAACCAAAATTGGTCTTGGCCGCAGCGGGCAGGATGCTTTGGGGCTGGTTCGTGGGGCGGGTGCCGGGATGGTAGGACCGTGCCTTTGTCTCTCTCCTTCGGGGGAGGGACTCCCTATCCTATCCTAACTCGCCTGTGCCACCTCCTGTGTGCCCCCCCGCGTTTCCGGTTTCCATATAAGCTCCTGTTCCGTCTGTGTGCTGTTCCCTACCCCAGTCCTAACCTAACCCCAATCCTAAACCCTAACCCAAACCCTAACCCTAACCCTAATCCTTACCTGACCCCGTTTCCCAACATGACAAAACCGTCAACCTGCAAGAAAAATTAAGTCAAAACATTGAACATGAGAAAACAAAAATATTTACAAGTCAAAAATATGAAAAACAAATACTTACCATAATTGAGAATAAATACTTTCCATAATAAAAACAAAAATACTTACCGTAATTGAGAATAAATACTTTCCATAATAAAAACAAATTTACTTACCTTGGATTTACTTACCTGTGTCGGAAATCGCAAATGTACGCCCAATCTGTGCCTGTAAGAAAATAAAAAATAATTGTCACACTAAATAAAGTTGAAAGAAATAAATCTTCTAAAATCAAGCGCAATTCGCTATATAAGGCCCAATTGTTGCGAAGAGCCCTCAGTCTCGATGCGGCCATGGAGGAGAAAACAGCTCCCCATGCAAATCAACTAACCGAAATTTAGAAACAATTCCTGTGTGCCAGACCTGATGAAGGCACAAAATGCTGCCGAAACGTTGTCAATGTCACACAGAAGGAGCGCAACATGACGCCATTTAAAACCAATTGGAGATAGATAATAAATATTAGATACCCAACTCTACCCAAATAGGAGAGTGTATGGATGCCGCACATCTCGCTCCACCCAAAATGCGGGGAGACGACAAATGATGTGCGAGGTACTTTTAGGGACTGTTAGGGTTGAACGCAAACGAAGCTGTCAATCCCGCATGCCAAATCGAGGCTCACTATTATTTATATAACAAAGGCGACCGAACAGATAAAGTACAATCACACAATCAATAAGCACAAGCATGTGTCCATGGTCAGACAAATGATCTTTATTAAACCAAAATTGGTCTTGGCCGCAGCGGGCAGGATGCTTTGGGGCTGGTTCGTGGGGCGGGTGCCGGGATGGTAGGACCGTGCCTTTGTCTCTCTCCTTCGGGGGAGGGACTCCCTATCCTATCCTAACTCGCCTGTGCCACCTCCTGTGTGCCCCCCCGCGTTTCCGGTTTCCATATAAGCTCCTGTTCCGTCTGTGTGCTGTTCCCTACCCCAGTCCTAACCTAACCCCAATCCTAAACCCTAACCCTAACCCAAACCCTAACCCTAACCCTAATCCTTACCTGACCCCGTTTCCCAACATGACAAAACCGTCAACCTGCAAGAAAAATTAAGTCAAAACATTGAACATGAGAAAACAAAAATATTTACAAGTCAAAAATATGAAAAACAAATACTTACCATAATTGAGAATAAATACTTTCCATAATAAAAACAAAAATACTTACCGTAATTGAGAATAAATACTTTCCATAATAAAAACAAATTTACTTACCTTGGATTTACTTACCTGTGTCGGAAATCGCAAATGTACGCCCAATCTGTGCCTGTAAGAAAATAAAAAATAATTGTCACACTAAATAAAGTTGAAAGAAATAAATCTTCTAAAATCAAGCGCAATTCGCTATATAAGGCCCAATTGTTGCGAAGAGCCCTCAGTCTCGATGCGGCCATGGAGGAGAAAACAGCTCCCCATGCAAATCAACTAACCGAAATTTAGAAACAATTCCTGTGTGCCAGACCTGATGAAGGCACAAAATGCTGCCGAAACGTTGTCAATGTCACACAGAAGGAGCGCAACATGACGCCATTTAAAACCAATTGGAGATAGATAATAAATATTAGATACCCAACTCTACCCAAATAGGAGAGTGTATGGATGCCGCACATCTCGCTCCACCCAAAATGCGGGGAGACGACAAATGATGTGCGAGGTACTTTTAGGGACTGTTAGGGTTGAACGCAAACGAAGCTGTCAATCCCGCATGCCAAATCGAGGCTCACTATTATTTATATAACAAAGGCGACCGAACAGATAAAGTACAATCACACAATCAATAAGCACAAGCATGTGTCCATGGTCAGACAAATGATCTTTATTAAACCAAAATTGGTCTTGGCCGCAGCGGGCAGGATGCTTTGGGGCTGGTTCGTGGGGCGGGTGCCGGGATGGTAGGACCGTGCCTTTGTCTCTCTCCTTCGGGGGAGGGACTCCCTATCCTATCCTAACTCGCCTGTGCCACCTCCTGTGTGCCCCCCCGCGTTTCCGGTTTCCATATAAGCTCCTGTTCCGTCTGTGTGCTGTTCCCTACCCCAGTCCTAACCTAACCCCAATCCTAAACCCTAACCCTAACCCAAACCCTAACCCTAACCCTAATCCTTACCTGACCCCGTTTCCCAACATGACAAAACCGTCAACCTGCAAGAAAAATTAAGTCAAAACATTGAACATGAGAAAACAAAAATATTTACAAGTCAAAAATATGAAAAACAAATACTTACCATAATTGAGAATAAATACTTTCCATAATAAAAACAAAAATACTTACCGTAATTGAGAATAAATACTTTCCATAATAAAAACAAATTTACTTACCTTGGATTTACTTACCTGTGTCGGAAATCGCAAATGTACGCCCAATCTGTGCCTGTAAGAAAATAAAAAATAATTGTCACACTAAATAAAGTTGAAAGAAATAAATCTTCTAAAATCAAGCGCAATTCGCTATATAAGGCCCAATTGTTGCGAAGAGCCCTCAGTCTCGATGCGGCCATGGAGGAGAAAACAGCTCCCCATGCAAATCAACTAACCGAAATTTAGAAACAATTCCTGTGTGCCAGACCTGATGAAGGCACAAAATGCTGCCGAAACGTTGTCAATGTCACACAGAAGGAGCGCAACATGACGCCATTTAAAACCAATTGGAGATAGATAATAAATATTAGATACCCAACTCTACCCAAATAGGAGAGTGTATGGATGCCGCACATCTCGCTCCACCCAAAATGCGGGGAGACGACAAATGATGTGCGAGGTACTTTTAGGGACTGTTAGGGTTGAACGCAAACGAAGCTGTCAATCCCGCATGCCAAATCGAGGCTCACTATTATTTATATAACAAAGGCGACCGAACAGATAAAGTACAATCACACAATCAATAAGCACAAGCATGTGTCCATGGTCAGACAAATGATCTTTATTAAACCAAAATTGGTCTTGGCCGCAGCGGGCAGGATGCTTTGGGGCTGGTTCGTGGGGCGGGTGCCGGGATGGTAGGACCGTGCCTTTGTCTCTCTCCTTCGGGGGAGGGACTCCCTATCCTATCCTAACTCGCCTGTGCCACCTCCTGTGTGCCCCCCCGCGTTTCCGGTTTCCATATAAGCTCCTGTTCCGTCTGTGTGCTGTTCCCTACCCCAGTCCTAACCTAACCCCAATCCTAAACCCTAACCCTAACCCAAACCCTAACCCTAACCCTAATCCTTACCTGACCCCGTTTCCCAACATGACAAAACCGTCAACCTGCAAGAAAAATTAAGTCAAAACATTGAACATGAGAAAACAAAAATATTTACAAGTCAAAAATATGAAAAACAAATACTTACCATAATTGAGAATAAATACTTTCCATAATAAAAACAAAAATACTTACCGTAATTGAGAATAAATACTTTCCATAATAAAAACAAATTTACTTACCTTGGATTTACTTACCTGTGTCGGAAATCGCAAATGTACGCCCAATCTGTGCCTGTAAGAAAATAAAAAATAATTGTCACACTAAATAAAGTTGAAAGAAATAAATCTTCTAAAATCAAGCGCAATTCGCTATATAAGGCCCAATTGTTGCGAAGAGCCCTCAGTCTCGATGCGGCCATGGAGGAGAAAACAGCTCCCCATGCAAATCAACTAACCGAAATTTAGAAACAATTCCTGTGTGCCAGACCTGATGAAGGCACAAAATGCTGCCGAAACGTTGTCAATGTCACACAGAAGGAGCGCAACATGACGCCATTTAAAACCAATTGGAGATAGATAATAAATATTAGATACCCAACTCTACCCAAATAGGAGAGTGTATGGATGCCGCACATCTCGCTCCACCCAAAATGCGGGGAGACGACAAATGATGTGCGAGGTACTTTTAGGGACTGTTAGGGTTGAACGCAAACGAAGCTGTCAATCCCGCATGCCAAATCGAGGCTCACTATTATTTATATAACAAAGGCGACCGAACAGATAAAGTACAATCACACAATCAATAAGCACAAGCATGTGTCCATGGTCAGACAAATGATCTTTATTAAACCAAAATTGGTCTTGGCCGCAGCGGGCAGGATGCTTTGGGGCTGGTTCGTGGGGCGGGTGCCGGGATGGTAGGACCGTGCCTTTGTCTCTCTCCTTCGGGGGAGGGACTCCCTATCCTATCCTAACTCGCCTGTGCCACCTCCTGTGTGCCCCCCCGCGTTTCCGGTTTCCATATAAGCTCCTGTTCCGTCTGTGTGCTGTTCCCTACCCCAGTCCTAACCTAACCCCAATCCTAAACCCTAACCCTAACCCAAACCCTAACCCTAACCCTAATCCTTACCTGACCCCGTTTCCCAACATGACAAAACCGTCAACCTGCAAGAAAAATTAAGTCAAAACATTGAACATGAGAAAACAAAAATATTTACAAGTCAAAAATATGAAAAACAAATACTTACCATAATTGAGAATAAATACTTTCCATAATAAAAACAAAAATACTTACCGTAATTGAGAATAAATACTTTCCATAATAAAAACAAATTTACTTACCTTGGATTTACTTACCTGTGTCGGAAATCGCAAATGTACGCCCAATCTGTGCCTGTAAGAAAATAAAAAATAATTGTCACACTAAATAAAGTTGAAAGAAATAAATCTTCTAAAATCAAGCGCAATTCGCTATATAAGGCCCAATTGTTGCGAAGAGCCCTCAGTCTCGATGCGGCCATGGAGGAGAAAACAGCTCCCCATGCAAATCAACTAACCGAAATTTAGAAACAATTCCTGTGTGCCAGACCTGATGAAGGCACAAAATGCTGCCGAAACGTTGTCAATGTCACACAGAAGGAGCGCAACATGACGCCATTTAAAACCAATTGGAGATAGATAATAAATATTAGATACCCAACTCTACCCAAATAGGAGAGTGTATGGATGCCGCACATCTCGCTCCACCCAAAATGCGGGGAGACGACAAATGATGTGCGAGGTACTTTTAGGGACTGTTAGGGTTGAACGCAAACGAAGCTGTCAATCCCGCATGCCAAATCGAGGCTCACTATTATTTATATAACAAAGGCGACCGAACAGATAAAGTACAATCACACAATCAATAAGCACAAGCATGTGTCCATGGTCAGACAAATGATCTTTATTAAACCAAAATTGGTCTTGGCCGCAGCGGGCAGGATGCTTTGGGGCTGGTTCGTGGGGCGGGTGCCGGGATGGTAGGACCGTGCCTTTGTCTCTCTCCTTCGGGGGAGGGACTCCCTATCCTATCCTAACTCGCCTGTGCCACCTCCTGTGTGCCCCCCCGCGTTTCCGGTTTCCATATAAGCTCCTGTTCCGTCTGTGTGCTGTTCCCTACCCCAGTCCTAACCTAACCCCAATCCTAAACCCTAACCCTAACCCAAACCCTAACCCTAACCCTAATCCTTACCTGACCCCGTTTCCCAACATGACAAAACCGTCAACCTGCAAGAAAAATTAAGTCAAAACATTGAACATGAGAAAACAAAAATATTTACAAGTCAAAAATATGAAAAACAAATACTTACCATAATTGAGAATAAATACTTTCCATAATAAAAACAAAAATACTTACCGTAATTGAGAATAAATACTTTCCATAATAAAAACAAATTTACTTACCTTGGATTTACTTACCTGTGTCGGAAATCGCAAATGTACGCCCAATCTGTGCCTGTAAGAAAATAAAAAATAATTGTCACACTAAATAAAGTTGAAAGAAATAAATCTTCTAAAATCAAGCGCAATTCGCTATATAAGGCCCAATTGTTGCGAAGAGCCCTCAGTCTCGATGCGGCCATGGAGGAGAAAACAGCTCCCCATGCAAATCAACTAACCGAAATTTAGAAACAATTCCTGTGTGCCAGACCTGATGAAGGCACAAAATGCTGCCGAAACGTTGTCAATGTCACACAGAAGGAGCGCAACATGACGCCATTTAAAACCAATTGGAGATAGATAATAAATATTAGATACCCAACTCTACCCAAATAGGAGAGTGTATGGATGCCGCACATCTCGCTCCACCCAAAATGCGGGGAGACGACAAATGATGTGCGAGGTACTTTTAGGGACTGTTAGGGTTGAACGCAAACGAAGCTGTCAATCCCGCATGCCAAATCGAGGCTCACTATTATTTATATAACAAAGGCGACCGAACAGATAAAGTACAATCACACAATCAATAAGCACAAGCATGTGTCCATGGTCAGACAAATGATCTTTATTAAACCAAAATTGGTCTTGGCCGCAGCGGGCAGGATGCTTTGGGGCTGGTTCGTGGGGCGGGTGCCGGGATGGTAGGACCGTGCCTTTGTCTCTCTCCTTCGGGGGAGGGACTCCCTATCCTATCCTAACTCGCCTGTGCCACCTCCTGTGTGCCCCCCCGCGTTTCCGGTTTCCATATAAGCTCCTGTTCCGTCTGTGTGCTGTTCCCTACCCCAGTCCTAACCTAACCCCAATCCTAAACCCTAACCCTAACCCAAACCCTAACCCTAACCCTAATCCTTACCTGACCCCGTTTCCCAACATGACAAAACCGTCAACCTGCAAGAAAAATTAAGTCAAAACATTGAACATGAGAAAACAAAAATATTTACAAGTCAAAAATATGAAAAACAAATACTTACCATAATTGAGAATAAATACTTTCCATAATAAAAACAAAAATACTTACCGTAATTGAGAATAAATACTTTCCATAATAAAAACAAATTTACTTACCTTGGATTTACTTACCTGTGTCGGAAATCGCAAATGTACGCCCAATCTGTGCCTGTAAGAAAATAAAAAATAATTGTCACACTAAATAAAGTTGAAAGAAATAAATCTTCTAAAATCAAGCGCAATTCGCTATATAAGGCCCAATTGTTGCGAAGAGCCCTCAGTCTCGATGCGGCCATGGAGGAGAAAACAGCTCCCCATGCAAATCAACTAACCGAAATTTAGAAACAATTCCTGTGTGCCAGACCTGATGAAGGCACAAAATGCTGCCGAAACGTTGTCAATGTCACACAGAAGGAGCGCAACATGACGCCATTTAAAACCAATTGGAGATAGATAATAAATATTAGATACCCAACTCTACCCAAATAGGAGAGTGTATGGATGCCGCACATCTCGCTCCACCCAAAATGCGGGGAGACGACAAATGATGTGCGAGGTACTTTTAGGGACTGTTAGGGTTGAACGCAAACGAAGCTGTCAATCCCGCATGCCAAATCGAGGCTCACTATTATTTATATAACAAAGGCGACCGAACAGATAAAGTACAATCACACAATCAATAAGCACAAGCATGTGTCCATGGTCAGACAAATGATCTTTATTAAACCAAAATTGGTCTTGGCCGCAGCGGGCAGGATGCTTTGGGGCTGGTTCGTGGGGCGGGTGCCGGGATGGTAGGACCGTGCCTTTGTCTCTCTCCTTCGGGGGAGGGACTCCCTATCCTATCCTAACTCGCCTGTGCCACCTCCTGTGTGCCCCCCCGCGTTTCCGGTTTCCATATAAGCTCCTGTTCCGTCTGTGTGCTGTTCCCTACCCCAGTCCTAACCTAACCCCAATCCTAAACCCTAACCCTAACCCAAACCCTAACCCTAACCCTAATCCTTACCTGACCCCGTTTCCCAACATGACAAAACCGTCAACCTGCAAGAAAAATTAAGTCAAAACATTGAACATGAGAAAACAAAAATATTTACAAGTCAAAAATATGAAAAACAAATACTTACCATAATTGAGAATAAATACTTTCCATAATAAAAACAAAAATACTTACCGTAATTGAGAATAAATACTTTCCATAATAAAAACAAATTTACTTACCTTGGATTTACTTACCTGTGTCGGAAATCGCAAATGTACGCCCAATCTGTGCCTGTAAGAAAATAAAAAATAATTGTCACACTAAATAAAGTTGAAAGAAATAAATCTTCTAAAATCAAGCGCAATTCGCTATATAAGGCCCAATTGTTGCGAAGAGCCCTCAGTCTCGATGCGGCCATGGAGGAGAAAACAGCTCCCCATGCAAATCAACTAACCGAAATTTAGAAACAATTCCTGTGTGCCAGACCTGATGAAGGCACAAAATGCTGCCGAAACGTTGTCAATGTCACACAGAAGGAGCGCAACATGACGCCATTTAAAACCAATTGGAGATAGATAATAAATATTAGATACCCAACTCTACCCAAATAGGAGAGTGTATGGATGCCGCACATCTCGCTCCACCCAAAATGCGGGGAGACGACAAATGATGTGCGAGGTACTTTTAGGGACTGTTAGGGTTGAACGCAAACGAAGCTGTCAATCCCGCATGCCAAATCGAGGCTCACTATTATTTATATAACAAAGGCGACCGAACAGATAAAGTACAATCACACAATCAATAAGCACAAGCATGTGTCCATGGTCAGACAAATGATCTTTATTAAACCAAAATTGGTCTTGGCCGCAGCGGGCAGGATGCTTTGGGGCTGGTTCGTGGGGCGGGTGCCGGGATGGTAGGACCGTGCCTTTGTCTCTCTCCTTCGGGGGAGGGACTCCCTATCCTATCCTAACTCGCCTGTGCCACCTCCTGTGTGCCCCCCCGCGTTTCCGGTTTCCATATAAGCTCCTGTTCCGTCTGTGTGCTGTTCCCTACCCCAGTCCTAACCTAACCCCAATCCTAAACCCTAACCCTAACCCAAACCCTAACCCTAACCCTAATCCTTACCTGACCCCGTTTCCCAACATGACAAAACCGTCAACCTGCAAGAAAAATTAAGTCAAAACATTGAACATGAGAAAACAAAAATATTTACAAGTCAAAAATATGAAAAACAAATACTTACCATAATTGAGAATAAATACTTTCCATAATAAAAACAAAAATACTTACCGTAATTGAGAATAAATACTTTCCATAATAAAAACAAATTTACTTACCTTGGATTTACTTACCTGTGTCGGAAATCGCAAATGTACGCCCAATCTGTGCCTGTAAGAAAATAAAAAATAATTGTCACACTAAATAAAGTTGAAAGAAATAAATCTTCTAAAATCAAGCGCAATTCGCTATATAAGGCCCAATTGTTGCGAAGAGCCCTCAGTCTCGATGCGGCCATGGAGGAGAAAACAGCTCCCCATGCAAATCAACTAACCGAAATTTAGAAACAATTCCTGTGTGCCAGACCTGATGAAGGCACAAAATGCTGCCGAAACGTTGTCAATGTCACACAGAAGGAGCGCAACATGACGCCATTTAAAACCAATTGGAGATAGATAATAAATATTAGATACCCAACTCTACCCAAATAGGAGAGTGTATGGATGCCGCACATCTCGCTCCACCCAAAATGCGGGGAGACGACAAATGATGTGCGAGGTACTTTTAGGGACTGTTAGGGTTGAACGCAAACGAAGCTGTCAATCCCGCATGCCAAATCGAGGCTCACTATTATTTATATAACAAAGGCGACCGAACAGATAAAGTACAATCACACAATCAATAAGCACAAGCATGTGTCCATGGTCAGACAAATGATCTTTATTAAACCAAAATTGGTCTTGGCCGCAGCGGGCAGGATGCTTTGGGGCTGGTTCGTGGGGCGGGTGCCGGGATGGTAGGACCGTGCCTTTGTCTCTCTCCTTCGGGGGAGGGACTCCCTATCCTATCCTAACTCGCCTGTGCCACCTCCTGTGTGCCCCCCCGCGTTTCCGGTTTCCATATAAGCTCCTGTTCCGTCTGTGTGCTGTTCCCTACCCCAGTCCTAACCTAACCCCAATCCTAAACCCTAACCCTAACCCAAACCCTAACCCTAACCCTAATCCTTACCTGACCCCGTTTCCCAACATGACAAAACCGTCAACCTGCAAGAAAAATTAAGTCAAAACATTGAACATGAGAAAACAAAAATATTTACAAGTCAAAAATATGAAAAACAAATACTTACCATAATTGAGAATAAATACTTTCCATAATAAAAACAAAAATACTTACCGTAATTGAGAATAAATACTTTCCATAATAAAAACAAATTTACTTACCTTGGATTTACTTACCTGTGTCGGAAATCGCAAATGTACGCCCAATCTGTGCCTGTAAGAAAATAAAAAATAATTGTCACACTAAATAAAGTTGAAAGAAATAAATCTTCTAAAATCAAGCGCAATTCGCTATATAAGGCCCAATTGTTGCGAAGAGCCCTCAGTCTCGATGCGGCCATGGAGGAGAAAACAGCTCCCCATGCAAATCAACTAACCGAAATTTAGAAACAATTCCTGTGTGCCAGACCTGATGAAGGCACAAAATGCTGCCGAAACGTTGTCAATGTCACACAGAAGGAGCGCAACATGACGCCATTTAAAACCAATTGGAGATAGATAATAAATATTAGATACCCAACTCTACCCAAATAGGAGAGTGTATGGATGCCGCACATCTCGCTCCACCCAAAATGCGGGGAGACGACAAATGATGTGCGAGGTACTTTTAGGGACTGTTAGGGTTGAACGCAAACGAAGCTGTCAATCCCGCATGCCAAATCGAGGCTCACTATTATTTATATAACAAAGGCGACCGAACAGATAAAGTACAATCACACAATCAATAAGCACAAGCATGTGTCCATGGTCAGACAAATGATCTTTATTAAACCAAAATTGGTCTTGGCCGCAGCGGGCAGGATGCTTTGGGGCTGGTTCGTGGGGCGGGTGCCGGGATGGTAGGACCGTGCCTTTGTCTCTCTCCTTCGGGGGAGGGACTCCCTATCCTATCCTAACTCGCCTGTGCCACCTCCTGTGTGCCCCCCCGCGTTTCCGGTTTCCATATAAGCTCCTGTTCCGTCTGTGTGCTGTTCCCTACCCCAGTCCTAACCTAACCCCAATCCTAAACCCTAACCCTAACCCAAACCCTAACCCTAACCCTAATCCTTACCTGACCCCGTTTCCCAACATGACAAAACCGTCAACCTGCAAGAAAAATTAAGTCAAAACATTGAACATGAGAAAACAAAAATATTTACAAGTCAAAAATATGAAAAACAAATACTTACCATAATTGAGAATAAATACTTTCCATAATAAAAACAAAAATACTTACCGTAATTGAGAATAAATACTTTCCATAATAAAAACAAATTTACTTACCTTGGATTTACTTACCTGTGTCGGAAATCGCAAATGTACGCCCAATCTGTGCCTGTAAGAAAATAAAAAATAATTGTCACACTAAATAAAGTTGAAAGAAATAAATCTTCTAAAATCAAGCGCAATTCGCTATATAAGGCCCAATTGTTGCGAAGAGCCCTCAGTCTCGATGCGGCCATGGAGGAGAAAACAGCTCCCCATGCAAATCAACTAACCGAAATTTAGAAACAATTCCTGTGTGCCAGACCTGATGAAGGCACAAAATGCTGCCGAAACGTTGTCAATGTCACACAGAAGGAGCGCAACATGACGCCATTTAAAACCAATTGGAGATAGATAATAAATATTAGATACCCAACTCTACCCAAATAGGAGAGTGTATGGATGCCGCACATCTCGCTCCACCCAAAATGCGGGGAGACGACAAATGATGTGCGAGGTACTTTTAGGGACTGTTAGGGTTGAACGCAAACGAAGCTGTCAATCCCGCATGCCAAATCGAGGCTCACTATTATTTATATAACAAAGGCGACCGAACAGATAAAGTACAATCACACAATCAATAAGCACAAGCATGTGTCCATGGTCAGACAAATGATCTTTATTAAACCAAAATTGGTCTTGGCCGCAGCGGGCAGGATGCTTTGGGGCTGGTTCGTGGGGCGGGTGCCGGGATGGTAGGACCGTGCCTTTGTCTCTCTCCTTCGGGGGAGGGACTCCCTATCCTATCCTAACTCGCCTGTGCCACCTCCTGTGTGCCCCCCCGCGTTTCCGGTTTCCATATAAGCTCCTGTTCCGTCTGTGTGCTGTTCCCTACCCCAGTCCTAACCTAACCCCAATCCTAAACCCTAACCCTAACCCAAACCCTAACCCTAACCCTAATCCTTACCTGACCCCGTTTCCCAACATGACAAAACCGTCAACCTGCAAGAAAAATTAAGTCAAAACATTGAACATGAGAAAACAAAAATATTTACAAGTCAAAAATATGAAAAACAAATACTTACCATAATTGAGAATAAATACTTTCCATAATAAAAACAAAAATACTTACCGTAATTGAGAATAAATACTTTCCATAATAAAAACAAATTTACTTACCTTGGATTTACTTACCTGTGTCGGAAATCGCAAATGTACGCCCAATCTGTGCCTGTAAGAAAATAAAAAATAATTGTCACACTAAATAAAGTTGAAAGAAATAAATCTTCTAAAATCAAGCGCAATTCGCTATATAAGGCCCAATTGTTGCGAAGAGCCCTCAGTCTCGATGCGGCCATGGAGGAGAAAACAGCTCCCCATGCAAATCAACTAACCGAAATTTAGAAACAATTCCTGTGTGCCAGACCTGATGAAGGCACAAAATGCTGCCGAAACGTTGTCAATGTCACACAGAAGGAGCGCAACATGACGCCATTTAAAACCAATTGGAGATAGATAATAAATATTAGATACCCAACTCTACCCAAATAGGAGAGTGTATGGATGCCGCACATCTCGCTCCACCCAAAATGCGGGGAGACGACAAATGATGTGCGAGGTACTTTTAGGGACTGTTAGGGTTGAACGCAAACGAAGCTGTCAATCCCGCATGCCAAATCGAGGCTCACTATTATTTATATAACAAAGGCGACCGAACAGATAAAGTACAATCACACAATCAATAAGCACAAGCATGTGTCCATGGTCAGACAAATGATCTTTATTAAACCAAAATTGGTCTTGGCCGCAGCGGGCAGGATGCTTTGGGGCTGGTTCGTGGGGCGGGTGCCGGGATGGTAGGACCGTGCCTTTGTCTCTCTCCTTCGGGGGAGGGACTCCCTATCCTATCCTAACTCGCCTGTGCCACCTCCTGTGTGCCCCCCCGCGTTTCCGGTTTCCATATAAGCTCCTGTTCCGTCTGTGTGCTGTTCCCTACCCCAGTCCTAACCTAACCCCAATCCTAAACCCTAACCCTAACCCAAACCCTAACCCTAACCCTAATCCTTACCTGACCCCGTTTCCCAACATGACAAAACCGTCAACCTGCAAGAAAAATTAAGTCAAAACATTGAACATGAGAAAACAAAAATATTTACAAGTCAAAAATATGAAAAACAAATACTTACCATAATTGAGAATAAATACTTTCCATAATAAAAACAAAAATACTTACCGTAATTGAGAATAAATACTTTCCATAATAAAAACAAATTTACTTACCTTGGATTTACTTACCTGTGTCGGAAATCGCAAATGTACGCCCAATCTGTGCCTGTAAGAAAATAAAAAATAATTGTCACACTAAATAAAGTTGAAAGAAATAAATCTTCTAAAATCAAGCGCAATTCGCTATATAAGGCCCAATTGTTGCGAAGAGCCCTCAGTCTCGATGCGGCCATGGAGGAGAAAACAGCTCCCCATGCAAATCAACTAACCGAAATTTAGAAACAATTCCTGTGTGCCAGACCTGATGAAGGCACAAAATGCTGCCGAAACGTTGTCAATGTCACACAGAAGGAGCGCAACATGACGCCATTTAAAACCAATTGGAGATAGATAATAAATATTAGATACCCAACTCTACCCAAATAGGAGAGTGTATGGATGCCGCACATCTCGCTCCACCCAAAATGCGGGGAGACGACAAATGATGTGCGAGGTACTTTTAGGGACTGTTAGGGTTGAACGCAAACGAAGCTGTCAATCCCGCATGCCAAATCGAGGCTCACTATTATTTATATAACAAAGGCGACCGAACAGATAAAGTACAATCACACAATCAATAAGCACAAGCATGTGTCCATGGTCAGACAAATGATCTTTATTAAACCAAAATTGGTCTTGGCCGCAGCGGGCAGGATGCTTTGGGGCTGGTTCGTGGGGCGGGTGCCGGGATGGTAGGACCGTGCCTTTGTCTCTCTCCTTCGGGGGAGGGACTCCCTATCCTACCCTAACCCTAACCCTAACCCTAACCCTAACCCTAACCCTAACCCTAACCCTAACCCTAACCCTAACCCTAACCCTAACCCTAACCCTAACCCTAACCCTAACCCTAACCCTAACCCTAACCCTAACCCGCTTGGACGGTGGCGTGGGGTTGAAGGGGAGTGAGCTGGCCGCTCTGCGAGTTGGAATTTTAACAACGTGGTAAACGATAAAATAATAGGCTAGCTAGCAGGGGCTCATGGGTAGTTTTGGTTCGCTCTTACTTATTTCAGTGACGGTCCGCGTAATGCGATTTAAAATTGGGAAATTTATCATCGTTATGGATTAAAATGATGGATAAAGGAGCCCGACAAATACATTTCAACAATACTAATGTTTTCAATCGGACTTTATTCGGCTCTTATCAATTTTTTGACATGTGATGGTTTGACGAGAGCCGCCATGATACTTAGCTGAGGCTCATGGGAGTGGGCGATTGGTAGTGGCTCCGTGACTTGAGAGAGTGGCGCTGGCAAGGGATCCCCCCCACAAGGTAATATGCATCCATTTTGTATTTGTTCCATTATCAAAGAAAGGTTAGCAATCCCAACTATGCAATAAATGCCTAAAAATTAAATGATAAAGACAAACGGAAACAAAAATAAACCAAAAGTTATAAAACTAATAGCTAAACTTTCAATATATCCAACAGACGGACCAATTGATCTACTCTGTCGGCGTTAAAGCTAGACAGTTGACTGGACAGATAACTGAAATTTCAATTGACGAGGTAGACACACTTCGGGGCTTGATCCACCCCGGCGGGGCCTCCCTTGGGCGAGGGTGTCTTGTGGTAATGGCCGAAACACTCTGTGACCCCAAGGTCCACTACTGATGAGGTGTCTACAAAATTTTGACGTTCAAATTACCCACAACAATGATGACTTAATGGGACCCTTTCTAAACAAAACAGTTGATTTTTTTTAAAAAAATAGATGTAAAACATTTTTATTAGTTCAACCACAATTTTGAATTAGACACAATTTAAGACAAGGGTGGTCTGGTATTTAAGGCAAGGGTAGTCTTGTAGGTCTGTACTTTTCTGTCGCTTTTCACTGTTTTTCCCATCTTGCAGGCCGAAGACCTGGGTAGCGCCTCAGCTACTCGGGGGAGGTTCTGGTTGAGGTGCACTTTCACTTCGCCGGCCTTCGTACCCACTCCAACATTAATGCGACCTTGATACGGTGAGGTTTACTGACGGAGACATGCGCCGGCCTGTGCCCTCCGCTGCCTTCTATCTAACCAACTGGATCGGCGGATCCTTTGGGGAATGTGTAGCGAGATAACCTCAGAAACCTAACCCTAACCCTAACCCTAACCCTAACCCTAACCCTAACCCTAACCCTAACCCTAACCCTAACCCTAACCCTAACCCTAACCCTAACCCTAACCCTAACCCTAACCCCTAACCCTAACCCTAACCCTAACCCTAACCCTAACCCTAACCCTAACCCTAACCCTAACCCTAACCCTAACCCTAACCCTAACCCTAACCCTACCAACTACAATGACTACCAACTAACCCTAACCCTAACCTAGCCCTGACCCCTGACCCTAAACTTAACCCTAACCTTAACCTTGACCCCTAGCCCTTACCCTAACCTAGCCCTGACCCCTGACCCTAAACTTAACCCTAACCTTAACCTTGACCCCTAGCCCTGACCCTAACCTTAACCTGGTTCTCTGAGGTTAACAGTTAATTGAATATAGAGACATAATATTACAACGAGATTAAGGCAAAGGGTATAGGCATAATGAGAGAAAAGGACCCTAAGGGGAAGCTTGACCCCTGACCCTAACCCTAACTTTAATTTCTGAGGATAACGGTTAATTGAATATAGGAACAAAATATTAAATCAAGATTAAGGCACAGGGAATGGACATAATGTAATCCGAGGTGGTTCTCCCACTGTTTTATCTCATTTTTCACAAGCTTTTTTTCCCATCTTGCTGGCCGAAGACCTGGGTAGCGCCTCAGCTACTCGGGGGAGGTTCTGGCTGAGGTGCACTCTCACTTCGCCGTCCTTCGTACACCATCCGGATTTTATGGGGCCTGGTACGGCGGGGTTTACTGCGGAGACATGCGCTGGCCCGTGCCATCCGTTGCCTTCTATTTAAACCGACGGGGTCGGCGGACCCTAAGGGGAAGGTGTAACGAGACAAACTCAAAAGACCTAACCCTAACCCTAACCCTAACCCTAACCCTAACCCTAACCCTAACCCTAACCCTAACCCTAACCCTAACCATTTAAAAAGACATTTATTTGATTTATTTGTTGTTTTTGGCACATAAGACTGGGTTTGGACTATTAATTGTTTTTGGGGGGGTTTAAATAAATAAGGGAATAAATAAGGGGATTGAATTGGATTTCATTGGCATATTTCGGCAAATAAATAAATTTAACAATACATTCAAATTTTGATAATAAATAGACTAAAAGACAACAATGTCGGAGTGGACGGTGGTTAGTCGTGGTCGGAGGGGACAACGTCTACCGCCCAATTTTTTGGACAGGGAGGGTAGGGGATCCTGGGACCGGGAGGTCCGTGCACCTCCTCGCTCCTTTTGGAGTGGGTCTCAAAACCCAAAACCTAACCCTAACCCTAACCCTAACCCTAACCCTAACCCTAACCCTAACCCTAACCCTAACCCTAACCCTAACCCTAACCCTAACCCTAACCCTAACCCTAACCCTACCAACTACAATGACTACCAACTAACCCTAACCCTAACCTAGCCCTGACCCCTGACCCTAAACTTAACCCTAACCTTAACCTTGACCCCTAGCCCTTACCCTAACCTAGCCCTGACCCCTGACCCTAAACTTAACCCTAACCTTAACCTTGACCCCTAGCCCTGACCCTAACCTTAACCTGGTTCTCTGAGGTTAACAGTTAATTGAATATAGAGACATAATATTACAACGAGATTAAGGCAAAGGGTATAGGCATAATGAGAGAAAAGGACCCTAAGGGGAAGCTTGACCCCTGACCCTAACCCTAACCTTAATTTCTGAGGATAACGGTTAATTGAATATAGGAACAAAATATTAAATCAAGATTAAGGCACAGGGAATGGACATAATGTAATCCGAGGTGGTTCTCCCACTGTTTTATCTCATTTTTCACAAGCTTTTTTTCCCATCTTGCTGGCCGAAGACCTGGGTAGCGCCTCAGCTACTCGGGGGAGGTTCTGGCTGAGGTGCACTCTCACTTCGCCGTCCTTCGTACACCATCCGGATTTTATGGGGCCTGGTACGGCGGGGTTTACTGCGGAGACATGCGCTGGCCCGTGCCATCCGTTGCCTTCTATTTAAACCGACGGGGTCGGCGGACCCTAAGGGGAAGGTGTAACGAGACAAACTCAAAAGACCTAACCCTAACCCTAACCCTAACCCTAACCCTAACCCTAACCCTAACCCTAACCCTAACCCTAACCATTTAAAAAGACATTTATTTGATTTATTTGTTGTTTTTGGCACATAAGACTGGGTTTGGACTATTAATTGTTTTTGGGGGGGTTTAAATAAATAAGGGAATAAATAAGGGGATTGAATTGGATTTCATTGGCATATTTCGGCAAATAAATAAATTTAACAATACATTCAAATTTTGATAATAAATAGACTAAAAGACAACAATGTCGGAGTGGACGGTGGTTAGTCGTGGTCGGAGGGGACAACGTCTACCGCCCAATTTTTTGGACAGGGAGGGTAGGGGATCCTGGGACCGGGAGGTCCGTGCACCTCCTCGCTCCTTTTGGAGTGGGTCTCAAAACCCAAAACCTAACCCTAACCCTAACCCTAACCCTAACCCTAACCCTAACCCTAACCCTAACCCTAACCCTAACCCTAACCCTAACCCTAACCCTACAACAATGATGACTTCATGACTTTCTAGAGCAACCGGCTGATGGACTATAAAAACAGGATATTAAGTCAAAAACAATTCAAAAATAATTCAAAGTGAATAGGCATAATATAAGCCAAGGGTAGGACTTTAGCTTGATGTTTTTTTCTCCCGCTTTCCACTAATTTCCCATCTTGCTGGCCGAAGACCTGGGTAGCGCCTCAGCTACTCGGGGGAGGTTCTGGCTGAGGTGCATTCTCACTTCGCCGTCCTTCGTACACAATCCGGATTTTATGGGGCCTGGTACGGCGGGGTTTGCTGCGGAGACATGCGTAGGCCCGTGCCATCCGTTGCCTTCTATTTAACCGACGGGGTCGGCGGACCCTAAGGGGAAGGTGTAACGAGACAAACTCAAAAGACCTAACCAGCCAGTGCCCTTCGGACATCCCGGTAGGACCTTAAGCCAAATTATCGGGTCGCATACTGTTCTAATTTTCCCTTTTCCTGATTAACATCGTTTTTCACCCTCGCCACGTGTCGGGTCAGACAACCTGGGGTTTTGGTCGAGATGCAGTCCCATCTCCCATTGCCTATCCGTGGAACTCTTCACCCTCTCCACGGGTCGAGTCAGAAGACCTGGGGTTTTGGTCGAGATGCAGTCCCATTTCCCATTACCTATCAGGGGAACTTTTCACCCTCTCCACGGGTCGGGTCAGAAAACCTGGGGTTTTGGTCGAGATGCGGTCACATTGCCTACCCGTGGACTTTCCTTTTCCTTAACATCAAAATCCTGACACTTAACCAAACTCCTAAACTAACTCGTAACCCTTATCCAAATCCTAAACTTAACCAATTCCAAACCTAAATCCTAAATTGAACCAAATTCCAAGACCAGATCTTAGCCTTGTTCTAAGCCGAACATTGGAAATCCTAAACTTAACTAATTCTAGATTCTAAGCTTAACCAAAATTAAGTTTCTAAATTTAACCTCATCAAAATCCGGACACGTAACCAAACTCCTAAACTAACTCGTAACCCTTATCCAAATCCTAAACTTAACCAATTTTAAAACTAAATCCTAAATTGAACCAAATTCCAAGACCAGAGCTTAACCTTGTTCTAAACCTGATTTTAATCAAAAAGTTTTTTTTGGTCAAAACAATAATGACGGGACTGCACAAGGGGGCGCCATTGACACATTTGACAGCGGTCGCACAAACAAGGCTTTTTTTAGACAGAATTCCTGTTTTGTGAATTTTGTCCTTTAAATGTGGAGATAAATAAATGGGGAAAACACTAATAAAGTTTACTAAGGTGTTTATGGACACTTTGTGGGATTCTGATCACTTGGTGGGGGAGGATATTAAGATAAATGCGATGGTTGACAGATGGTTGCCATGACACTGGGCGGAATCTTACGTACTTCCGGTTTGCTGCCGTTGTTTAGCTACTTTATGTTAATGCCTATCTCGTTTCAATCAATATACAGCACGGTTATTGTTGGAGAGAAGTTGACGGACAGGAATGACCGGGTTAGCAAGATTAAACTATACAAATCGAACTTTATTCGAGTATCATCATTTGGTGGGGCGATTTTAGTAACGGTATGGTTTACAGGCAACCTATGACGCGCCGCGGGGGCTTATGGGTACTTCCGGTTGGCTAATGCTCAGATTAGCTACAATACGGAGGGGTGATGGTCTGACGGGAGCCTGCCATGACACTTGGCTGAGGCTCATGGGAGTGGGCGATCAGTAGTGGCTCCGGGACGCCAGAGAGTGGCGCAAGTAAAAAGAGAAGAACGAGAGAATGGGAAGGAATTCGACACAAGGTAAGTTGCAACCAGTGTTTATTTGTTCCATTAGCAAAGACAGGTGAGTACTTGACAATCTCAAATGCTATGCAATATATGCCCAAAAATTAAATAATAAAGACAAAATGCACACGAAATAAACCAAAAGTTATAAAACTAATAGTTAAATTCTCAATATATCTAACAGATTGACCAATTGGTCTACTCTGTCAGCGTTAAAGCTAGACAGTTGACTGGACAGCTGAATGACATTTGAATTGACGAAGTAGACACACTCCGGGGCTTGATCGACCCCGGCGGGGCCTCCCTTGGGCGAGGGTGTCTTGTGATAATGGCCGAAACACTCTGTGACCCCAAGGTCCACTACTGATGAGGTGTCTACAAAATTTTGACGTTCAAATTACCTACAACAATGATGACTTCATGACTTTCTAGAGCAACCGGCTGATGGACTATAAAAACAGGATATTAAGTCAAAAACAATTCAAAAATAATTCAAAGTGAATAGGCATAATATAAGCCAAGGGTAGGACTTTAGCTTGATGTTTTTTTCTCCCGCTTTCCACTAATTTCCCATCTTGCTGGCCGAAGACCTGGGTAGCGCCTCAGCTACTCGGGGGAGGTTCTGGCTGAGGTGCATTCTCACTTCGCCGTCCTTCGTACACAATCCGGATTTTATGGGGCCTGGTACGGCGGGGTTTGCTGCGGAGACATGCGTAGGCCCGTGCCATCCGTTGCCTTCTATTTAACCGACGGGGTCGGCGGACCCTAAGGGGAAGGTGTAACGAGACAAACTCAAAAGACCTAACCCTAACCCTAACCCTAACCCTAACCCTAACCCTAACCCTAACCCTAACCCTAACCCTAACCCTAACCCTAACCCCAAGGTCCACTACTGATGAGGTGTCTACAAAATTTTGACGTTCAAATTACCTACAACAATGATGACTTCATGACTTTCTAGAGCAACCGGCTGATGGACTATAAAAACAGGATATTAAGTCAAAAACAATTCAAAAATAATTCAAAGTGAATAGGCATAATATAAGCCAAGGGTAGGACTTTAGCTTGATGTTTTTTTCTCCCGCTTTCCACTAATTTCCCATCTTGCTGGCCGAAGACCTGGGTAGCGCCTCAGCTACTCGGGGGAGGTTCTGGCTGAGGTGCATTCTCACTTCGCCGTCCTTCGTACACAATCCGGATTTTATGGGGCCTGGTACGGCGGGGTTTGCTGCGGAGACATGCGTAGGCCCGTGCCATCCGTTGCCTTCTATTTAACCGACGGGGTCGGCGGACCCTAAGGGGAAGGTGTAACGAGACAAACTCAAAAGACCTAACCAGCCAGTGCCCTTCGGACATCCCGGTAGGACCTTAAGCCAAATTATCGGGTCGCATACTGTTCTAATTTTCCCTTTTCCTGATTAACATCGTTTTTCACCCTCGCCACGTGTCGGGTCAGACAACCTGGGGTTTTGGTCGAGATGCAGTCCCATCTCCCATTGCCTATCCGTGGAACTCTTCACCCTCTCCACGGGTCGAGTCAGAAGACCTGGGGTTTTGGTCGAGATGCAGTCCCATTTCCCATTACCTATCAGGGGAACTTTTCACCCTCTCCACGGGTCGGGTCAGAAAACCTGGGGTTTTGGTCGAGATGCGGTCACATTGCCTACCCGTGGACTTTCCTTTTCCTTAACATCAAAATCCTGACACTTAACCAAACTCCTAAACTAACTCGTAACCCTTATCCAAATCCTAAACTTAACCAATTCCAAACCTAAATTCTAAATTGAACCAAATTCCAAGACCAGATCTTAGCCTTGTTCTAAGCCGAACATTGGAAATCCTAAACTTAACTAATTCTAGATTCTAAGCTTAACCAAAATTAAGTTTCTAAATTTAACCTCATCAAAATCCGGACACGTAACCAAACTCCTAAACTAACTCGTAACCCTTATCCAAATCCTAAACTTAACCAATTTTAAAACTAAATCCTACATTGAACCAAATTCCAAGACTAGAGCTTAACCTTGTTCTAAACCTGATTTTAATCAAAAAGTTTTTTTTGGTCAAAACAATAATGACGGGACTGCACAAGGGGGCGCCATTGACACATTTGACAGCGGTCGCACAAACAAGGCTTTTTTTAGACAGAATTCCTGTTTTGTGAATTTTGTCCTTTAAATGTGGAGATAAATAAATGGGGAAAACACTAATAAAGTTTACTAAGGTGTTTATGGACACTTTGTGGGATTCTGATCACTTGGTGGGGGAGGATATTAAGATAAATGCGATGGTTGACAGATGGTTGCCATGACACTGGGCGGAATCTTACGTACTTCCGGTTTGCTGCCGTTGTTTAGCTACTTTATGTTAATGCCTATCTCGTTTCAATCAATATACAGCACGGTTATTGTTGGAGAGAAGTTGACGGACAGGAATGACCGGGTTAGCAAGATTAAACTATACAAATCGAACTTTATTCGAGTATCATCATTTGGTGGGGCGATTTTAGTAACGGTATGGTTTACAGGCAACCTATGACGCGCCGCGGGGGCTTATGGGTACTTCCGGTTGGCTAATGCTCAGATTAGCTACAATACGGAGGGGTGATGGTTTGACGGGAGCCTGCCATGACACTTGGCTGAGGCTCATGGGAGTGGGCGATCAGTAGTGGCTCCGGGACGCCAGAGAGTGGCGCAAGTAAAAAGAGAAGAACGAGAGAATGGGAAGGAATTCGACACAAGGTAAGTTGCAACCAGTGTTTATTTGTTCCATTAGCAAAGACAGGTGAGTACTTGACAATCTCAAATGCTATGCAATATATGCCCAAAAATTAAATAATAAAGACAAAATGCACACGAAATAAACCAAAAGTTATAAAACTAATAGTTAAATTCTCAATATATCTAACAGATTGACCAATTGGTCTACTCTGTCAGCGTTAAAGCTAGACAGTTGACTGGACAGCTGAATGACGTTTGAATTGACGAAGTAGACACACTCCGGGGCTTGATCGACCCCGGCGGGGCCTCCCTTGGGCGAGGGTGTCTTGTGATAATGGCCGAAACACTCTGTGACCCCAAGGTCCACTACTGATGAGGTGTCTACAAAATTTTGACGTTCAAATTACCTACAACAATGATGACTTCATGACTTTCTAGAGCAACCGGCTGATGGACTATAAAAACAGGATATTAAGTCAAAAACAATTCAAAAATAATTCAAAGTGAATAGGCATAATATAAGCCAAGGGTAGGACTTTAGCTTGATGTTTTTTTCTCCCGCTTTCCACTAATTTCCCATCTTGCTGGCCGAAGACCTGGGTAGCGCCTCAGCTACTCGGGGGAGGTTCTGGCTGAGGTGCATTCTCACTTCGCCGTCCTTCGTACACAATCCGGATTTTATGGGGCCTGGTACGGCGGGGTTTGCTGCGGAGACATGCGTAGGCCCGTGCCATCCGTTGCCTTCTATTTAACCGACGGGGTCGGCGGACCCTAAGGGGAAGGTGTAACGAGACAAACTCAAAAGACCTAACCCTAACCCTAACCCTAACCCTAACCCTAACCCTAACCCTAACCCTAACCCTAACCCTAACCCTGTCCCCAACCCTAACCCAAACCCTAACCCTAACCCTTTCCCCAATCCCAGTCCCTATTTACGTCCCACCAGGAACAGACCTTCCATACAGTAGCACAATATACACAATTAGGACAAATGAGTATTAGTTAATTCGAACCCATATATTTGATACCTACCTGGACACTTACCTCCAATTGGAACCATGCGTCTGGTCCTCGGACCACGCCCACCTAAAAAACTGAGTGAAAAAAGAATAAAAAATAAATAAAAAATGAATCAATAACAAAATAAAAAAGGAATTAAACAAAGGTCACCAAACATTCTCATTCACATAATTATAAATTTGCAAAACCCCAATATACATATATCATCCACCTACCTGTGCACCACTTACCTGCAGTTGGAACCTCAATTTTGGATCCTGGACCACGCCCACTTGAAAAAACAAAAAACAAGAAAAATATAACACCTTAAAAACAAAAAAACAAAATTAGTATGTTAACATGTTTCATACAATACCAGTAACAAATTGACTCTAATTGACCAGAATTAAATATTTTGTTTAAACCTAATGTGATGGCTAGTTTAACTATGAAAATAAATTGGAAAACGCAAATTTAAACTTAAACAATGTAACATTTCTAAAACGAAATTTCGAAAAACAAAAAAGATTTAGAAAACAAAAACGATTTAAAACTTCAACCAAGCTGAGGATATAAAAAGAATCCGCAAAGAAAAAAGTCTTTAGTGCGAAATTGGACTGCAAGCAAGACACATTGTTGCACCTCATAAAACAAAAAAATATATGTTATTTTCTTTTATTTCATGTGTGCCAGACCTGATGAAGGCTTACAATAGCTGAAACGTTGTCAGGGCACACATTGCATATTGGCCAAACTAAATCAAATTTGACACTTTATTAAAAACAACTTTATTGAATTTATTAAAAACAACTATATTAAAAAACAACTTTATTAAATATATAACAAAGGCAAATTCTGAATCCACAGCCATGGATCAGGGTTGGACGACGGTCCATTATGGCCGGCGCCGCCGCGTTGCCCGTCAGAACCGTGAGCTGGGGGCTGATTGGGGTCCTGGATGGATGGACCGTGCACCTACCTTCCCTCCCTCAAGGAGGGGGGTCTCTTACCACAAACCTAACCAGCCTGTGCCTCCTCCGGGTCCCTTCAGACCACCCGGCTCCGGATTCGATTCATATGCGACAGTGGTTCGCCAAGGCCGCGGGCAACCAAGTCAGGACCAACGTGGTCCCCCTCGAGCTGCAACCCGGACCTCCAAGTGGAGACCGGCAGAGGCCACATTTGGTTGCTTGGTCCGCAAAATCTTTAACTTGATTAAGGTCAACCACCACCTGAACAATGTAGACCCCCAGAGGTGGGCTACACAACCTCGGATGGTCACAAGGATGGAGGAGGTGCTGTCCACAATGATCAAGCCGGCATTCCTTGATGGGGGTGTTGTGCGGCAGATTGTGGACAATGCCAAGTCCTGGGGCAAGACCACCTGCCAGATCCTCAAACGCCATTACGAGCTCCACCTAGATGCCTGCCGGAACGACATGGAATTGGCACTCCAGAACCACAATCTGGAATGGGAGGCTGCTTTCCAAGTGGCGGTTGGTTGGGCCAAGCGAAATTTTCCGCGCATACTACCAAACACAATTTCGGTGGTGGAGTGTGACATTTTGGACTTTTTGCAAGACCGTGCTGACCTGCTGCGCTCCGCTCCCAAACCTAAGCCTGGCCCCAAACCTGTTCCTAACCCTAACCCTAACCCTCTCACACCTGTCGCCGATAAGGGGCCCCAGGTTCCGGAGCCAGGGGGGGAGGTTGAGATTCAGAGCCAAAAATTAACGCTGTCCCCACGCCCACAGAGGAAGATCACGGTGGTGGCCAGTAAGCCCAGCCGCTTCCCTCCCAACCAGGACCGCCCAAGAGGGGTGTCTGCACATGGGGATCGGGCTTTGTCCCCTGACCCCACCCCTGACCCTGCCCCCAACCCTAACCCTGTCCCCAACCCTAACCCAAACCCTAACCCTAACCCTTTCCCCAATCCCAGTCCCTATTTACGTCCCACCAGGAACAGACCTTCCATACAGTAGCACAATATACACAATTAGGACAAATGAGTATTAGTTAATTCGAACCCATATATTTGATACCTACCTGGACACTTACCTCCAATTGGAACCATGCGTCTGGTCCTCGGACCACGCCCACCTAAAAAACTGAGTGAAAAAAGAATAAAAAATAAATAAAAAATGAATCAATAACAAAATAAAAAAGGAATTAAACAAAGGTCACCAAACATTCTCATTCACATAATTATAAATTTGCAAAACCCCAATATACATATATCATCCACCTACCTGTGCACCACTTACCTGCAGTTGGAACCTCAATTTTGGATCCTGGACCACGCCCACTTGAAAAAACAAAAAACAAGAAAAATATAACACCTTAAAAACAAAAAAACAAAATTAGTATGTTAACATGTTTCATACAATACCAGTAACAAATTGACTCTAATTGACCAGAATTAAATATTTTGTTTAAACCTAATGTGATGGCTAGTTTAACTATGAAAATAAATTGGAAAACGCAAATTTAAACTTAAACAATGTAACATTTCTAAAACGAAATTTCGAAAAACAAAAAAGATTTAGAAAACAAAAACGATTTAAAACTTCAACCAAGCTGAGGATATAAAAAGAATCCGCAAAGAAAAAAGTCTTTAGTGCGAAATTGGACTGCAAGCAAGACACATTGTTGCACCTCATAAAACAAAAAAATATATGTTATTTTCTTTTATTTCATGTGTGCCAGACCTGATGAAGGCTTACAATAGCTGAAACGTTGTCAGGGCACACATTGCATATTGGCCAAACTAAATCAAATTTGACACTTTATTAAAAACAACTTTATTGAATTTATTAAAAACAACTATATTAAAAAACAACTTTATTAAATATATAACAAAGGCAAATTCTGAATCCACAGCCATGGATCAGGGTTGGACGACGGTCCATTATGGCCGGCGCCGCCGCGTTGCCCGTCAGAACCGTGAGCTGGGGGCTGATTGGGGTCCTGGATGGATGGACCGTGCACCTACCTTCCCTCCCTCAAGGAGGGGGGTCTCTTACCACAAACCTAACCAGCCTGTGCCTCCTCCGGGTCCCTTCAGACCACCCGGCTCCGGATTCGATTCATATGCGACAGTGGTTCGCCAAGGCCGCGGGCAACCAAGTCAGGACCAACGTGGTCCCCCTCGAGCTGCAACCCGGACCTCCAAGTGGAGACCGGCAGAGGCCACATTTGGTTGCTTGGTCCGCAAAATCTTTAACTTGATTAAGGTCAACCACCACCTGAACAATGTAGACCCCCAGAGGTGGGCTACACAACCTCGGATGGTCACAAGGATGGAGGAGGTGCTGTCCACAATGATCAAGCCGGCATTCCTTGATGGGGGTGTTGTGCGGCAGATTGTGGACAATGCCAAGTCCTGGGGCAAGACCACCTGCCAGATCCTCAAACGCCATTACGAGCTCCACCTAGATGCCTGCCGGAACGACATGGAATTGGCACTCCAGAACCACAATCTGGAATGGGAGGCTGCTTTCCAAGTGGCGGTTGGTTGGGCCAAGCGAAATTTTCCGCGCATACTACCAAACACAATTTCGGTGGTGGAGTGTGACATTTTGGACTTTTTGCAAGACCGTGCTGACCTGCTGCGCTCCGCTCCCAAACCTAAGCCTGGCCCCAAACCTGTTCCTAACCCTAACCCTAACCCTCTCACACCTGTCGCCGATAAGGGGCCCCAGGTTCCGGAGCCAGGGGGGGAGGTTGAGATTCAGAGCCAAAAATTAACGCTGTCCCCACGCCCACAGAGGAAGATCACGGTGGTGGCCAGTAAGCCCAGCCGCTTCCCTCCCAACCAGGACCGCCCAAGAGGGGTGTCTGCACATGGGGATCGGGCTTTGTCCCCTGACCCCACCCCTGACCCTGCCCCCAACCCTAACCCTGTCCCCAACCCTAACCCAAACCCTAACCCTAACCCTTTCCCCAATCCCAGTCCCTATTTACGTCCCACCAGGAACAGACCTTCCATACAGTAGCACAATATACACAATTAGGACAAATGAGTATTAGTTAATTCGAACCCATATATTTGATACCTACCTGGACACTTACCTCCAATTGGAACCATGCGTCTGGTCCTCGGACCACGCCCACCTAAAAAACTGAGTGAAAAAAGAATAAAAAATAAATAAAAAATGAATCAATAACAAAATAAAAAAGGAATTAAACAAAGGTCACCAAACATTCTCATTCACATAATTATAAATTTGCAAAACCCCAATATACATATATCATCCACCTACCTGTGCACCACTTACCTGCAGTTGGAACCTCAATTTTGGATCCTGGACCACGCCCACTTGAAAAAACAAAAAACAAGAAAAATATAACACCTTAAAAACAAAAAAACAAAATTAGTATGTTAACATGTTTCATACAATACCAGTAACAAATTGACTCTAATTGACCAGAATTAAATATTTTGTTTAAACCTAATGTGATGGCTAGTTTAACTATGAAAATAAATTGGAAAACGCAAATTTAAACTTAAACAATGTAACATTTCTAAAACGAAATTTCGAAAAACAAAAAAGATTTAGAAAACAAAAACGATTTAAAACTTCAACCAAGCTGAGGATATAAAAAGAATCCGCAAAGAAAAAAGTCTTTAGTGCGAAATTGGACTGCAAGCAAGACACATTGTTGCACCTCATAAAACAAAAAAATATATGTTATTTTCTTTTATTTCATGTGTGCCAGACCTGATGAAGGCTTACAATAGCTGAAACGTTGTCAGGGCACACATTGCATATTGGCCAAACTAAATCAAATTTGACACTTTATTAAAAACAACTTTATTGAATTTATTAAAAACAACTATATTAAAAAACAACTTTATTAAATATATAACAAAGGCAAATTCTGAATCCACAGCCATGGATCAGGGTTGGACGACGGTCCATTATGGCCGGCGCCGCCGCGTTGCCCGTCAGAACCGTGAGCTGGGGGCTGATTGGGGTCCTGGATGGATGGACCGTGCACCTACCTTCCCTCCCTCAAGGAGGGGGGTCTCTTACCACAAACCTAACCCTAACCCTAACCCTAACCCTAACCCTAACCCTAACCCTAACCCTAACCCTAACCCTAACCTGTCCCCATTTCCCAACAAAGACAAAACCGTCAACCTGCAAGGCAAAATTCGAACACAAATAAGTCAAAAAATTGAACATAAAAATTTACAAGTCAAAAATGTGCAAGTCAAAAATTTGAAAATACTTACCGTAAATAAAACAAAAATATGCAAGTCAAAAATATGAAAATAAATACTTACCGTGATACTTACCTGTGCCGGAGATCGCAAATTTACGCCCAGTTGGTGCCTGCAAATAAAACAAAAATTTACCACACTAAAACAAGTTAAAGAAAATCATTTTCGCAAATAAAACACAGTTTGTTATAAAAAGCCCATTTGTTGCAAGATGCTCTCAGTCTCGATGCGGCCATGGAGGAGGAAGCAGCTCCCCATGCAATTAAACTAACCTAAATTTAGAAGTAATTCCTGTGTGCCAGACCTGAGGAAGGCTAAAATAAGCCGAAACGTTGTCGATGGTCACACAGATGGAGCGCAAAATGACGCCGTTGAAAATTAATTGGAAGTAGATAAATGATTTACCCAGCCTCTACCCAGATAGGAGAGCGCATGGATGCCGCACAGAGCAATGGCTCTCGCTCCACCCAAAATGCGGGGAGACGATCAATTAAGTGCGAGGTACGATTAGGGTTGAACGCAAACGTAGCTGTCAATCACACATGCCACATCGAGACTCATTATTAATTATATAACAAAGGCGACCGCACATGGGAAGTACAATTAAGCACAAACATGCAATAAAGCACGAACACGTGTTCAAGGTCAAATCAGATCTTTATTAAGCCCTAGTGTGTCCTGGCCAGTATGACTGGTGCAGCCACAGCGGGCAGGGAGTTCGGGAGCTTCGTGGGGTGCGGCTCAGGATGGTAGGACCGTGCCTTTGTTCCTCTCCTTGGGGGGAGGGACTCCATACATAATCCTAACTCGCCTGTGCCACCTCCTCTGCCGTCCTCACGTGTCCAGCTTTCTTTGTGCTCCTGCCTCGTTTGTGTGCTGTTCCCTGTACTGGTCCTGCCCTAACCCCAATCCTACCCTATCCCCAATCCTGATCCTAACCCTAACCCTAACCCTAACCCTAACCCTAACCCTAACCCTAACCCTAACCTGTCCCCATTTCCCAACAAAGACAAAACCGTCAACCTGCAAGGCAAAATTCGAACACAAATAAGTCAAAAAATTGAACATAAAAATTTACAAGTCAAAAATGTGCAAGTCAAAAATTTGAAAATACTTACCGTAAATAAAACAAAAATATGCAAGTCAAAAATATGAAAATAAATACTTACCGTGATACTTACCTGTGCCGGAGATCGCAAATTTACGCCCAGTTGGTGCCTGCAAATAAAACAAAAATTTACCACACTAAAACAAGTTAAAGAAAATCATTTTCGCAAATAAAACACAGTTTGTTATAAAAAGCCCATTTGTTGCAAGATGCTCTCAGTCTCGATGCGGCCATGGAGGAGGAAGCAGCTCCCCATGCAATTAAACTAACCTAAATTTAGAAGTAATTCCTGTGTGCCAGACCTGAGGAAGGCTAAAATAAGCCGAAACGTTGTCGATGGTCACACAGATGGAGCGCAAAATGACGCCGTTGAAAATTAATTGGAAGTAGATAAATGATTTACCCAGCCTCTACCCAGATAGGAGAGCGCATGGATGCCGCACAGAGCAATGGCTCTCGCTCCACCCAAAATGCGGGGAGACGATCAATTAAGTGCGAGGTACGATTAGGGTTGAACGCAAACGTAGCTGTCAATCACACATGCCACATCGAGACTCATTATTAATTATATAACAAAGGCGACCGCACATGGGAAGTACAATTAAGCACAAACATGCAATAAAGCACGAACACGTGTTCAAGGTCAAATCAGATCTTTATTAAGCCCTAGTGTGTCCTGGCCAGTATGACTGGTGCAGCCACAGCGGGCAGGGAGTTCGGGAGCTTCGTGGGGTGCGGCTCAGGATGGTAGGACCGTGCCTTTGTTCCTCTCCTTGGGGGGAGGGACTCCATACATAATCCTAACTCGCCTGTGCCACCTCCTCTGCCGTCCTCACGTGTCCAGCTTTCTTTGTGCTCCTGCCTCGTTTGTGTGCTGTTCCCTGTACTGGTCCTGCCCTAACCCCAATCCTACCCTATCCCCAATCCTGATCCTAACCCTAACCCTAACCCTAACCCTAACCCTAACCCTAACCTGTCCCCATTTCCCAACAAAGACAAAACCGTCAACCTGCAAGGCAAAATTCGAACACAAATAAGTCAAAAAATTGAACATAAAAATTTACAAGTCAAAAATGTGCAAGTCAAAAATTTGAAAATACTTACCGTAAATAAAACAAAAATATGCAAGTCAAAAATATGAAAATAAATACTTACCGTGATACTTACCTGTGCCGGAGATCGCAAATTTACGCCCAGTTGGTGCCTGCAAATAAAACAAAAATTTACCACACTAAAACAAGTTAAAGAAAATCATTTTCGCAAATAAAACACAGTTTGTTATAAAAAGCCCATTTGTTGCAAGATGCTCTCAGTCTCGATGCGGCCATGGAGGAGGAAGCAGCTCCCCATGCAATTAAACTAACCTAAATTTAGAAGTAATTCCTGTGTGCCAGACCTGAGGAAGGCTAAAATAAGCCGAAACGTTGTCGATGGTCACACAGATGGAGCGCAAAATGACGCCGTTGAAAATTAATTGGAAGTAGATAAATGATTTACCCAGCCTCTACCCAGATAGGAGAGCGCATGGATGCCGCACAGAGCAATGGCTCTCGCTCCACCCAAAATGCGGGGAGACGATCAATTAAGTGCGAGGTACGATTAGGGTTGAACGCAAACGTAGCTGTCAATCACACATGCCACATCGAGACTCATTATTAATTATATAACAAAGGCGACCGCACATGGGAAGTACAATTAAGCACAAACATGCAATAAAGCACGAACACGTGTTCAAGGTCAAATCAGATCTTTATTAAGCCCTAGTGTGTCCTGGCCAGTATGACTGGTGCAGCCACAGCGGGCAGGGAGTTCGGGAGCTTCGTGGGGTGCGGCTCAGGATGGTAGGACCGTGCCTTTGTTCCTCTCCTTGGGGGGAGGGACTCCATACATAATCCTAACTCGCCTGTGCCACCTCCTCTGCCGTCCTCACGTGTCCAGCTTTCTTTGTGCTCCTGCCTCGTTTGTGTGCTGTTCCCTGTACTGGTCCTGCCCTAACCCCAATCCTACCCTATCCCCAATCCTGATCCTAACCCTAACCCTAACCCTAACCCTAACCCTAACCCTAACCCTAACCTGTCCCCATTTCCCAACAAAGACAAAACCGTCAACCTGCAAGGCAAAATTCGAACACAAATAAGTCAAAAAATTGAACATAAAAATTTACAAGTCAAAAATGTGCAAGTCAAAAATTTGAAAATACTTACCGTAAATAAAACAAAAATATGCAAGTCAAAAATATGAAAATAAATACTTACCGTGATACTTACCTGTGCCGGAGATCGCAAATTTACGCCCAGTTGGTGCCTGCAAATAAAACAAAAATTTACCACACTAAAACAAGTTAAAGAAAATCATTTTCGCAAATAAAACACAGTTTGTTATAAAAAGCCCATTTGTTGCAAGATGCTCTCAGTCTCGATGCGGCCATGGAGGAGGAAGCAGCTCCCCATGCAATTAAACTAACCTAAATTTAGAAGTAATTCCTGTGTGCCAGACCTGAGGAAGGCTAAAATAAGCCGAAACGTTGTCGATGGTCACACAGATGGAGCGCAAAATGACGCCGTTGAAAATTAATTGGAAGTAGATAAATGATTTACCCAGCCTCTACCCAGATAGGAGAGCGCATGGATGCCGCACAGAGCAATGGCTCTCGCTCCACCCAAAATGCGGGGAGACGATCAATTAAGTGCGAGGTACGATTAGGGTTGAACGCAAACGTAGCTGTCAATCACACATGCCACATCGAGACTCATTATTAATTATATAACAAAGGCGACCGCACATGGGAAGTACAATTAAGCACAAACATGCAATAAAGCACGAACACGTGTTCAAGGTCAAATCAGATCTTTATTAAGCCCTAGTGTGTCCTGGCCAGTATGACTGGTGCAGCCACAGCGGGCAGGGAGTTCGGGAGCTTCGTGGGGTGCGGCTCAGGATGGTAGGACCGTGCCTTTGTTCCTCTCCTTGGGGGGAGGGACTCCATACATAATCCTAACTCGCCTGTGCCACCTCCTCTGCCGTCCTCACGTGTCCAGCTTTCTTTGTGCTCCTGCCTCGTTTGTGTGCTGTTCCCTGTACTGGTCCTGCCCTAACCCCAATCCTACCCTATCCCCAATCCTGATCCTAACCCTAACCCTAACCCTAACCCTAACCCTAACCCTAACCTGTCCCCATTTCCCAACAAAGACAAAACCGTCAACCTGCAAGGCAAAATTCGAACACAAATAAGTCAAAAAATTGAACATAAAAATTTACAAGTCAAAAATGTGCAAGTCAAAAATTTGAAAATACTTACCGTAAATAAAACAAAAATATGCAAGTCAAAAATATGAAAATAAATACTTACCGTGATACTTACCTGTGCCGGAGATCGCAAATTTACGCCCAGTTGGTGCCTGCAAATAAAACAAAAATTTACCACACTAAAACAAGTTAAAGAAAATCATTTTCGCAAATAAAACACAGTTTGTTATAAAAAGCCCATTTGTTGCAAGATGCTCTCAGTCTCGATGCGGCCATGGAGGAGGAAGCAGCTCCCCATGCAATTAAACTAACCTAAATTTAGAAGTAATTCCTGTGTGCCAGACCTGAGGAAGGCTAAAATAAGCCGAAACGTTGTCGATGGTCACACAGATGGAGCGCAAAATGACGCCGTTGAAAATTAATTGGAAGTAGATAAATGATTTACCCAGCCTCTACCCAGATAGGAGAGCGCATGGATGCCGCACAGAGCAATGGCTCTCGCTCCACCCAAAATGCGGGGAGACGATCAATTAAGTGCGAGGTACGATTAGGGTTGAACGCAAACGTAGCTGTCAATCACACATGCCACATCGAGACTCATTATTAATTATATAACAAAGGCGACCGCACATGGGAAGTACAATTAAGCACAAACATGCAATAAAGCACGAACACGTGTTCAAGGTCAAATCAGATCTTTATTAAGCCCTAGTGTGTCCTGGCCAGTATGACTGGTGCAGCCACAGCGGGCAGGGAGTTCGGGAGCTTCGTGGGGTGCGGCTCAGGATGGTAGGACCGTGCCTTTGTTCCTCTCCTTGGGGGGAGGGACTCCATACATAATCCTAACTCGCCTGTGCCACCTCCTCTGCCGTCCTCACGTGTCCAGCTTTCTTTGTGCTCCTGCCTCGTTTGTGTGCTGTTCCCTGTACTGGTCCTGCCCTAACCCCAATCCTACCCTATCCCCAATCCTGATCCTAACCCTAACCCTAACCCTAACCCTAACCCTAACCCTAACCCTAACCCTAACCCTAACCTGTCCCCATTTCCCAACAAAGACAAAACCGTCAACCTGCAAGGCAAAATTCGAACACAAATAAGTCAAAAAATTGAACATAAAAATTTACAAGTCAAAAATGTGCAAGTCAAAAATTTGAAAATACTTACCGTAAATAAAACAAAAATATGCAAGTCAAAAATATGAAAATAAATACTTACCGTGATACTTACCTGTGCCGGAGATCGCAAATTTACGCCCAGTTGGTGCCTGCAAATAAAACAAAAATTTACCACACTAAAACAAGTTAAAGAAAATCATTTTCGCAAATAAAACACAGTTTGTTATAAAAAGCCCATTTGTTGCAAGATGCTCTCAGTCTCGATGCGGCCATGGAGGAGGAAGCAGCTCCCCATGCAATTAAACTAACCTAAATTTAGAAGTAATTCCTGTGTGCCAGACCTGAGGAAGGCTAAAATAAGCCGAAACGTTGTCGATGGTCACACAGATGGAGCGCAAAATGACGCCGTTGAAAATTAATTGGAAGTAGATAAATGATTTACCCAGCCTCTACCCAGATAGGAGAGCGCATGGATGCCGCACAGAGCAATGGCTCTCGCTCCACCCAAAATGCGGGGAGACGATCAATTAAGTGCGAGGTACGATTAGGGTTGAACGCAAACGTAGCTGTCAATCACACATGCCACATCGAGACTCATTATTAATTATATAACAAAGGCGACCGCACATGGGAAGTACAATTAAGCACAAACATGCAATAAAGCACGAACACGTGTTCAAGGTCAAATCAGATCTTTATTAAGCCCTAGTGTGTCCTGGCCAGTATGACTGGTGCAGCCACAGCGGGCAGGGAGTTCGGGAGCTTCGTGGGGTGCGGCTCAGGATGGTAGGACCGTGCCTTTGTTCCTCTCCTTGGGGGGAGGGACTCCATACATAATCCTAACTCGCCTGTGCCACCTCCTCTGCCGTCCTCACGTGTCCAGCTTTCTTTGTGCTCCTGCCTCGTTTGTGTGCTGTTCCCTGTACTGGTCCTGCCCTAACCCCAATCCTACCCTATCCCCAATCCTGATCCTAACCCTAACCCTAACCCTAACCCTAACCCTAACCCTAACCCTAACCCTAACCTGTCCCCATTTCCCAACAAAGACAAAACCGTCAACCTGCAAGGCAAAATTCGAACACAAATAAGTCAAAAAATTGAACATAAAAATTTACAAGTCAAAAATGTGCAAGTCAAAAATTTGAAAATACTTACCGTAAATAAAACAAAAATATGCAAGTCAAAAATATGAAAATAAATACTTACCGTGATACTTACCTGTGCCGGAGATCGCAAATTTACGCCCAGTTGGTGCCTGCAAATAAAACAAAAATTTACCACACTAAAACAAGTTAAAGAAAATCATTTTCGCAAATAAAACACAGTTTGTTATAAAAAGCCCATTTGTTGCAAGATGCTCTCAGTCTCGATGCGGCCATGGAGGAGGAAGCAGCTCCCCATGCAATTAAACTAACCTAAATTTAGAAGTAATTCCTGTGTGCCAGACCTGAGGAAGGCTAAAATAAGCCGAAACGTTGTCGATGGTCACACAGATGGAGCGCAAAATGACGCCGTTGAAAATTAATTGGAAGTAGATAAATGATTTACCCAGCCTCTACCCAGATAGGAGAGCGCATGGATGCCGCACAGAGCAATGGCTCTCGCTCCACCCAAAATGCGGGGAGACGATCAATTAAGTGCGAGGTACGATTAGGGTTGAACGCAAACGTAGCTGTCAATCACACATGCCACATCGAGACTCATTATTAATTATATAACAAAGGCGACCGCACATGGGAAGTACAATTAAGCACAAACATGCAATAAAGCACGAACACGTGTTCAAGGTCAAATCAGATCTTTATTAAGCCCTAGTGTGTCCTGGCCAGTATGACTGGTGCAGCCACAGCGGGCAGGGAGTTCGGGAGCTTCGTGGGGTGCGGCTCAGGATGGTAGGACCGTGCCTTTGTTCCTCTCCTTGGGGGGAGGGACTCCATACATAATCCTAACTCGCCTGTGCCACCTCCTCTGCCGTCCTCACGTGTCCAGCTTTCTTTGTGCTCCTGCCTCGTTTGTGTGCTGTTCCCTGTACTGGTCCTGCCCTAACCCCAATCCTACCCTATCCCCAATCCTGATCCTAACCCTAACCCTAACCCTAACCCTAACCCTAACCCTAACCTGTCCCCATTTCCCAACAAAGACAAAACCGTCAACCTGCAAGGCAAAATTCGAACACAAATAAGTCAAAAAATTGAACATAAAAATTTACAAGTCAAAAATGTGCAAGTCAAAAATTTGAAAATACTTACCGTAAATAAAACAAAAATATGCAAGTCAAAAATATGAAAATAAATACTTACCGTGATACTTACCTGTGCCGGAGATCGCAAATTTACGCCCAGTTGGTGCCTGCAAATAAAACAAAAATTTACCACACTAAAACAAGTTAAAGAAAATCATTTTCGCAAATAAAACACAGTTTGTTATAAAAAGCCCATTTGTTGCAAGATGCTCTCAGTCTCGATGCGGCCATGGAGGAGGAAGCAGCTCCCCATGCAATTAAACTAACCTAAATTTAGAAGTAATTCCTGTGTGCCAGACCTGAGGAAGGCTAAAATAAGCCGAAACGTTGTCGATGGTCACACAGATGGAGCGCAAAATGACGCCGTTGAAAATTAATTGGAAGTAGATAAATGATTTACCCAGCCTCTACCCAGATAGGAGAGCGCATGGATGCCGCACAGAGCAATGGCTCTCGCTCCACCCAAAATGCGGGGAGACGATCAATTAAGTGCGAGGTACGATTAGGGTTGAACGCAAACGTAGCTGTCAATCACACATGCCACATCGAGACTCATTATTAATTATATAACAAAGGCGACCGCACATGGGAAGTACAATTAAGCACAAACATGCAATAAAGCACGAACACGTGTTCAAGGTCAAATCAGATCTTTATTAAGCCCTAGTGTGTCCTGGCCAGTATGACTGGTGCAGCCACAGCGGGCAGGGAGTTCGGGAGCTTCGTGGGGTGCGGCTCAGGATGGTAGGACCGTGCCTTTGTTCCTCTCCTTGGGGGGAGGGACTCCATACATAATCCTAACTCGCCTGTGCCACCTCCTCTGCCGTCCTCACGTGTCCAGCTTTCTTTGTGCTCCTGCCTCGTTTGTGTGCTGTTCCCTGTACTGGTCCTGCCCTAACCCCAATCCTACCCTATCCCCAATCCTGATCCTAACCCTAACCCTAACCCTAACCCTAACCCTAACCCTAACCCTAACCTGTCCCCATTTCCCAACAAAGACAAAACCGTCAACCTGCAAGGCAAAATTCGAACACAAATAAGTCAAAAAATTGAACATAAAAATTTACAAGTCAAAAATGTGCAAGTCAAAAATTTGAAAATACTTACCGTAAATAAAACAAAAATATGCAAGTCAAAAATATGAAAATAAATACTTACCGTGATACTTACCTGTGCCGGAGATCGCAAATTTACGCCCAGTTGGTGCCTGCAAATAAAACAAAAATTTACCACACTAAAACAAGTTAAAGAAAATCATTTTCGCAAATAAAACACAGTTTGTTATAAAAAGCCCATTTGTTGCAAGATGCTCTCAGTCTCGATGCGGCCATGGAGGAGGAAGCAGCTCCCCATGCAATTAAACTAACCTAAATTTAGAAGTAATTCCTGTGTGCCAGACCTGAGGAAGGCTAAAATAAGCCGAAACGTTGTCGATGGTCACACAGATGGAGCGCAAAATGACGCCGTTGAAAATTAATTGGAAGTAGATAAATGATTTACCCAGCCTCTACCCAGATAGGAGAGCGCATGGATGCCGCACAGAGCAATGGCTCTCGCTCCACCCAAAATGCGGGGAGACGATCAATTAAGTGCGAGGTACGATTAGGGTTGAACGCAAACGTAGCTGTCAATCACACATGCCACATCGAGACTCATTATTAATTATATAACAAAGGCGACCGCACATGGGAAGTACAATTAAGCACAAACATGCAATAAAGCACGAACACGTGTTCAAGGTCAAATCAGATCTTTATTAAGCCCTAGTGTGTCCTGGCCAGTATGACTGGTGCAGCCACAGCGGGCAGGGAGTTCGGGAGCTTCGTGGGGTGCGGCTCAGGATGGTAGGACCGTGCCTTTGTTCCTCTCCTTGGGGGGAGGGACTCCATACATAATCCTAACTCGCCTGTGCCACCTCCTCTGCCGTCCTCACGTGTCCAGCTTTCTTTGTGCTCCTGCCTCGTTTGTGTGCTGTTCCCTGTACTGGTCCTGCCCTAACCCCAATCCTACCCTATCCCCAATCCTGATCCTAACCCTAACCCTAACCCTAACCCTAACCCTAACCTGTCCCCATTTCCCAACAAAGACAAAACCGTCAACCTGCAAGGCAAAATTCGAACACAAATAAGTCAAAAAATTGAACATAAAAATTTACAAGTCAAAAATGTGCAAGTCAAAAATTTGAAAATACTTACCGTAAATAAAACAAAAATATGCAAGTCAAAAATATGAAAATAAATACTTACCGTGATACTTACCTGTGCCGGAGATCGCAAATTTACGCCCAGTTGGTGCCTGCAAATAAAACAAAAATTTACCACACTAAAACAAGTTAAAGAAAATCATTTTCGCAAATAAAACACAGTTTGTTATAAAAAGCCCATTTGTTGCAAGATGCTCTCAGTCTCGATGCGGCCATGGAGGAGGAAGCAGCTCCCCATGCAATTAAACTAACCTAAATTTAGAAGTAATTCCTGTGTGCCAGACCTGAGGAAGGCTAAAATAAGCCGAAACGTTGTCGATGGTCACACAGATGGAGCGCAAAATGACGCCGTTGAAAATTAATTGGAAGTAGATAAATGATTTACCCAGCCTCTACCCAGATAGGAGAGCGCATGGATGCCGCACAGAGCAATGGCTCTCGCTCCACCCAAAATGCGGGGAGACGATCAATTAAGTGCGAGGTACGATTAGGGTTGAACGCAAACGTAGCTGTCAATCACACATGCCACATCGAGACTCATTATTAATTATATAACAAAGGCGACCGCACATGGGAAGTACAATTAAGCACAAACATGCAATAAAGCACGAACACGTGTTCAAGGTCAAATCAGATCTTTATTAAGCCCTAGTGTGTCCTGGCCAGTATGACTGGTGCAGCCACAGCGGGCAGGGAGTTCGGGAGCTTCGTGGGGTGCGGCTCAGGATGGTAGGACCGTGCCTTTGTTCCTCTCCTTGGGGGGAGGGACTCCATACATAATCCTAACTCGCCTGTGCCACCTCCTCTGCCGTCCTCACGTGTCCAGCTTTCTTTGTGCTCCTGCCTCGTTTGTGTGCTGTTCCCTGTACTGGTCCTGCCCTAACCCCAATCCTACCCTATCCCCAATCCTGATCCTAACCCTAACCCTAACCCTAACCCTAACCCTAACCTGTCCCCATTTCCCAACAAAGACAAAACCGTCAACCTGCAAGGCAAAATTCGAACACAAATAAGTCAAAAAATTGAACATAAAAATTTACAAGTCAAAAATGTGCAAGTCAAAAATTTGAAAATACTTACCGTAAATAAAACAAAAATATGCAAGTCAAAAATATGAAAATAAATACTTACCGTGATACTTACCTGTGCCGGAGATCGCAAATTTACGCCCAGTTGGTGCCTGCAAATAAAACAAAAATTTACCACACTAAAACAAGTTAAAGAAAATCATTTTCGCAAATAAAACACAGTTTGTTATAAAAAGCCCATTTGTTGCAAGATGCTCTCAGTCTCGATGCGGCCATGGAGGAGGAAGCAGCTCCCCATGCAATTAAACTAACCTAAATTTAGAAGTAATTCCTGTGTGCCAGACCTGAGGAAGGCTAAAATAAGCCGAAACGTTGTCGATGGTCACACAGATGGAGCGCAAAATGACGCCGTTGAAAATTAATTGGAAGTAGATAAATGATTTACCCAGCCTCTACCCAGATAGGAGAGCGCATGGATGCCGCACAGAGCAATGGCTCTCGCTCCACCCAAAATGCGGGGAGACGATCAATTAAGTGCGAGGTACGATTAGGGTTGAACGCAAACGTAGCTGTCAATCACACATGCCACATCGAGACTCATTATTAATTATATAACAAAGGCGACCGCACATGGGAAGTACAATTAAGCACAAACATGCAATAAAGCACGAACACGTGTTCAAGGTCAAATCAGATCTTTATTAAGCCCTAGTGTGTCCTGGCCAGTATGACTGGTGCAGCCACAGCGGGCAGGGAGTTCGGGAGCTTCGTGGGGTGCGGCTCAGGATGGTAGGACCGTGCCTTTGTTCCTCTCCTTGGGGGGAGGGACTCCATACATAATCCTAACTCGCCTGTGCCACCTCCTCTGCCGTCCTCACGTGTCCAGCTTTCTTTGTGCTCCTGCCTCGTTTGTGTGCTGTTCCCTGTACTGGTCCTGCCCTAACCCCAATCCTACCCTATCCCCAATCCTGATCCTAACCCTAACCCTAACCCTAACCCTAACCCTAACCCTAACCTGTCCCCATTTCCCAACAAAGACAAAACCGTCAACCTGCAAGGCAAAATTCGAACACAAATAAGTCAAAAAATTGAACATAAAAATTTACAAGTCAAAAATGTGCAAGTCAAAAATTTGAAAATACTTACCGTAAATAAAACAAAAATATGCAAGTCAAAAATATGAAAATAAATACTTACCGTGATACTTACCTGTGCCGGAGATCGCAAATTTACGCCCAGTTGGTGCCTGCAAATAAAACAAAAATTTACCACACTAAAACAAGTTAAAGAAAATCATTTTCGCAAATAAAACACAGTTTGTTATAAAAAGCCCATTTGTTGCAAGATGCTCTCAGTCTCGATGCGGCCATGGAGGAGGAAGCAGCTCCCCATGCAATTAAACTAACCTAAATTTAGAAGTAATTCCTGTGTGCCAGACCTGAGGAAGGCTAAAATAAGCCGAAACGTTGTCGATGGTCACACAGATGGAGCGCAAAATGACGCCGTTGAAAATTAATTGGAAGTAGATAAATGATTTACCCAGCCTCTACCCAGATAGGAGAGCGCATGGATGCCGCACAGAGCAATGGCTCTCGCTCCACCCAAAATGCGGGGAGACGATCAATTAAGTGCGAGGTACGATTAGGGTTGAACGCAAACGTAGCTGTCAATCACACATGCCACATCGAGACTCATTATTAATTATATAACAAAGGCGACCGCACATGGGAAGTACAATTAAGCACAAACATGCAATAAAGCACGAACACGTGTTCAAGGTCAAATCAGATCTTTATTAAGCCCTAGTGTGTCCTGGCCAGTATGACTGGTGCAGCCACAGCGGGCAGGGAGTTCGGGAGCTTCGTGGGGTGCGGCTCAGGATGGTAGGACCGTGCCTTTGTTCCTCTCCTTGGGGGGAGGGACTCCATACATAATCCTAACTCGCCTGTGCCACCTCCTCTGCCGTCCTCACGTGTCCAGCTTTCTTTGTGCTCCTGCCTCGTTTGTGTGCTGTTCCCTGTACTGGTCCTGCCCTAACCCCAATCCTACCCTATCCCCAATCCTGATCCTAACCCTAACCCTAACCCTAACCCTAACCTGTCCCCATTTCCCAACAAAGACAAAACCGTCAACCTGCAAGGCAAAATTCGAACACAAATAAGTCAAAAAATTGAACATAAAAATTTACAAGTCAAAAATGTGCAAGTCAAAAATTTGAAAATACTTACCGTAAATAAAACAAAAATATGCAAGTCAAAAATATGAAAATAAATACTTACCGTGATACTTACCTGTGCCGGAGATCGCAAATTTACGCCCAGTTGGTGCCTGCAAATAAAACAAAAATTTACCACACTAAAACAAGTTAAAGAAAATCATTTTCGCAAATAAAACACAGTTTGTTATAAAAAGCCCATTTGTTGCAAGATGCTCTCAGTCTCGATGCGGCCATGGAGGAGGAAGCAGCTCCCCATGCAATTAAACTAACCTAAATTTAGAAGTAATTCCTGTGTGCCAGACCTGAGGAAGGCTAAAATAAGCCGAAACGTTGTCGATGGTCACACAGATGGAGCGCAAAATGACGCCGTTGAAAATTAATTGGAAGTAGATAAATGATTTACCCAGCCTCTACCCAGATAGGAGAGCGCATGGATGCCGCACAGAGCAATGGCTCTCGCTCCACCCAAAATGCGGGGAGACGATCAATTAAGTGCGAGGTACGATTAGGGTTGAACGCAAACGTAGCTGTCAATCACACATGCCACATCGAGACTCATTATTAATTATATAACAAAGGCGACCGCACATGGGAAGTACAATTAAGCACAAACATGCAATAAAGCACGAACACGTGTTCAAGGTCAAATCAGATCTTTATTAAGCCCTAGTGTGTCCTGGCCAGTATGACTGGTGCAGCCACAGCGGGCAGGGAGTTCGGGAGCTTCGTGGGGTGCGGCTCAGGATGGTAGGACCGTGCCTTTGTTCCTCTCCTTGGGGGGAGGGACTCCATACATAATCCTAACTCGCCTGTGCCACCTCCTCTGCCGTCCTCACGTGTCCAGCTTTCTTTGTGCTCCTGCCTCGTTTGTGTGCTGTTCCCTGTACTGGTCCTGCCCTAACCCCAATCCTACCCTATCCCCAATCCTGATCCTAACCCTAACCCTAACCCTAACCCTAACCCTAACCCTAACCCTAACCCTAACCCTAACCTGTCCCCATTTCCCAACAAAGACAAAACCGTCAACCTGCAAGGCAAAATTCGAACACAAATAAGTCAAAAAATTGAACATAAAAATTTACAAGTCAAAAATGTGCAAGTCAAAAATTTGAAAATACTTACCGTAAATAAAACAAAAATATGCAAGTCAAAAATATGAAAATAAATACTTACCGTGATACTTACCTGTGCCGGAGATCGCAAATTTACGCCCAGTTGGTGCCTGCAAATAAAACAAAAATTTACCACACTAAAACAAGTTAAAGAAAATCATTTTCGCAAATAAAACACAGTTTGTTATAAAAAGCCCATTTGTTGCAAGATGCTCTCAGTCTCGATGCGGCCATGGAGGAGGAAGCAGCTCCCCATGCAATTAAACTAACCTAAATTTAGAAGTAATTCCTGTGTGCCAGACCTGAGGAAGGCTAAAATAAGCCGAAACGTTGTCGATGGTCACACAGATGGAGCGCAAAATGACGCCGTTGAAAATTAATTGGAAGTAGATAAATGATTTACCCAGCCTCTACCCAGATAGGAGAGCGCATGGATGCCGCACAGAGCAATGGCTCTCGCTCCACCCAAAATGCGGGGAGACGATCAATTAAGTGCGAGGTACGATTAGGGTTGAACGCAAACGTAGCTGTCAATCACACATGCCACATCGAGACTCATTATTAATTATATAACAAAGGCGACCGCACATGGGAAGTACAATTAAGCACAAACATGCAATAAAGCACGAACACGTGTTCAAGGTCAAATCAGATCTTTATTAAGCCCTAGTGTGTCCTGGCCAGTATGACTGGTGCAGCCACAGCGGGCAGGGAGTTCGGGAGCTTCGTGGGGTGCGGCTCAGGATGGTAGGACCGTGCCTTTGTTCCTCTCCTTGGGGGGAGGGACTCCATACATAATCCTAACTCGCCTGTGCCACCTCCTCTGCCGTCCTCACGTGTCCAGCTTTCTTTGTGCTCCTGCCTCGTTTGTGTGCTGTTCCCTGTACTGGTCCTGCCCTAACCCCAATCCTACCCTATCCCCAATCCTGATCCTAACCCTAACCCTAACCCTAACCCTAACCCTAACCCTAACCTGTCCCCATTTCCCAACAAAGACAAAACCGTCAACCTGCAAGGCAAAATTCGAACACAAATAAGTCAAAAAATTGAACATAAAAATTTACAAGTCAAAAATGTGCAAGTCAAAAATTTGAAAATACTTACCGTAAATAAAACAAAAATATGCAAGTCAAAAATATGAAAATAAATACTTACCGTGATACTTACCTGTGCCGGAGATCGCAAATTTACGCCCAGTTGGTGCCTGCAAATAAAACAAAAATTTACCACACTAAAACAAGTTAAAGAAAATCATTTTCGCAAATAAAACACAGTTTGTTATAAAAAGCCCATTTGTTGCAAGATGCTCTCAGTCTCGATGCGGCCATGGAGGAGGAAGCAGCTCCCCATGCAATTAAACTAACCTAAATTTAGAAGTAATTCCTGTGTGCCAGACCTGAGGAAGGCTAAAATAAGCCGAAACGTTGTCGATGGTCACACAGATGGAGCGCAAAATGACGCCGTTGAAAATTAATTGGAAGTAGATAAATGATTTACCCAGCCTCTACCCAGATAGGAGAGCGCATGGATGCCGCACAGAGCAATGGCTCTCGCTCCACCCAAAATGCGGGGAGACGATCAATTAAGTGCGAGGTACGATTAGGGTTGAACGCAAACGTAGCTGTCAATCACACATGCCACATCGAGACTCATTATTAATTATATAACAAAGGCGACCGCACATGGGAAGTACAATTAAGCACAAACATGCAATAAAGCACGAACACGTGTTCAAGGTCAAATCAGATCTTTATTAAGCCCTAGTGTGTCCTGGCCAGTATGACTGGTGCAGCCACAGCGGGCAGGGAGTTCGGGAGCTTCGTGGGGTGCGGCTCAGGATGGTAGGACCGTGCCTTTGTTCCTCTCCTTGGGGGGAGGGACTCCATACATAATCCTAACTCGCCTGTGCCACCTCCTCTGCCGTCCTCACGTGTCCAGCTTTCTTTGTGCTCCTGCCTCGTTTGTGTGCTGTTCCCTGTACTGGTCCTGCCCTAACCCCAATCCTACCCTATCCCCAATCCTGATCCTAACCCTAACCCTAACCCTAACCCTAACCCTAACCCTAACCTGTCCCCATTTCCCAACAAAGACAAAACCGTCAACCTGCAAGGCAAAATTCGAACACAAATAAGTCAAAAAATTGAACATAAAAATTTACAAGTCAAAAATGTGCAAGTCAAAAATTTGAAAATACTTACCGTAAATAAAACAAAAATATGCAAGTCAAAAATATGAAAATAAATACTTACCGTGATACTTACCTGTGCCGGAGATCGCAAATTTACGCCCAGTTGGTGCCTGCAAATAAAACAAAAATTTACCACACTAAAACAAGTTAAAGAAAATCATTTTCGCAAATAAAACACAGTTTGTTATAAAAAGCCCATTTGTTGCAAGATGCTCTCAGTCTCGATGCGGCCATGGAGGAGGAAGCAGCTCCCCATGCAATTAAACTAACCTAAATTTAGAAGTAATTCCTGTGTGCCAGACCTGAGGAAGGCTAAAATAAGCCGAAACGTTGTCGATGGTCACACAGATGGAGCGCAAAATGACGCCGTTGAAAATTAATTGGAAGTAGATAAATGATTTACCCAGCCTCTACCCAGATAGGAGAGCGCATGGATGCCGCACAGAGCAATGGCTCTCGCTCCACCCAAAATGCGGGGAGACGATCAATTAAGTGCGAGGTACGATTAGGGTTGAACGCAAACGTAGCTGTCAATCACACATGCCACATCGAGACTCATTATTAATTATATAACAAAGGCGACCGCACATGGGAAGTACAATTAAGCACAAACATGCAATAAAGCACGAACACGTGTTCAAGGTCAAATCAGATCTTTATTAAGCCCTAGTGTGTCCTGGCCAGTATGACTGGTGCAGCCACAGCGGGCAGGGAGTTCGGGAGCTTCGTGGGGTGCGGCTCAGGATGGTAGGACCGTGCCTTTGTTCCTCTCCTTGGGGGGAGGGACTCCATACATAATCCTAACTCGCCTGTGCCACCTCCTCTGCCGTCCTCACGTGTCCAGCTTTCTTTGTGCTCCTGCCTCGTTTGTGTGCTGTTCCCTGTACTGGTCCTGCCCTAACCCCAATCCTACCCTATCCCCAATCCTGATCCTAACCCTAACCCTAACCCTAACCCTAACCCTAACCCTAACCCTAACCCTAACCTGTCCCCATTTCCCAACAAAGACAAAACCGTCAACCTGCAAGGCAAAATTCGAACACAAATAAGTCAAAAAATTGAACATAAAAATTTACAAGTCAAAAATGTGCAAGTCAAAAATTTGAAAATACTTACCGTAAATAAAACAAAAATATGCAAGTCAAAAATATGAAAATAAATACTTACCGTGATACTTACCTGTGCCGGAGATCGCAAATTTACGCCCAGTTGGTGCCTGCAAATAAAACAAAAATTTACCACACTAAAACAAGTTAAAGAAAATCATTTTCGCAAATAAAACACAGTTTGTTATAAAAAGCCCATTTGTTGCAAGATGCTCTCAGTCTCGATGCGGCCATGGAGGAGGAAGCAGCTCCCCATGCAATTAAACTAACCTAAATTTAGAAGTAATTCCTGTGTGCCAGACCTGAGGAAGGCTAAAATAAGCCGAAACGTTGTCGATGGTCACACAGATGGAGCGCAAAATGACGCCGTTGAAAATTAATTGGAAGTAGATAAATGATTTACCCAGCCTCTACCCAGATAGGAGAGCGCATGGATGCCGCACAGAGCAATGGCTCTCGCTCCACCCAAAATGCGGGGAGACGATCAATTAAGTGCGAGGTACGATTAGGGTTGAACGCAAACGTAGCTGTCAATCACACATGCCACATCGAGACTCATTATTAATTATATAACAAAGGCGACCGCACATGGGAAGTACAATTAAGCACAAACATGCAATAAAGCACGAACACGTGTTCAAGGTCAAATCAGATCTTTATTAAGCCCTAGTGTGTCCTGGCCAGTATGACTGGTGCAGCCACAGCGGGCAGGGAGTTCGGGAGCTTCGTGGGGTGCGGCTCAGGATGGTAGGACCGTGCCTTTGTTCCTCTCCTTGGGGGGAGGGACTCCATACATAATCCTAACTCGCCTGTGCCACCTCCTCTGCCGTCCTCACGTGTCCAGCTTTCTTTGTGCTCCTGCCTCGTTTGTGTGCTGTTCCCTGTACTGGTCCTGCCCTAACCCCAATCCTACCCTATCCCCAATCCTGATCCTAACCCTAACCCTAACCCTAACCCTAACCCTAACCTGTCCCCATTTCCCAACAAAGACAAAACCGTCAACCTGCAAGGCAAAATTCGAACACAAATAAGTCAAAAAATTGAACATAAAAATTTACAAGTCAAAAATGTGCAAGTCAAAAATTTGAAAATACTTACCGTAAATAAAACAAAAATATGCAAGTCAAAAATATGAAAATAAATACTTACCGTGATACTTACCTGTGCCGGAGATCGCAAATTTACGCCCAGTTGGTGCCTGCAAATAAAACAAAAATTTACCACACTAAAACAAGTTAAAGAAAATCATTTTCGCAAATAAAACACAGTTTGTTATAAAAAGCCCATTTGTTGCAAGATGCTCTCAGTCTCGATGCGGCCATGGAGGAGGAAGCAGCTCCCCATGCAATTAAACTAACCTAAATTTAGAAGTAATTCCTGTGTGCCAGACCTGAGGAAGGCTAAAATAAGCCGAAACGTTGTCGATGGTCACACAGATGGAGCGCAAAATGACGCCGTTGAAAATTAATTGGAAGTAGATAAATGATTTACCCAGCCTCTACCCAGATAGGAGAGCGCATGGATGCCGCACAGAGCAATGGCTCTCGCTCCACCCAAAATGCGGGGAGACGATCAATTAAGTGCGAGGTACGATTAGGGTTGAACGCAAACGTAGCTGTCAATCACACATGCCACATCGAGACTCATTATTAATTATATAACAAAGGCGACCGCACATGGGAAGTACAATTAAGCACAAACATGCAATAAAGCACGAACACGTGTTCAAGGTCAAATCAGATCTTTATTAAGCCCTAGTGTGTCCTGGCCAGTATGACTGGTGCAGCCACAGCGGGCAGGGAGTTCGGGAGCTTCGTGGGGTGCGGCTCAGGATGGTAGGACCGTGCCTTTGTTCCTCTCCTTGGGGGGAGGGACTCCATACATAATCCTAACTCGCCTGTGCCACCTCCTCTGCCGTCCTCACGTGTCCAGCTTTCTTTGTGCTCCTGCCTCGTTTGTGTGCTGTTCCCTGTACTGGTCCTGCCCTAACCCCAATCCTACCCTATCCCCAATCCTGATCCTAACCCTAACCCTAACCCTAACCCTAACCCTAACCTGTCCCCATTTCCCAACAAAGACAAAACCGTCAACCTGCAAGGCAAAATTCGAACACAAATAAGTCAAAAAATTGAACATAAAAATTTACAAGTCAAAAATGTGCAAGTCAAAAATTTGAAAATACTTACCGTAAATAAAACAAAAATATGCAAGTCAAAAATATGAAAATAAATACTTACCGTGATACTTACCTGTGCCGGAGATCGCAAATTTACGCCCAGTTGGTGCCTGCAAATAAAACAAAAATTTACCACACTAAAACAAGTTAAAGAAAATCATTTTCGCAAATAAAACACAGTTTGTTATAAAAAGCCCATTTGTTGCAAGATGCTCTCAGTCTCGATGCGGCCATGGAGGAGGAAGCAGCTCCCCATGCAATTAAACTAACCTAAATTTAGAAGTAATTCCTGTGTGCCAGACCTGAGGAAGGCTAAAATAAGCCGAAACGTTGTCGATGGTCACACAGATGGAGCGCAAAATGACGCCGTTGAAAATTAATTGGAAGTAGATAAATGATTTACCCAGCCTCTACCCAGATAGGAGAGCGCATGGATGCCGCACAGAGCAATGGCTCTCGCTCCACCCAAAATGCGGGGAGACGATCAATTAAGTGCGAGGTACGATTAGGGTTGAACGCAAACGTAGCTGTCAATCACACATGCCACATCGAGACTCATTATTAATTATATAACAAAGGCGACCGCACATGGGAAGTACAATTAAGCACAAACATGCAATAAAGCACGAACACGTGTTCAAGGTCAAATCAGATCTTTATTAAGCCCTAGTGTGTCCTGGCCAGTATGACTGGTGCAGCCACAGCGGGCAGGGAGTTCGGGAGCTTCGTGGGGTGCGGCTCAGGATGGTAGGACCGTGCCTTTGTTCCTCTCCTTGGGGGGAGGGACTCCATACATAATCCTAACTCGCCTGTGCCACCTCCTCTGCCGTCCTCACGTGTCCAGCTTTCTTTGTGCTCCTGCCTCGTTTGTGTGCTGTTCCCTGTACTGGTCCTGCCCTAACCCCAATCCTACCCTATCCCCAATCCTGATCCTAACCCTAACCCTAACCCTAACCCTAACCCTAACCTGTCCCCATTTCCCAACAAAGACAAAACCGTCAACCTGCAAGGCAAAATTCGAACACAAATAAGTCAAAAAATTGAACATAAAAATTTACAAGTCAAAAATGTGCAAGTCAAAAATTTGAAAATACTTACCGTAAATAAAACAAAAATATGCAAGTCAAAAATATGAAAATAAATACTTACCGTGATACTTACCTGTGCCGGAGATCGCAAATTTACGCCCAGTTGGTGCCTGCAAATAAAACAAAAATTTACCACACTAAAACAAGTTAAAGAAAATCATTTTCGCAAATAAAACACAGTTTGTTATAAAAAGCCCATTTGTTGCAAGATGCTCTCAGTCTCGATGCGGCCATGGAGGAGGAAGCAGCTCCCCATGCAATTAAACTAACCTAAATTTAGAAGTAATTCCTGTGTGCCAGACCTGAGGAAGGCTAAAATAAGCCGAAACGTTGTCGATGGTCACACAGATGGAGCGCAAAATGACGCCGTTGAAAATTAATTGGAAGTAGATAAATGATTTACCCAGCCTCTACCCAGATAGGAGAGCGCATGGATGCCGCACAGAGCAATGGCTCTCGCTCCACCCAAAATGCGGGGAGACGATCAATTAAGTGCGAGGTACGATTAGGGTTGAACGCAAACGTAGCTGTCAATCACACATGCCACATCGAGACTCATTATTAATTATATAACAAAGGCGACCGCACATGGGAAGTACAATTAAGCACAAACATGCAATAAAGCACGAACACGTGTTCAAGGTCAAATCAGATCTTTATTAAGCCCTAGTGTGTCCTGGCCAGTATGACTGGTGCAGCCACAGCGGGCAGGGAGTTCGGGAGCTTCGTGGGGTGCGGCTCAGGATGGTAGGACCGTGCCTTTGTTCCTCTCCTTGGGGGGAGGGACTCCATACATAATCCTAACCCTAACCCTAACCCTAACCCTAACCCTAACCCTAACCCTAACCCTAACCCTAACCCTAAGCCTAGCCCCAACCCTATTCCTAACCCTAACCCTAACCCTAACCCTAACCCTAACCCTAACCCTAACCCTCTCACACCTGTCGCCAACAAGAGGCCCCAGGATCCGGAGCCAGGGGAGGAAGCTAAGATTCTGAGCCGAAACTTAACGCTGTCTCCACGCCCACAGAGGAAGATCACGGTGGTGGCCAGTACGCCCAGCCGCTTCCCTCCCAACCAGGACCGCCCAAGAGGGGTGTCTGCACATGGGAATCGGGCTTTGTCCCCTGACCCCACCCCTGTCCCCAATCCTAACCCCACCCCCAACCCGAACCCTGCCCCCAACCCTAACCCCAACCCTAACCCCAACCCTTTCCCCAATCCCAGTCCCTATTTACGTCCCACCAGGAACAAAACTTCCATGCAGTAGCACAATATACACAATTAGGACAAATAAGTATTAGTTAATTCGAACCCAGGTATTTGATACCTACCTGGACACTTACCTCCAATTGGAACCACGCGTCTCGTCCCCGGACCACGCCAACCTAAAAAACTGAGTGAAAAAAGAATAATAATAAAAAAAGAATCAATAAAAAAATAAAAAAGGAATTAAACAAAAGTCACCAAACATTCTCGTTCACATAATTACAAATTTGCAAAGCCCCAATATACATATATCATCCACCTACCTATGCACTACTTACCTGCAGTTGGAACCTCAATTTTGGATCCTGGACCACGCCCACTAGAAAAAACAAAAAACAAAAAATATAACACCTTAAAAACAAAAAAACAAAATTAGTATGTTAACATGATTTATACAATACCAGTATCAAATTGATTCAAATTGACCAAAATTAAAGATTTTGTTTAAACCTAATGTGATGGCTAATTTAAATGTGAAAATTAATTGGAAAACGCAAATTTAAACTTAAACAATGTAACATTTCTAAAACGAAATTTCAAAAAACAAAAAAGATTTAGAAAACAAAAAGGATTTAAAACTTCAACCAAGCTGAGGCTATAAAAAGAATCCGCAAAGAAAAAAGTCTTTAGTGCGAAATTGGACTGCAAGCAAGACACATTGTTGCACCTCATAAAACAAAAAAATATACATTCTTTTCTTTTATTACATGTGTGCCAGACCTGATGAAGGCTTAAGATAGCTGAAACGTTGTCAGGGCACACATTGCATATTGGCCAAACTAAATCAAATTTGATACTTTATTAAAAACAATTTTATTGAATTTATTATAAACAACTTTATTAAATATATAACAAAGGCAAATTCTGAATCCACAGCCATGGATCAGGGTTGGACGACGGTCCACTATGGCCGGCGCCGCCGCGTTGCCCATCAGAACCGTGAGCTGGGGGCTGATTGGGGTCCCGGATGGATGGACCGTGCACTTACCTTCCCTCCCTTTAGGAGGGGAGTCTCTTTCCACAAACCTAACCAGCCTGTGCCTCCTCCGGGTCCCTTCAGACCTCCCGGCTCTGGATTCGATTCATATGCGACAGTGGTTCGCCAGGGCCGCGGGAAACTAAGTCAGGACCAACGTGGTCCCCCTCGAGCTGCAACCCGGACCTCCAAGTGGAGACCGGCAGAGGCCACATTTGGTTGCTTGGTCCGCAAAATCTTCAACTTGATTAAGGTCAACCACCACCTGAACAATGTAGACCCCCAGAGGTGGGCTGCACAACCTCGGATGGTCACAAGGATGGAGGAGGTGCTGTCCACAATGATCAAGCCGGCATTCCTTGATGGGGGTGTTGTGCGGCAGATTGTGGACAATGCCAAGACCTGGGGCAAGACCACCTGCCAGATCCTCAAACGCCATTACGAGCTCCACCTAGATGCCTGCCGGAACGACATGGAATTGGCGCTCCAGACCCACAATCTGGAATGGGAGGCTGCTTTCCAAGTGGCGGTTGGTTGGGCCAAGCGAAATTTTCCGCGCATACTACCAACCACAATTTCGGTGGTGGAGTGTGACATTTTGGACTTTCTGGAAGACCTGCTGCGCTCCGCTCCCAAACCTAAGCCTAGCCCCAACCCTATTCCTAACCCTAACCCTAACCCTAACCCTAACCCTAACCCTAACCCTAACCCTAACCCTCTCACACCTGTCGCCAACAAGAGGCCCCAGGATCCGGAGCCAGGGGAGGAAGCTAAGATTCTGAGCCGAAACTTAACGCTGTCTCCACGCCCACAGAGGAAGATCACGGTGGTGGCCAGTACGCCCAGCCGCTTCCCTCCCAACCAGGACCGCCCAAGAGGGGTGTCTGCACATGGGAATCGGGCTTTGTCCCCTGACCCCACCCCTGTCCCCAATCCTAACCCCACCCCCAACCCGAACCCTGCCCCCAACCCTAACCCCAACCCTAACCCCAACCCTTTCCCCAATCCCAGTCCCTATTTACGTCCCACCAGGAACAAAACTTCCATGCAGTAGCACAATATACACAATTAGGACAAATAAGTATTAGTTAATTCGAACCCAGGTATTTGATACCTACCTGGACACTTACCTCCAATTGGAACCACGCGTCTCGTCCCCGGACCACGCCAACCTAAAAAACTGAGTGAAAAAAGAATAATAATAAAAAAAGAATCAATAAAAAAATAAAAAAGGAATTAAACAAAAGTCACCAAACATTCTCGTTCACATAATTACAAATTTGCAAAGCCCCAATATACATATATCATCCACCTACCTATGCACTACTTACCTGCAGTTGGAACCTCAATTTTGGATCCTGGACCACGCCCACTAGAAAAAACAAAAAATATAACACCTTAAAAACAAAAAAACAAAATTAGTATGTTAACATGATTTATACAATACCAGTATCAAATTGATTCAAATTGACCAAAATTAAAGATTTTGTTTAAACCTAATGTGATGGCTAATTTAAATGTGAAAATTAATTGGAAAACGCAAATTTAAACTTAAACAATGTAACATTTCTAAAACGAAATTTCAAAAAACAAAAAAGATTTAGAAAACAAAAAGGATTTAAAACTTCAACCAAGCTGAGGCTATAAAAAGAATCCGCAAAGAAAAAAGTCTTTAGTGCGAAATTGGACTGCAAGCAAGACACATTGTTGCACCTCATAAAACAAAAAAATATACATTCTTTTCTTTTATTACATGTGTGCCAGACCTGATGAAGGCTTAAGATAGCTGAAACGTTGTCAGGGCACACATTGCATATTGGCCAAACTAAATCAAATTTGATACTTTATTAAAAACAATTTTATTGAATTTATTATAAACAACTTTATTAAATATATAACAAAGGCAAATTCTGAATCCACAGCCATGGATCAGGGTTGGACGACGGTCCACTATGGCCGGCGCCGCCGCGTTGCCCATCAGAACCGTGAGCTGGGGGCTGATTGGGGTCCCGGATGGATGGACCGTGCACTTACCTTCCCTCCCTTTAGGAGGGGAGTCTCTTTCCACAAACCTAACCAGCCTGTGCCTCCTCCGGGTCCCTTCAGACCTCCCGGCTCTGGATTCGATTCATATGCGACAGTGGTTCGCCAGGGCCGCGGGAAACTAAGTCAGGACCAACGTGGTCCCCCTCGAGCTGCAACCCGGACCTCCAAGTGGAGACCGGCAGAGGCCACATTTGGTTGCTTGGTCCGCAAAATCTTCAACTTGATTAAGGTCAACCACCACCTGAACAATGTAGACCCCCAGAGGTGGGCTGCACAACCTCGGATGGTCACAAGGATGGAGGAGGTGCTGTCCACAATGATCAAGCCGGCATTCCTTGATGGGGGTGTTGTGCGGCAGATTGTGGACAATGCCAAGACCTGGGGCAAGACCACCTGCCAGATCCTCAAACGCCATTACGAGCTCCACCTAGATGCCTGCCGGAACGACATGGAATTGGCGCTCCAGACCCACAATCTGGAATGGGAGGCTGCTTTCCAAGTGGCGGTTGGTTGGGCCAAGCGAAATTTTCCGCGCATACTACCAACCACAATTTCGGTGGTGGAGTGTGACATTTTGGACTTTCTGGAAGACCTGCTGCGCTCCGCTCCCAAACCTAAGCCTAGCCCCAACCCTATTCCTAACCCTAACCCTAACCCTAACCCTAACCCTAACCCTAACCCTAACCCTAACCCTAACCCTAACCCTCTCACACCTGTCGCCAACAAGAGGCCCCAGGATCCGGAGCCAGGGGAGGAAGCTAAGATTCTGAGCCGAAACTTAACGCTGTCTCCACGCCCACAGAGGAAGATCACGGTGGTGGCCAGTACGCCCAGCCGCTTCCCTCCCAACCAGGACCGCCCAAGAGGGGTGTCTGCACATGGGAATCGGGCTTTGTCCCCTGACCCCACCCCTGTCCCCAATCCTAACCCCACCCCCAACCCGAACCCTGCCCCCAACCCTAACCCCAACCCTAACCCCAACCCTTTCCCCAATCCCAGTCCCTATTTACGTCCCACCAGGAACAAAACTTCCATGCAGTAGCACAATATACACAATTAGGACAAATAAGTATTAGTTAATTCGAACCCAGGTATTTGATACCTACCTGGACACTTACCTCCAATTGGAACCACGCGTCTCGTCCCCGGACCACGCCAACCTAAAAAACTGAGTGAAAAAAGAATAATAATAAAAAAAGAATCAATAAAAAAATAAAAAAGGAATTAAACAAAAGTCACCAAACATTCTCGTTCACATAATTACAAATTTGCAAAGCCCCAATATACATATATCATCCACCTACCTATGCACTACTTACCTGCAGTTGGAACCTCAATTTTGGATCCTGGACCACGCCCACTAGAAAAAACAAAAAACAAAAAATATAACACCTTAAAAACAAAAAAACAAAATTAGTATGTTAACATGATTTATACAATACCAGTATCAAATTGATTCAAATTGACCAAAATTAAAGATTTTGTTTAAACCTAATGTGATGGCTAATTTAAATGTGGAAATTAATTGGAAAACGCAAATTTAAACTTAAACAATGTAACATTTCTAAAACGAAATTTCAAAAAACAAAAAAGATTTAGAAAACAAAAAGGATTTAAAACTTCAACCAAGCTGAGGCTATAAAAAGAATCCGCAAAGAAAAAAGTCTTTAGTGCGAAATTGGACTGCAAGCAAGACACATTGTTGCACCTCATAAAACAAAAAAATATACATTCTTTTCTTTTATTACATGTGTGCCAGACCTGATGAAGGCTTAAGATAGCTGAAACGTTGTCAGGGCACACATTGCATATTGGCCAAACTAAATCAAATTTGATACTTTATTAAAAACAATTTTATTGAATTTATTATAAACAACTTTATTAAATATATAACAAAGGCAAATTCTGAATCCACAGCCATGGATCAGGGTTGGACGACGGTCCACTATGGCCGGCGCCGCCGCGTTGCCCATCAGAACCGTGAGCTGGGGGCTGATTGGGGTCCCGGATGGATGGGCCGTGCACTTACCTTCCCTCCCTTTAGGAGGGGAGTCTCTTTCCACAAACCTAACCCTAACCCTAACCCTAACCCTAACCCTAACCCTAACCCTAACCCTAACCCCAACCCAACCCTAACCCTAACCCAACCCTAACCCTAACCCAACCCTAACCCTAACCCTAACCCTAACCCTAACCCTAACCCTAACCCTAACCCTAACCCTAACCCTAATTGCACCTACCAAAATATACACATTGATTGGACATTTTTTTAATAAAGGATTAATCTTATTAGTTAATAAATAAATAATTATTGTTTTTTGGGGGGGATATCGCACGTAAAAATTAAACCTTAAAATTTACAAATTTTCAAAAACACTAAAAACAATTAAAAACTCTTAAAAATTTAAAACGTCAAAATTTAAGAATGTATACATACTAAAAATTAAACCTTACAATTTACAAATTTTCAAAAACACTAAAAACTATTAAAAACTATTAAAAATTTAGGACGTCAAAATTTAAAATGTATACATACTAATCAGTTTAAAATCATTTACGAAATTTTAAAAGTATTAAAAACGCAGTGCCAACATTAAATATTGCTTGATGAATGAATTACAAAGACATTAAAAATATTAATACAAATTATACATTAGATGGAGGGTAAGCAACAGAACAAATGAAAATAATTAGACCAGTGTATTTAGTGGTGTATGGTGAAGAAAATTATATACAAGTCAACAAAAGAAAAAACGAATAAAAAGAAGCAGAAAAAAGAGAGGGTATAAATAGAGACGAGAGAAAAAACGGCTCATTGTGCATTTGTCTCTCGAAGAGTCGACAACTCTCTGCTCTCTTGAAAATTAGCCAGCTTTCACTAATATATATTTTTGGTTTTTCTCATTTGTTTTGTTTGATAGTACCTGATGAAGACCGATTAAGGTCGAAACGTCGTATTTGTTTCAGTTTATTTGAAAAGAAATTTGTTGGATTTATTTGTTGTTTTTTTGCACATAAGACTGGGTTTGGGGTATTAATTGATTTGGGGGTTAAATAAATAAGTGAATTAATAAAGGGATTGAATTGGATTTCATTGGTATATTTGGGTAAATAAATAAATAAATTTAAGAATACATTCAAATTTCAATAATAAATAGATTAAAAGACAATGTCGGAGTGGACGGTGGTTAGTCGTGGTCGGAGGGGACAACGTCAACCGCCCAATTTTTTGGACAGGGAGGATAGGGGATCCTGGGACCGGGAGGTCCGTGCACCTCCTCGCTCCTTTTGGAGTGGGTCTCTACGCCCAAAACCTAACCGGCCAGTACCCCCTCCCGGGTTCCCCCGCCCTCCTGATCCACATTACCGCTCATATGCGGATGCTGTTAGAGCAACTTTCCGACTGACCGGGGGGAAGACTCCTCCGAGGGCGTTTGACCCCAGTGTCAGAAGGCAACCAGCTAGCCCCCAGTTTGGGAAGATGGTACGAAAGCTATATGCAGTGATCCGACAGGTCCACCATCTGCAGAATGTGTCTCCCGGGCCCGGGAAACCAGAGCCACATTCAATAACTAGGATGGTGGGGATTCTGTCGAACATGATCAAGCCTGCGGTCCCGTCAGAACGCACTAGGGACCTGATTAGTGGAAATGCTCGGAATTGGGGTTACAACACTTGCCTCATTCTTCAGGAGCATTACCAGGCGGGATTGGAGGTGATTCTGAATGAGCTTCCGGGTCTTCTTAGTCCAAATTGGAAGGAGGCCTATGAAGTTGCAATCCGCTGGGCGAGACGCAATTTACCTCGGCTCCAACAGGGAGTACTCGATCAGGCGGAGACGATGGTCTTGAGAAAGATGGGGATGAATGCGAGAGGTCCACAAGAGTCTGTGGAGCAGGTTGAGCGATCCCAGATCCATCGCCTGCCACCAGAGGTGGTCCCAGTGATCACGGCAACGGATAGGACAGATGAGGAGACTCCACATTTGGCTCAGGGAGCGCCTGTAAGGGAATCTCCACGGACCGAACCCCCACGGGAGCGTAGGGAGGTTCGCAGGAGGGCGAGTACAGCGGGGAGTGGAGCCCTTGCTGCAGTTAATGTTCTACAGGAAATTGAGCCCTTACTCATGCCAGAGCCTAACATAGAGAAAGAGTTTTTGACCCTGGACGACACCCCTTCTAACTTGTTGGATCTGATTGAGGAATTTCAGGAGGAAGACTGGGCTGTTGGGGCCCAAAATACTCAGTCGGGGCAATTGCAAGTAGAGGGGGGCGCTCAGGTCCACCAGGAAATGAACTCGGAAAATGAGGAGGAGAGAGTATTGGAAGGCTTTGGGTTATTACCTCTTTCCTTGGAACCACCATTGTTTAGGGTGACCAGACACCAAAATACACAACGGAAAAATGTAGTATGGAATCTGGTTCCAGCTAAAAGGTGGCTTATCATTGGGGATTCAAATCTTGCAAGGTTTCCTGACTATGCCACTCGTGACTTACAGATAGACAGCTATCCGGGTAGCCATTTCCGCCACGGGCAACTGCTGTTAGAACGGACAGTGCCACTACCTACAGTCACGGTGGAAAAACTAGTGTTGGCGTTTGGACTGAATAGCAGGGAAAACAAAGTGGACACTACAATAAAGAACGTGCAAGGTGCGCTGAGGGCTGCCAAACTGACGTTCCCATTTGCGGAGATTTGGATTCCTCTGGTGAATTTCTCTCGGCACCTCCCAGAGGAGGAACAGGAAAACTTGGCAGGCCTCAACCAACATGTTGAAAAGAATATGCCACACATTCCCCTTCTGCCTGGGGAGAAGTTCCAGACAGATGACAAGGGGATACATTGGACGCCTGAAACAGCCAGACATATGTTGGATCATTGGAGAACCTGTTTAAACTCCTACACCCCTTAAATCCGACACAGGCAGGGGTTGGAAACAAGCTATCCCTACAGGCCGCCGATGTAGTAGTTTTATCAAACAACTTCAAACTTTCCGAGCCTCAGCACAGCCTACTGAGTAAGGGACTGACATTCGTACCCACCTTGGACATAGGCAAAGGCCAGAAGACGCAATTGTTGTCAGATATACAGACATATCACCGTAAGATAATGTTGACTGCCCACTTCAAGAATTCGGATCGGAAAGAGGTCCTTCCGTTTGTGGGCCCATCTCAATGGACCCCACCGATCACCCAGTTACCAATCACGGTTCAAGACTTAATAAAGGTGGATCGAAATGTTTTTAAAAGACATTTTAAGTCAATTCCGGAGAAATCAAACATGTCACTACAGGAAGTTAAAGCAGTACGGGAATTGGCAAACATGAAGCACATTGTTATTAAGCCTGCTGACAAGGGGTCAGCAATTGTCATCATGAGTAGAGAACAATACACATTGGAGGTAGAAAGACAGTTGAATGATACAAAATAATATAAAAAATTGGACCAGCCAATGTATATGGAGACAATTCATATGGTAACGGAAATATTGGACTCTTTAGTAAGTAAAAAATTCATCAGTTCCAAACAACGACTATACTTAAAAGGCAAACAACAGCCACGCGAGAGACGGTTTTACATTTTACCGAAGATACACAAGGATCCAGGAAGTTGGACGATCCCGTTTGAGGTCCCTCCGGGAAGACCAATAGTCTCTGACTGTGGCAGTGAAACTTGTTTCACAGCGGAATATCTAGAATTCTATCTGACTCCACTGTCAATCAAGCATCCTGCCTATGTCCAAGATACGTACCACTTCATTGACATGGTCAAGGCCCTGCAAGTCCCTTCAGAATTTAACTTTTTCTCCATGGATGTTAATAACTTGTATACAAATATTCCAATTGAGGCCGGAATTGAGTGCGTTAAACAGATTTTTCGAAAGTATCCGGACCCAAAGAGACCGGACGACGAATTATTGAAATTATTGGAGATCAACTTAACCCGTAATGATTTCATGTTTGATGAAAAGTTCTATTTACAGATCAAAGGCACTGCCATGGGCAAGAAATTCGCACCGGCCTATGCTAATATTTTCATGGCTAATTGGGAGGAAGGGGCATTGTCAAAATGTCAACAACGGCCGACCTGTTACCTACGATACTTGGATGATATATGGGGGATTTGGGAAGGATCAGAAAATGGTTTCAAGGAATTTGTGAAGACTCTCAACTCCCATGATCCGTCTATACAGCTTAAGACCGAATTTCACAAGAATTCAATCAATTTTTTGGACACAACAATTTTTAAGGGACCCGATTTTTTGAAGAGTCCAAGGTTAGACATTAAAGTCTATTTTAAGACTACAGACACACATGCCCTTTTACATAAAACAAGCTTCCATCCAATACATACCTTCAGGGGGATTGTGAAGTCACAACTCCTACGATTTCGCCGGATTTGTACGAGGGACGAGGATTTTTGCGAAGCAGTTAAGATCTTGTTTACAGCTCTGAAGAAACGGGGGTATAGTAAGCCCTTTCTCAGACACTGCCTTCGTACTTTTCAGGAGAGAAAGGTCAAGGGTCAGGAGAAAATCATCCCTCTGATTACGACCTTCTCATCGATCAGTACTCTGTTGAACAGGAAATTCAAAACCAATTTTAAGGAACTGGGTGTCCGAGATGGACTATTTTTTGAGACTAAGGTCATTTCTGCCTACAAGCGGAATAAGAGTCTGGCAGACATTTTAATACGGGCAAAATTGCCAACAATAAAGTGGGACAAACCCTTATTGTTGGACGCACAATTCAAGAGACTACATTTCGTTAAAAACATGGATACGGGAACAGTATTTAAAATTGACCAGGGATTCAACCCAAAATCTAGAAATTGCGTTTATATTATTTTTTGTAACAAATGTGGGATGCAATATATTGGCGAATCTAGAAACAGTCTGTCCACGCGCATGTATCAACATCGTTATAATGTCAAGAACAAGAAGGAAATGGACACGCCCTTAGTTAAACATTTTGTTCATCATGGTTTGGCCTCAATGAGAATGGCAGGATTACAAAGGAACATCAATTGGTCAGATGGAGAAAGGAAAGGGAGGGAACGATATTGGATATTTACATTGGGAACTAGGGAACCAATTGGACTAAACATTAAGCATTGAATTTTCACCATACACCACTCAATTCGGATCCTGACCACATTCCCATCCCTGACCCCAATCCCTACTCCTGACCCATGATCCCAACCCTAACCCTAACCCTAACCCTAACCCTAACCCTAACCCTAACCCTAATTGCACCTACCAAAATATACACATTGATTGGACATTTTTTTAATAAAGGATTAATCTTATTAGTTAATAAATAAATAATTATTGTTTTTTGGGGGGGATATCGCACGTAAAAATTAAACCTTAAAATTTACAAATTTTCAAAAACACTAAAAACAATTAAAAACTCTTAAAAATTTAAAACGTCAAAATTTAAGAATGTATACATACTAAAAATTAAACCTTACAATTTACAAATTTTCAAAAACACTAAAAACTATTAAAAACTATTAAAAATTTAGAACGTCAAAATTTAAAATGTATACATACTAATCAGTTTAAAATCATTTACGAAATTTTAAAAGTATTAAAAACGCAGTGCCAACATTAAATATTGCTTGATGAATGAATTACAAAGACATTAAAAATATTAATACAAATTATACATTAGATGGAGGGTAAGCAACAGAACAAATGAAAATAATTAGACCAGTGTATTTAGTGGTGTATGGTGAAGAAAATTATATACAAGTCAACAAAAGAAAAAACGAATAAAAAGAAGCAGAAAAAAGAGAGGGTATAAATAGAGACGAGAGAAAAAACGGCTCATTGTGCATTTGTCTCTCGAAGAGTCGACAACTCTCTGCTCTCTTGAAAATTAGCCAGCTTTCACTAATATATATTTTTGGTTTTTCTCATTTGTTTTGTTTGATAGTACCTGATGAAGACCGATTAAGGTCGAAACGTCGTATTTGTTTCAGTTTATTTGAAAAGAAATTTGTTGGATTTATTTGTTGTTTTTTTGCACATAAGACTGGGTTTGGGGTATTAATTGATTTGGGGGTTAAATAAATAAGTGAATTAATAAAGGGATTGAATTGGATTTCATTGGTATATTTGGGTAAATAAATAAATAAATTTAAGAATACATTCAAATTTCAATAATAAATAGATTAAAAGACAATGTCGGAGTGGACGGTGGTTAGTCGTGGTCGGAGGGGACAACGTCAACCGCCCAATTTTTTGGACAGGGAGGATAGGGGATCCTGGGACCGGGAGGTCCGTGCACCTCCTCGCTCCTTTTGGAGTGGGTCTCTACGCCCAAAACCTAACCCTAACCCTAACCCTAACCCTAACCCTAACCCTAACCCTATCGTTTGGTTTATGTTTTATAAGCATTTTTAATTTTATTGCTTAAATCGCATTTTCTCGGCGAGCTGAGCGCTTTTTCTGAATTGTGCCGCTCCCGTAACTCTGGTTGGGTTGGCATCGAAAAAAACGCTCTCGGGTGCTTTAGAGTGCCGAGTTTATCACTGCGCATGAAGAAATGACCACTTCCAACGTTTGGTTTATGTTTTATAAGCATTTTTAATTTTATTGCTTAAATCGCATTTTCTCGGCGAGCTGAGCACTTTTTCTGAATTGTGCCGCGCCCGTCACTCTGGTTAGGTTGGCATCGAAAAAAACGCTCACGGGTGCTTTAGAGTGCCGAGTTTATTACTGCGCATTAAGAAATGACCACCTCCAACGTTTGGTTTATGTTTTATAAGCATTTTTAATTTTATTGCTTAAATCGCATTTTCTCGGCGAGCTGAGCACTTTTTCTGAATTGTGCCGCTCCCGTCACTCTGGTTAGGTTGGCATCGAAAAAAACGCTCTCGGGTGCTTTAGAGTGCCGAGTTATTCACTGCGCATGAAGAAATGACCACCTCCAACGTTTGGTTTATGTTTTATAAGCATTTTTAATTTTATTGCTTAAATCGCATTTTCTCGGCGAGCTGAGCACTTTTTCTGAATTGTGCCGCTCCCGTCACTCTGGTTAGGTTGGCATCGAAAAAAACGCTCTCGGGTGCTTTAGAGTGCCGAGTTTATCACTGCGCATGAAGAAATGACCACCTCCAACGTTTGGTTTATGTTTTATAAGCATTTTTAATTTTATTGCTTAAATCGCATTTTCTCGGCGAGCTGAGCGCTTTTTCTGAATTGTGCCGCTCCCGTAACTCTGGTTAGGTTGGCATCGAAAAAAACGCTCTCGGGTGCTTTAGAGTGCCGAGTTTATCACTGCGCATGAAGAAATGACCACTTCCAACGTTTGGTTTATTTTTTATAAGCATTTTTAATTTTATTGCTTAAATCGCATTTTCTCGGCGAGCTGAGCACTTTTTCTGAATTGTGCCGCTCCCGTCACTCTGGTTAGGTTGGCATCGAAAAAAACGCTCTCGGGTGCTCTAGAGTGCCGAGTTTATTACTGCGCATTAAGAAATGACCACCTCCAACGTTTGGTTTATGTTTTATAAGCATTTTTAATTTTATTGCTTAAATCGCATTTTCTCGGCGAGCTGAGCACTTTTTCTGAATTGTGCCGCTCCCGTCACTCTGGTTAGGTTGGCATCGAAAAAAACGCTCTCGGGTGCTTTAGAGTGCCGAGTTATTCACTGCGCATGAAGAAATGACCACCTCCAACGTTTGGTTTATGTTTTATAAGCATTTTTAATTTTATTGCTTAAATCGCATTTTCTCGGCGAGCTGAGCACTTTTTCTGAATTGTGCCGCTCCCGTCACTCTGGTTAGGTTGGCATCGAAAAAAACGCTCTCGGGTGCTTTAGAGTGCCGAGTTTATCACTGCGCATGAAGAAATGACCACCTCCAACGTTTGGTTTATGTTTTATAAGCATTTTTAATTTTATTGCTTAAATCGCATTTTCTCGGCGAGCTGAGCGATTTTTCTGAATTGTGCCGCTCCCGTCACTCTGGTTAGGTTGGCATCGAAAAAAACGCTCTCGGGTGCTTTAGAGTGCCGAGTTATTCACTGCGCATGAAGAAATGACCACCTCCAACGTTTGGTTTATGTTTAATAAGCATTTTTAATTTTATTGCTTAAATCGCATTTTCTCGGCGAGCTGAGCGCTTTTTCTGAATTGTGCCGCTCCCGTCACTCTGGTTAGGTTGGCATCGAAAAAAACGCTCTCGGGTGCTTTAGAGTGCCGAGTTATTCACTGCGCATGAAGAAATGACCACCTCCAACGTTTGGTTTATGTTTTATAAGCATTTTTAATTTTATTGCTTAAATCGCATTTTCTCGGCGAGCTGAGCACTTTTTCTGAATTGTGCCGCGCCCGTCACTCTGGTTAGGTTGGCATCGAAAAAAACGCTCACGGGTGCTTTAGAGTGCCGAGTTTATTACTGCGCATTAAGAAATGACCACCTCCAACGTTTGGTTTATGTTTTATAAGCATTTTTAATTTTATTGCTTAAATCGCATTTTCTCGGCGAGCTGAGCACTTTTTCTGAATTGTGCCGCTCCCGTCACTCTGGTTAGGTTGGCATCGAAAAAAACGCTCTCGGGTGCTTTAGAGTGCCGAGTTATTCACTGCGCATGAAGAAATGACCACCTCCAACGTTTGGTTTATGTTTTATAAGCATTTTTAATTTTATTGCTTAAATCGCATTTTCTCGGCGAGCTGAGCACTTTTTCTGAATTGTGCCGCTCCCGTCACTCTGGTTAGGTTGGCATCGAAAAAAACGCTCTCGGGTGCTTTAGAGTGCCGAGTTTATCACTGCGCATGAAGAAATGACCACCTCCAACGTTTGGTTTATGTTTTATAAGCATTTTTAATTTTATTGCTTAAATCGCATTTTCTCGGCGAGCTGAGCGCTTTTTCTGAATTGTGCCGCTCCCGTAACTCTGGTTAGGTTGGCATCGAAAAAAACGCTCTCGGGTGCTTTAGAGTGCCGAGTTTATCACTGCGCATGAAGAAATGACCACCTCCAACGTTTGGTTTATGTTTTATAAGCATTTTTAATTTTATTGCTTAAATCTCATTTTCTCGGCGAGCTGAGCGATTTTTCTGAATTGTGCCGCTCCCGTCACTCTGGTTAGGTTGGCATCGAAAAAAACGCTCTCGGGTGCTTTAGAGTGCCGAGTTATTCACTGCGCATGAAGAAATGACCACCTCCAACGTTTGGTTTATGTTTAACAAGCATTTTTAATTTTATTGCTTAAATCGCATTTTCTCGGCGAGCTGAGCGCTTTTTCTGAATTGTGCCGCTCCCGTCACTCTGGTTAGGTTGGCATCGAAAAAAACGCTCTCGGGTGCTTTAGAGTGCCGAGTTATTCACTGCGCATGAAGAAATGACCACCTCCAACGTTTGGTTTATGTTTTATAAGCATTTTTAATTTTATTGCTTAAATCGCATTTTCTCGGCGAGCTGAGCGCTTTTTCTGAATTGTGCCGCTCCCGTCACTCTGGTTAGGTTGGCATCGAAAAAAACGCTCTCGGGTGCTTTAGAGTGCCGAGTTATTCACTGCGCATTAAGAAATGACCACCTCCAACGTTTGGTTTATGTTTAATAAGCATTTTTAATTTTATTGCTTAAATCGCATTTTCTCGGCGAGCTGAGCGCTTTTTCTGAATTGTGCCGCTCCCGTCACTCTGGTTAGGTTGGCATCGAAAAAAACGCTCTCGGGTGCTTTAGAGTGCCGAGTTTATCACTGCGCATGAAGAAATGACCACCTCCAACGTTTGGTTTATGTTTTATAAGCATTTTTAATTTTATTGCTTAAATCGCATTTTCTCGGCGAGCTGAGCGCTTTTTCTGAATTGTGCCGCTCCCGTCACTCTGGTTAGGTTGGCATCGAAAAAAACGCTCTCGGGTGCTTTAGAGTGCCGAGTCTGCGCATGAAGAAATGACCACCTCCAACGTTTGGTTTATGTTTAATAAGCATTTTTAATTTTATTGCTTAAATCGCATTTTCTCGGCGAGCTGAGCGCTTTTTCTGAATTGTGCCGCTCCCGTCACTCTGGTTAGGTTGGCATCGAAAAAAACGCTCTCGGGTGCTTTAGAGTGCCGAGTTATTCACTGCGCATGAAGAAATGACCACCTCCAACGTTTGGTTTATGTTTAATAAGCATTTTTAATTTTATTGCTTAAATCGCATTTTCTCGGCGAGCTGAGCACTTTTTCTGAATTGTGCCGCTCCCGTCACTCTGGTTAGGTTGGCATCGAAAAAAACGCTCTCGGGTGCTTTAGAGTGCCGAGTTTATTACTACGCATTAAGAAATGACCACCTCCAACGTTTGGTTTATGTTTTATAAGCATTTTTAATTTTATTGCTTAAATCGCATTTTCTCGGCGAGCTGAGCACTTTTTCTGAATTGTGCCGCTCCCGTCACTCTGGTTAGGTTGGCATCGAAAAAAACGCTCTCGGGTGCTTTAGAGTGCCGAGTTATTCACTGCGCACGAAGAAATGACCACCTCCAACGTTTGGTTTATGTTTTATAAGCATTTTTAATTTTATTGCTTAAATCGCATTTTCTCGGCGAGCTGAGCACTTTTTCTGAATTGTGCCGCTCCCGTCACTCTGGTTAGGTTGGCATCGAAAAAAACGCTCTCGGGTGCTCTAGAGTGCCGAGTTTATTACTGCGCATTAAGAAATGACCACCTCCAACGTTTGGTTTATGTTTTATAAGCATTTTTAATTTTATTGCTTAAATCGCATTTTCTCGGCGAGCTGAGCACTTTTTCTGAATTGTGCCGCTCCCGTCACTCTGGTTAGGTTGGCATCGAAAAAAACGCTCTCGGGTGCTTTAGAGTGCCGAGTTATTCACTGCGCATGAAGAAATGACCACCTCCAACGTTTGGTTTATGTTTTATAAGCATTTTTAATTTTATTGCTTAAATCGCATTTTCTCGGCGAGCTGAGCACTTTTTCTGAATTGTGCCGCTCCCGTCACTCTGGTTAGGTTGGCATCGAAAAAAACGCTCTCGGGTGCTTTAGAGTGCCGAGTTTATCACTGCGCATGAAGAAATGACCACCTCCAACGTTTGGTTTATGTTTTATAAGCATTTTTAATTTTATTGCTTAAATCGCATTTTCTCGGCGAGCTGAGCGCTTTTTCTGAATTGTGCCGCTCCCGTCACTCTGGTTAGGTTGGCATCGAAAAAAACGCTCCCGGGTGCTTTAGAGTGCCGACTTTATCACTGCGCATTAAGAAATGACCACCTCCAACGTTTGGTTTATGTTTAATAAGCATTTTTAATTTTATTGCTTAAATCGCATTTTCTCGGCGAGCTGAGCACTTTTTCTGAATTGTGCCGCTCCCGTCACTCTGGTTAGGTTGGCATCGAAAAAAACGCTCTCGGGTGCTTTAGAGTGCCGAGTTTATTACTGCGCATTAAGAAATGACCACCTCCAACGTTTGGTTTATGTTTTATAAGCATTTTTAATTTTATTGCTTAAATCGCATTTTCTCGGCGAGCTGAGCACTTTTTCTGAATTGTGCCGCTCCCGTCACTCTGGTTAGGTTGGCATCGAAAAAAACGCTATCGGGTGCTTTAGAGTGCCGAGTTATTCACTGCGCATGAAGAAATGACCACCTCCAACGTTTGGTTTATGTTTAATAAGCATTTTTAATATTATTGCTTAAATCGCATTTTCTCGGCGAGCTGAGCACTTTTTCTGAATTGTGCCGCTCCCGTCACTCTGGTTAGGTTGGCATCGAAAAAAACGCTCTCGGGTGCTTTAGAGTGCCGAGTTTATTACTGCGCATTAAGAAATGACCACCTCCAACGTTTGGTTTATGTTTTATAAGCATTTTTAATTTTATTGCTTAAATCGCATTTTCTCGGCGAGCTGAGCACTTTTTCTGAATTGTGCCGCTCCCGTCACTCTGGTTAGGTTGGCATCGAAAAAAACGCTCTCGGGTGCTTTAGAGTGCCGAGTTTATTACTGCGCATTAAGAAATGACCACCTCCAACGTTTGGTTTATGTTTTATAAGCATTTTTAATTTTATTGCTTAAATCGCATTTTCTCGGCGAGCTGAGCGCTTTTTCTGAATTGTGCCGCTCCCGTCACTCTGGTTAGGTTGGCATCGAAAAAAACGCTCTCGGGTGCTTTAGAGTGCCGAGTTATTCACTGCGCATGAAGAAATGACCACCTCCAACGTTTGGTTTATGTTTAATAAGCATTTTTAATTTTATTGCTTAAATCGCATTTTCTCGGCGAGCTGAGCACTTTTTCTGAATTGTGCCGCTCCCGTCACTCTGGTTAGGTTGGCATCGAAAAAAACGCTCTCGGGTGCTTTAGAGTGCCGAGTTTATTACTGCGCATTAAGAAATGACCACCTCCAACGTTTGGTTTATGTTTTATAAGCATTTTTAATTTTATTGCTTAAATCGCATTTTCTCGGCGAGCTGAGCGCTTTTTCTGAATTGTGCCGCTCCCGTCACTCTGGTTAGGTTGGCATCGAAAAAAACGCTCTCGGGTGCTTTAGAGTGCCGAGTTATTCACTGCGCATGAAGAAATGACCACCTCCAACGTTTGGTTTATGTTTAATAAGCATTTTTAATTTTATTGCTTAAATCGCATTTTCTCGGCGAGCTGAGCACTTTTTCTGAATTGTGCCGCTCCCGTCACTCTGGTTAGGTTGGCATCGAAAAAAACGCTCTCGGGTGCTTTAGAGTGCCGAGTTTATTACTGCGCATTAAGAAATGACCACCTCCAACGTTTGGTTTATGTTTTATAAGCATTTTTAATTTTATTGCTTAAATCGCATTTTCTCGGCGAGCTGAGCACTTTTTCTGAATTGTGCCGCTCCCGTCACTCTGGTTAGGTTGGCATCGAAAAAAACGCTCTCGGGTGCTTTAGAGTGCCGAGTTTATCACTGCGCATGAAGAAATGACCACCTCCAACGTTTGGTTTATGTTTAATAAGCATTTTTAATTTTATTGCTTAAATCGCATTTTCTCGGCGAGCTGAGCACTTTTTCTGAATTGTGCCGCTCCCGTCACTCTGGTTAGGTTGGCATCGAAAAAAACGCTCTCGGGTGCTTTAGAGTGCCGAGTTTATTACTGCGCATTAAGAAATGACCACCTCCAACGTTTGGTTTATGTTTTATAAGCATTTTTAATTTTATTGCTTAAATCGCATTTTCTCGGCGAGCTGAGCACTTTTTCTGAATTGTGCCGCTCCCGTCACTCTGGTTAGGTTGGCATCGAAAAAAACGCTCTCGGGTGCTTTAGAGTGCCGAGTTTATTACTGCGCATTAAGAAATGACCACCTCCAACGTTTGGTTTATGTTTTATAAGCATTTTTAATCTTATTGCTTAAATCGCATTTTCTCGGCGAGCTGAGCACTTTTTCTGAATTGTGCCGCTCCCGTCACTCTGGTTAGGTTGGCATCGAAAAAAACGCTCACGGGTGCTTTAGAGTGCCGAGTTTATTACTGCGCATTAAGAAATGACCACCTCCAACGTTTGGTTTATGTTTTATAAGCATTTTTAATTTTATTGCTTAAATCGCATTTTCTCGGCGAGCTGAGCACTTTTTCTGAATTGTGCCGCTCCCGTCACTCTGGTTAGGTTGGCATCGAAAAAAACGCTCTCGGGTGCTTTAGAGTGCCGAGTTATTCACTGCGCATGGAGAAATGACCACCTCCAACGTTTGGTTTATGTTTTATAAGCATTTTTAATTTTATTGCTTAAATCGCATTTTCTCGGCGAGCTGAGCACTTTTTCTGAATTGTGCCGCTCCCGTCACTCTGGTTAGGTTGGCATCGAAAAAAACGCTCTCGGGTGCTTTAGAGTGCCGAGTTTATCACTGCGCATGAAGAAATGACCACCTCCAACGTTTGGTTTATGTTTAATAAGCATTTTTAATTTTATTGCTTAAATCGCATTTTCTCGGCGAGCTGAGCACTTTTTCTGAATTGTGCCGCTCCCGTCACTCTGGTTAGGTTGGCATCGAAAAAAAACGCTCTCGGGTGCTTTAGAGTGCCGACTTTATCACTGCGCATGAAGAAATGACCACCTCCAACGTTTGGTTTATGTTTTATAAGCATTTTTAATTTTATTGCTTAAATCGCATTTTCTCGGCGAGCTGAGCACTTTTTCTGAATTGTGCCGCTCCCGTCACTCTGGTTAGGTTGGCATCGAAAAAAACGCTCACGGGTGCTTTAGAGTGCCGAGTTTATTACTGCGCATTAAGAAATGACCACCTCCAACGTTTGGTTTATGTTTTATAAGCATTTTTAATTTTATTGCTTAAATCGCATTTTCTCGGCGAGCTGAGCACTTTTTCTGAATTGTGCCGCTCCCGTCACTCTGGTTAGGTTGGCATCGAAAAAAACGCTCTCGGGTGCTTTAGAGTGCCGAGTTATTCACTGCGCATGAAGAAATGACCACCTCCAACGTTTGGTTTATGTTTTATAAGCATTTTTAATTTTATTGCTTAAATCGCATTTTCTCGGCGAGCTGAGCACTTTTTCTGAATTGTGCCGCTCCCGTCACTCTGGTTAGGTTGGCATAAAAAAAAACGCTCTCGGGTGCTTTAGAGTGCTGAGTTTATCACTGCGCATGAAGAAATGACCACCTCCAACGTTTGGTTTATGTTTTATAAGCATTTTTAATTTTATTGCTTAAATCGCATTTTCTCGGCGAGCTGAGCGCTTTTTCTGAATTGTGCCGCTCCCGTCACTCTGGTTAGGTTGGCATCGAAAAAAACGCTCTCGGGTGCTTTAGAGTGCCGAGTTTATCACTGCGCATGAAGAAATGACCACCTCCAACGTTTGGTTTATGTTTAATAAGCATTTTTAATTTTATTGCTTAAATCGCATTTTCTCGGCGAGCTGAGCACTTTTTCTGAATTGTGCCGCTCCCGTCACTCTGGTTAGGTTGGCATCGAAAAAAACGCTCTCGGGTGCTTTAGAGTGCCGACTTTATCACTGCGCATGAAGAAATGACCACCTCCAACGTTTGGTTTATGTTTTATAAGCATTTTTAATTTTATTGCTTAAATCGCATTTTCTCGGCGAGCTGAGCACTTTTTCTGAATTGTGCCGCTCCCGTCACTCTGGTTAGGTTGGCATCGAAAAAAACGCTCACGGGTGCTTTAGAGTGCCGAGTTTATTACTGCGCATTAAGAAATGACCACCTCCAACGTTTGGTTTATGTTTTATAAGCATTTTTAATTGTATTGCTTAAATCGCATTTTCTCGGCGAGCTGAGCACTTTTTCTGAATTGTGCCGCTCCCGTCACTCTGGTTAGGTTGGCATCGAAAAAAACGCTCTCGGGTGCTTTAGAGTGCCGAGTTATTCACTGCGCATGAAGAAATGACCACCTCCAACGTTTGGTTTATGTTTTATAAGCATTTTTAATTTTATTGCTTAAATCGCATTTTCTCGGCGAGCTGAGCGCTTTTTCTGAATTGTGCCGCTCCCGTAACTCTGGTTAGATTGGCATCGAAAAAAACGCTCTCGGGTGCTTTAGAGTGCCGAGTTTATTACTGCGCATTAAGAAGTGACCACCTCCAACGTTTGGTTTATGTTTTATAAGCATTTTTAATTTTATTGCTTAAATCGCATTTTCTCGGCGAGCTGAGCACTTTTTCTGAATTGTGCCGCTCCCGTCACTCTGGTTAGGTTGGCATCGAAAAAAACGCTCTTGGGTGCTTTAGAGTGCCGAGTTTATTACTGCGCATTAAGAAATGACCACCTCCAACGTTTGGTTTATGTTTTATAAGCATTTTTAATTTTATTGCTTAAATCGCATTTTCTCGGCGAGCTGAGCACTTTTTCTGAATTGTGCCGCTCCCGTCACTCTGGTTAGGTTGGCATCGAAAAAAACGCTATCGGGTGCTTTAGAGTGCCGAGTTATTCACTGCGCATGAAGAAATGACCACCTCCAACGTTTGGTTTATGTTTAATAAGCATTTTTAATTTTATTGCTTAAATCGCATTTTCTCGGCGAGCTGAGCACTTTTTCTGAATTGTGCCGCTCCCGTCACTCTGGTTAGGTTGGCATCGAAAAAAACGCTCTCGGGTGCTTTAGAGTGCCGAGTTTATTACTGCGCATTAAGAAATGACCACCTCCAACGTTTGGTTTATGTTTTATAAGCATTTTTAATTTTATTGCTTAAATCGCATTTTCTCGGCGAGCTGAGCACTTTTTCTGAATTGTGCCGCTCCCGTCACTCTGGTTAGGTTGGCATCGAAAAAAACGCTCTCGGGTGCTTTAGAGTGCCGAGTTTATTACTGCGCATTAAGAAATGACCACCTCCAACGTTTGGTTTATGTTTTATAAGCATTTTTAATTTTATTGCTTAAATCGCATTTTCTCGGCGAGCTGAGCACTTTTTCTGAATTGTGCCGCTCCCGTCACTTGGCATCGAAAAAAACGCTCTCGGGTGCTTTAGAGTGCCGAGTTATTCACTGCGCATGAAGAAATGACCACCTCCAACGTTTGGTTTATGTTTTATAAGCATTTTTAATTTTATTGCTTAAATCGCATTTTCTCGGCGAGCTGAGCGCTTTTTCTGAATTGTGCCGCTCCCGTCACTCTGGTTAGGTTGGCATCGAAAAAAACGCTCTCGGGTGCTTTAGAGTGCCGAGTTTATTACTGCGCATTAAGAAATGACCACCTCCAACGTTTGGTTTATGTTTTATAAGCATTTTTAATTTTATTGCCTAAATCGCATTTTCTCGGCGAGCTGAGCACTTTTTCTGAATTGTGCCGCTCCCGTCACTCTGGTTAGGTTGGCATCGAAAAAAACGCTCTCGGGTGCTTTAGAGTGCCGAGTTTATTACTGCGCATTAAGAAATGACCACCCCCAACGTTTGGTTTATGTTTTATAAGCATTTTTAATTTTATTGCTTAAATCGCATTTTCTCGGCGAGCTGAGCACTTTTTCTGAATTGTGCCGCTCCCGTCACTCTGGTTAGGTTGGCATCGAAAAAAACGCTCTCGGGTGCTTTAGAGTGCCGAGTTATTCACTGCGCACGAAGAAATGACCACCTCCAACGTTTGGTTTATGTTTTATAAGCATTTTTAATTTTATTGCTTAAATCGCATTTTCTCGGCGAGCTGAGCGCTTTTTCTGAATTGTGCCGCTCCCGTCACTCTGGTTAGGTTGGCATCGAAAAAAACGCTCTCGGGTGCTTTAGAGTGCCGAGTTTATTACTGCGCATTAAGAAATGACCACCTCCAACGTTTGGTTTATGTTTTATAAGCATTTTTAATTTTATTGCTTAAATCGCATTTTCTCGGCGAGCTGAGCACTTTTTCTGAATTGTGCCGCTCCCGTCACTCTGGTTAGGTTGGCATCGAAAAAAACGCTCTCGGGTGCTTTAGAGTGCCGAGTTTATTACTGCGCATTAAGAAATGACCACCTCCAACGTTTGGTTTATGTTTTATAAGCATTTTTAATTTTATTGCTTAAATCGCATTTTCTCGGCGAGCTGAGCACTTTTTCTGAATTGTGCCGCTCCCGTCACTCTGGTTAGGTTGGCATCGAAAAAAACGCTATCGGGTGCTTTAGAGTGCCGAGTTATTCACTGCGCATGAAGAAATGACCACCTCCAACGTTTGGTTTATGTTTAATAAGCATTTTTAATTTTATTGCTTAAATCGCATTTTCTCGGCGAGCTGAGCACTTTTTCTGAATTGTGCCGCTCCCGTCACTCTGGTTAGGTTGGCATCGAAAAAAACGCTCTCGGGTGCTTTAGAGTGCCGAGTTTATTACTGCGCATTAAGAAATGACCACCTCCAACGTTTGGTTTATGTTTTATAAGCATTTTTAATTTTATTGCTTAAATCGCATTTTCTCGGCGAGCTGAGCGCTTTTTCTGAATTGTGCCGCTCCCGTAACTCTGGTTAGGTTGGCATCGAAAAAAACGCTCTCGGGTGCTTTAGAGTGCCGAGTTTATTACTGCGCATTAAGAAATGACCACCTCCAACGTTTGGTTTATGTTTTATAAGCATTTTTAATTTTATTGCTTAAATCGCTTTTTCTCGGCGAGCTGAGCACTTTTTCTGAATTGTGCCGCTCCCGTCACTCTGGTTAGGTTGGCATCGAAAAAAACGCTCTCGGGTGCTTTAGAGTGCCGAGTTTATTACTGCGCATTAAGAAATGACCACCTCCAACGTTTGGTTTATGTTTTATAAGCATTTTTAATTTTATTGCTTAAATCGCATTTTCTCGGCGAGCTGAGCACTTTTTCTGAATTGTGCCGCTCCCGTCACTCTGGTTAGGTTGGCATCGAAAAAAACGCTATCGGGTGCTTTAGAGTGCCGAGTTATTCACTGCGCATGAAGAAATGACCACCTCCAACGTTTGGTTTATGTTTAATAAGCATTTTTAATTTTATTGCTTAAATCGCATTTTCTCGGCGAGCTGAGCACTTTTTCTGAATTGTGCCGCTCCCGTCACTCTGGTTAGGTTGGCATCGAAAAAAACGCTCTCGGGTGCTTTAGAGTGCCGAGTTTATTACTGCGCATTAAGAAATGACCACCTCCAACGTTTGGTTTATGTTTTATAAGCATTTTTAATTTTATTGCTTAAATCGCATTTTCTCGGCGAGCTGAGCACTTTTTCTGAATTGTGCCGCTCCCGTCACTCTGGTTAGGTTGGCATCGAAAAAAACGCTCTCGGGTGCTTTAGAGTGCCGAGTTTATTACTGCGCATTAAGAAATGACCACCTCCAACGTTTGGTTTATGTTTTATAAGCATTTTTAATTTTATTGCTTAAATCGCATTTTCTCGGCGAGCTGAGCGCTTTTTCTGAATTGTGCCGCTCCCGTCACTTGGCATCGAAAAAAACGCTCTCGGGTGCTTTAGAGTGCCGAGTTATTCACTGCGCATGAAGAAATGACCACCTCCAACGTTTGGTTTATGTTTTATAAGCATTTTTAATTTTATTGCCTAAATCGCATTTTCTCGGCGAGCTGAGCGCTTTTTCTGAATTGTGCCGCTCCCGTCACTCTGGTTAGGTTGGCATCGAAAAAAACGCTCTCGGGTGCTTTAGAGTGCCGAGTTTATTACTGCGCATTAAGAAATGACCACCTCCAACGTTTGGTTTATGTTTTATAAGCATTTTTAATTTTATTGCTTAAATCGCATTTTCTCGGCGAGCTGAGCGCTTTTTCTGAATTGTGCCGCTCCCGTCACTCTGGTTAGGTTGGCATCGAAAAAAACGCTCTCGGGTGCTTTAGAGTGCCGAGTTTATTACTGCGCATTAAGAAAAGACCACCTCCAACGTTTGGTTTATGTTTTATAAGCATTTTTAATTTTATTGCTTAAATCGCATTTTCTCGGCGAGCTGAGCACTTTTTCTGAATTGTGCCGCTCCCGTCACTCTGGTTAGGTTGGCATCGAAAAAAACGCTCTCGGGTGCTTTAGAGTGCCGAGTTTATTACTGCGCATTAAGAAATGACCACCTCCAACGTTTGGTTTATGTTTTATAAGCATTTTTAATTTTATTGCTTAAATCGCATTTTCTCGGCGAGCTGAGCACTTTTTCTGAATTGTGCCGCTCCCGTCACTCTGGTTAGGTTGGCATCGAAAAAAACGCTATCGGGTGCTTTAGAGTGCCGAGTTATTCACTGCGCATGAAGAAATGACCACCTCCAACGTTTGGTTTATGTTTAATAAGCATTTTTAATTTTATTGCTTAAATCGCATTTTCTCGGCGAGCTGAGCACTTTTTCTGAATTGTGCCGCTCCCGTCACTTTGGTTAGGTTGGCATCGAAAAAAACGCTCTCGGGTGCTTTAGAGTGCCGAGTTTATTACTGCGCATTAAGAAATGACCACCTCCAACGTTTGGTTTATGTTTTATAAGTATTTTTAATTTTATTGCTTAAATCGCATTTTCTCGGCGAGCTGAGCACTTTTTCTGAATTGTGCCGCTCCCGTCACTCTGGTTAGGTTGGCATCGAAAAAAACGCTCTCGGGTGCTTTAGAGTGCCGAGTTTATTACTGCGCATTAAGAAATGACCACTCCAACGTTTGGTTTATGTTTTATAAGCATTTTTAATTTTATTGCTTAAATCGCATTTTCTCGGCGAGCTGAGCGCTTTTTCTGAATTGTGCCGCTCCCGTCACTCTGGTTAGGTTGGCATCGAAAAAAACGCTCTCGGGTGCTTTAGAGTGCCGAGTTATTCACTGCGCATGAAGAAATGACCACCTCCAACGTTTGGTTTATGTTTAATAAGCATTTTTAATTTTATTGCTTAAATCGCATTTTCTCGGCGAGCTGAGCACTTTTTCTGAATTGTGCCGCTCCCGTCACTCTGGTTAGGTTGGCATCGAAAAAAACGCTCTCGGGTGCTTTAGAGTGCCGAGTTTATTACTGCGCATTAAGAAATGACCACCTCCAACGTTTGGTTTATGTTTTATAAGCATTTTTAAATTTATTGCTTAAATCGCATTTTCTCGGCGAGCTGAGCGCTTTTTCTGAATTGTGCCGCTCCCGTCACTCTGGTTAGGTTGGCATCGAAAAAAACGCTCTCGGGTGCTTTAGAGTGCCGAGTTATTCACTGCGCATGAAGAAATGACCACCTCCAACGTTTGGTTTATGTTTAATAAGCATTTTTAATTTTATTGCTTAAATCGCATTTTCTCGGCGAGCTGAGCACTTTTTCTGAATTGTGCCGCTCCCGTCACTCTGGTTAGGTTGGCATCGAAAAAAACGCTCTCGGGTGCTTTAGAGTGCCGAGTTTATTACTGCGCATTAAGAAATGACCACCTCCAACGTTTGGTTTATGTTTTATAAGCATTTTTAATTTTATTGCTTAAATCGCATTTTCTCGGCGAGCTGAGCACTTTTTCTGAATTGTGCCGCTCCCGTCACTCTGGTTAGGTTGGCATCGAAAAAAACGCTCTCGGGTGCTTTAGAGTGCCGAGTTTATCACTGCACATGAAGAAATGACCACCTCCAACGTTTGGTTTATGTTTAATAAGCATTTTTAATTTTATTGCTTAAATCGCATTTTCTCGGCGAGCTGAGCACTTTTTCTGAATTGTGCCGCTCCCGTCACTCTGGTTAGGTTGGCATCGAAAAAAACGCTCTCGGGTGCTTTAGAGTGCCGACTTTATCACTGCGCATGAAGAAATGACCACCTCCAACGTTTGGTTTATGTTTTATAAGCATTTTTAATTTTATTGCTTAAATCGCATTTTCTCGGCGAGCTGAGCACTTTTTCTGAATTGTGCCGCTCCCGTCACTCTGGTTAGGTTGGCATCGAAAAAAACGCTCACGGGTGCTTTAGAGTGCCGAGTTTATTACTGCGCATTAAGAAATGACCACCTCCAACGTTTGGTTTATGTTTTATAAGCATTTTTAATTTTATTGCTTAAATCGCATTTTCTCGGCGAGCTGAGCACTTTTTCTGAATTGTGCCGCTCCCGTCACTCTGGTTAGGTTGGCATCGAAAAAAACGCTCTCGGGTGCTTTAGAGTGCCGAGTTATTCACTGCGCATGAAGAAATGACCACCTCCAACGTTTGGTTTATGTTTTATAAGCATTTTTAATTTTATTGCTTAAATCGCATTTTCTCGGCGAGCTGAGCGCTTTTTCTGAATTGTGCCGCTCCCGTAACTCTGGTTAGGTTGGCATCGAAAAAAACGCTCTCGGGTGCTTTAGAGTGCCGAGTTTATTACTGCGCATTAAGAAATGACCACCTCCAACGTTTGGTTTATGTTTTATAAGCATTTTTAATTTTATTGCTTAAATCGCATTTTCTCGGCGAGCTGAGCACTTTTTCTGAATTGTGCCGCTCCCGTCACTCTGGTTAGGTTGGCATCGAAAAAAACGCTCTCGGGTGCTTTAGAGTGCCGAGTTTATTACTGCGCATTAAGAAATGACCACCTCCAACGTTTGGTTTATGTTTTATAAGCATTTTTAATTTTATTGCTTAAATCGCATTTTCTCGGCGAGCTGAGCACTTTTTCTGAATTGTGCCGCTCCCGTCACTCTGGTTAGGTTGGCATCGAAAAAAACGCTCTCGGGTGCTTTAGAGTGCCGAGTTATTCACTGCGCATGAAGAAATGACCACCTCCAACGTTTGGTTTATGTTTAATAAGCATTTTTAATTTTATTGCTTAAATCGCATTTTCTCGGCGAGCTGAGCACTTTTTCTGAATTGTGCCGCTCCCGTCACTCTGGTTAGGTTGGCATCGAAAAAAACGCTCTCGGGTGCTTTAGAGTGCCGAGTTTATTACTGCGCATTAAGAAATGACCACCTCCAACGTTTGGTTTATGTTTTATAAGCATTTTTAATTTTATTGCTTAAATCGCATTTTCTCGGCGAGCTGAGCACTTTTTCTGAATTGTGCCGCTCCCGTCACTCTGGTTAGGTTGGCATCGAAAAAAACGCTCTCGGGTGCTTTAGAGTGCCGAGTTTATTACTGCGCATTAAGAAATGACCACCTCCAACGTTTGGTTTATGTTTAATAAGCATTTTTAATTTTATTGCTTAAATCGCATTTTCTCGGCGAGCTGAGCACTTTTTCTGAATTGTGCCGCTCCCGTCACTCTGGTTAGGTTGGCATCGAAAAAAACGCTCTCGGGTGCTTTAGAGTGCCGACTTTATCACTGCGCATGAAGAAATGACCACCTCCAACGTTTGGTTTATGTTTTATAAGCATTTTTAATTTTATTGCTTAAATCGCATTTTCTCGGCGAGCTGAGCACTTTTTCTGAATTGTGCCGCTCCCGTCACTGGTTAGGTTGGCATCGAAAAAAACGCTCACGGGTGCTTTAGAGTGCCGAGTTTATTACTGCGCATTAAGAAATGACCACCTCCAACGTTTGGTTTATGTTTTATAAGCATTTTTAATTTTATTGCTTAAATCGCATTTTCTCGGCGAGCTGAGCACTTTTTCTGAATTGTGCCGCTCCCGTCACTCTGGTTAGGTTGGCATCGAAAAAAACGCTCTCGGGTGCTTTAGAGTGCCGAGTTATTCACTGCGCATGAAGAAATGACCACCTCCAACGTTTGGTTTATGTTTTATAAGCATTTTTAATTTTATTGCTTAAATCGCATTTTCTCGGCGAGCTGAGCGCTTTTTCTGAATTGTGCCGCTCCCGTAACTCTGGTTAGGTTGGCATCGAAAAAAACGCTCTCGGGTGCTTTAGAGTGCCGAGTTTATTACTGCGCATTAAGAAATGACCACCTCCAACGTTTGGTTTATGTTTTATAAGCATTTTTAATTTTATTGCTTAAATCGCATTTTCTCGGCGAGCTGAGCACTTTTTCTGAATTGTGCCGCTCCCGTCACTCTGGTTAGGTTGGCATCGAAAAAAACGCTCTCGGGTGCTTTAGAGTGCCGAGTTTATTACTGCGCATTAAGAAATGACCACCTCCAACGTTTGGTTTATGTTTTATAAGCATTTTTAATTTTATTGCTTAAATCGCATTTTCTCGGCGAGCTGAGCACTTTTTCTGAATTGTGCCGCTCCCGTCACTCTGGTTAGGTTGGCATCGAAAAAAACGCTATCGGGTGCTTTAGAGTGCCGAGTTATTCACTGCGCATGAAGAAATGACCACCTCCAACGTTTGGTTTATGTTTAATAAGCATTTTTAATTTTATTGCTTAAATCGCATTTTCTCGGCGAGCTGAGCACTTTTTCTGAATTGTGCCGCTCCCGTCACTCTGGTTAGGTTGGCATCGAAAAAAACGCTCTCGGGTGCTTTAGAGTGCCGAGTTTATTACTGCGCATTAAGAAATGACCACCTCCAACGTTTGGTTTATGTTTTATAAGCATTTTTAATTTTATTGCTTAAATCGCATTTTCTCGGCGAGCTGAGCACTTTTTCTGAATTGTGCCGCTCCCGTCACTCTGGTTAGGTTGGCATCGAAAAAAACGCTCTCGGGTGCTTTAGAGTGCCGAGTTTATTACTGCGCATTAAGAAATGACCACCTCCAACGTTTGGTTTATGTTTTATAAGCATTTTTAATTTTATTGCTTAAATCGCATTTTCTCGGCGAGCTGAGCACTTTTTCTGAATTGTGCCGCTCCCGTCACTTGGCATCGAAAAAAACGCTCTCGGGTGCTTTAGAGTGCCGAGTTATTCACTGCGCATGAAGAAATGACCACCTCCAACGTTTGGTTTATGTTTTATAAGCATTTTTAATTTTATTGCTTAAATCGCATTTTCTCGGCGAGCTGAGCGCTTTTTCTGAATTGTGCCGCTCCCGTCACTCTGGTTAGGTTGGCATCGAAAAAAACGCTCTCGGGTGCTTTAGAGTGCCGAGTTTATTACTGCGCATTAAGAAATGACCACCTCCAACGTTTGGTTTATGTTTTATAAGCATTTTTAATTTTATTGCCTAAATCGCATTTTCTCGGCGAGCTGAGCACTTTTTCTGAATTGTGCCGCTCCCGTCACTCTGGTTAGGTTGGCATCGAAAAAAACGCTCTCGGGTGCTTTAGAGTGCCGAGTTTATCACTGCGCATGAAGAAATGACCACCTCCAACGTTTGGTTTATGTTTTATAAGCATTTTTAATTTTATTGCTTAAATCGCATTTTCTCGGCGAGCTGAGCACTTTTTCTGAATTGTGCCGCTCCCGTCACTCTGGTTAGGTTGGCATCGAAAAAAACGCTCTCGGGTGCTTTAGAGTGCCGAGTTTATCACTGCGCATGAAGAAATGACCACCTCCAACGTTTGGTTTATGTTTAATAAGCATTTTTAATTTTATTGCTTAAATCGCATTTTCTCGGCGAGCTGAGCACTTTTTCTGAATTGTGCCGCTCCCGTCACTCTGGTTAGGTTGGCATCGAAAAAAACGCTCTCGGGTGCTTTAGAGTGCCGAGTTTATTACTGCGCATTAAGAAATGACCACCTCCAACGTTTGGTTTATGTTTTATAAGCATTTTTAATTTTATTGCTTAAATCGCATTTTCTCAGCGAGCTGAGCACTTTTTCTGAATTGTGCCGCTCCCGTCACTCTGGTTAGGTTGGCATCGAAAAAAACGCTATCGGGTGCTTTAGAGTGCCGAGTTATTCACTGCGCATGAAGAAATGACCACCTCCAACGTTTGGTTTATGTTTAATAAGCATTTTTAATTTTATTGCTTAAATCGCATTTTCTCGGCGAGCTGAGCACTTTTTCTGAATTGTGCCGCTCCCGTCACTTTGGTTAGGTTGGCATCGAAAAAAACGCTCTCGGGTGCTTTAGAGTGCCGAGTTTATTACTGCGCATTAAGAAATGACCACCTCCAACGTTTGGTTTATGTTTTATAAGTATTTTTAATTTTATTGCTTAAATCGCATTTTCTCGGCGAGCTGAGCACTTTTTCTGAATTGTGCCGCTCCCGTCACTCTGGTTAGGTTGGCATCGAAAAAAACGCTCTCGGGTGCTTTAGAGTGCCGAGTTTATTACTGCGCATTAAGAAATGACCACTCCAACGTTTGGTTTATGTTTTATAAGCATTTTTAATTTTATTGCTTAAATCGCATTTTCTCGGCGAGCTGAGCGCTTTTTCTGAATTGTGCCGCTCCCGTCACTCTGGTTAGGTTGGCATCGAAAAAAACGCTCTCGGGTGCTTTAGAGTGCCGAGTTATTCACTGCGCATGAAGAAATGACCACCTCCAACGTTTGGTTTATGTTTAATAAGCATTTTTAATTTTATTGCTTAAATCGCATTTTCTCGGCGAGCTGAGCACTTTTTCTGAATTGTGCCGCTCCCGTCACTCTGGTTAGGTTGGCATCGAAAAAAACGCTCTCGGGTGCTTTAGAGTGCCGAGTTTATTACTGCGCATTAAGAAATGACCACCTCCAACGTTTGGTTTATGTTTTATAAGCATTTTTATATTTATTGCTTAAATCGCATTTTCTCGGCGAGCTGAGCGCTTTTTCTGAATTGTGCCGCTCCCGTCACTCTGGTTAGGTTGGCATCGAAAAAAACGCTCTCGGGTGCTTTAGAGTGCCGAGTTATTCACTGCGCATGAAGAAATGACCACCTCCAACGTTTGGTTTATGTTTAATAAGCATTTTTAATTTTATTGCTTAAATCGCATTTTCTCGGCGAGCTGAGCACTTTTTCTGAATTGTGCCGCTCCCGTCACTCTGGTTAGGTTGGCATCGAAAAAAACGCTCACGGGTGCTTTAGAGTGCCGAGTTTATTACTGCGCATTAAGAAATGACCACCTCCAACGTTTGGTTTATGTTTTATAAGCATTTTTAATTGTATTGCTTAAATCGCATTTTCTCGGCGAGCTGAGCACTTTTTCTGAATTGTGCCGCTCCCGTCACTCTGGTTAGGTTGGCATCGAAAAAAACGCTCTCGGGTGCTTTAGAGTGCCGAGTTATTCACTGCGCATGAAGAAATGACCACCTCCAACGTTTGGTTTATGTTTTATAAGCATTTTTAATTTTATTGCTTAAATCGCATTTTCTCGGCGAGCTGAGCGCTTTTTCTGAATTGTGCCGCTCCCGTAACTCTGGTTAGATTGGCATCGAAAAAAACGCTCTCGGGTGCTTTAGAGTGCCGAGTTTATTACTGCGCATTAAGAAGTGACCACCTCCAACGTTTGGTTTATGTTTTATAAGCATTTTTAATTTTATTGCTTAAATCGCATTTTCTCGGCGAGCTGAGCACTTTTTCTGAATTGTGCCGCTCCCGTCACTCTGGTTAGGTTGGCATCGAAAAAAACGCTCTTGGGTGCTTTAGAGTGCCGAGTTTATTACTGCGCATTAAGAAATGACCACCTCCAACGTTTGGTTTATGTTTTATAAGCATTTTTAATTTTATTGCTTAAATCGCATTTTCTCGGCGAGCTGAGCACTTTTTCTGAATTGTGCCGCTCCCGTCACTCTGGTTAGGTTGGCATCGAAAAAAACGCTATCGGGTGCTTTAGAGTGCCGAGTTATTCACTGCGCATGAAGAAATGACCACCTCCAACGTTTGGTTTATGTTTAATAAGCATTTTTAATTTTATTGCTTAAATCGCATTTTCTCGGCGAGCTGAGCACTTTTTCTGAATTGTGCCGCTCCCGTCACTCTGGTTAGGTTAGCATCGAAAAAAACGCTCTCGGGTGCTTTAGAGTGCCGAGTTTATTACTGCGCATTAAGAAATGACCACCTCCAACGTTTGGTTTATGTTTTATAAGCATTTTTAATTTTATTGCTTAAATCGCATTTTCTCGGCGAGCTGAGCACTTTTTCTGAATTGTGCCGCTCCCGTCACTCTGGTTAGGTTGGCATCGAAAAAAACGCTCTCGGGTGCTTTAGAGTGCCGAGTTTATTACTGCGCATTAAGAAATGACCACCTCCAACGTTTGGTTTATGTTTTATAAGCATTTTTAATTTTATTGCTTAAATCGCATTTTCTCGGCGAGCTGAGCACTTTTTCTGAATTGTGCCGCTCCCGTCACTTGGCATCGAAAAAAACGCTCTCGGGTGCTTTAGAGTGCCGAGTTATTCACTGCGCATGAAGAAATGACCACCTCCAACGTTTGGTTTATGTTTTATAAGCATTTTTAATTTTATTGCTTAAATCGCATTTTCTCGGCGAGCTGAGCGCTTTTTCTGAATTGTGCCGCTCCCGTCACTCTGGTTAGGTTGGCATCGAAAAAAACGCTCTCGGGTGCTTTAGAGTGCCGAGTTTATTACTGCGCATTAAGAAATGACCACCTCCAACGTTTGGTTTATGTTTTATAAGCATTTTTAATTTTATTGCCTAAATCGCATTTTCTCGGCGAGCTGAGCACTTTTTCTGAATTGTGCCGCTCCCGTCACTCTGGTTAGGTTGGCATCGAAAAAAACGCTCTCGGGTGCTTTAGAGTGCCGAGTTTATTACTGCGCATTAAGAAATGACCACCCCCAACGTTTGGTTTATGTTTTATAAGCATTTTTAATTTTATTGCTTAAATCGCATTTTCTCGGCGAGCTGAGCACTTTTTCTGAATTGTGCCGCTCCCGTCACTCTGGTTAGGTTGGCATCGAAAAAAACGCTCTCGGGTGCTTTAGAGTGCCGAGTTATTCACTGCGCACGAAGAAATGACCACCTCCAACGTTTGGTTTATGTTTTATAAGCATTTTTAATTTTATTGCTTAAATCGCATTTTCTCGGCGAGCTGAGCGCTTTTTCTGAATTGTGCCGCTCCCGTCACTCTGGTTAGGTTGGCATCGAAAAAAACGCTCTCGGGTGCTTTAGAGTGCCGAGTTTATTACTGCGCATTAAGAAATGACCACCTCCAACGTTTGGTTTATGTTTTATAAGCATTTTTAATTTTATTGCTTAAATCGCATTTTCTCGGCGAGCTGAGCACTTTTTCTGAATTGTGCCGCTCCCGTCACTCTGGTTAGGTTGGCATCGAAAAAAACGCTCTCGGGTGCTTTAGAGTGCCGAGTTTATTACTGCGCATTAAGAAATGACCACCTCCAACGTTTGGTTTATGTTTTATAAGCATTTTTAATTTTATTGCTTAAATCGCATTTTCTCGGCGAGCTGAGCACTTTTTCTGAATTGTGCCGCTCCCGTCACTCTGGTTAGGTTGGCATCGAAAAAAACGCTATCGGGTGCTTTAGAGTGCCGAGTTATTCACTGCGCATGAAGAAATGACCACCTCCAACGTTTGGTTTATGTTTAATAAGCATTTTTAATTTTATTGCTTAAATCGCATTTTCTCGGCGAGCTGAGCACTTTTTCTGAATTGTGCCGCTCCCGTCACTCTGGTTAGGTTGGCATCGAAAAAAACGCTCTCGGGTGCTTTAGAGTGCCGAGTTTATTACTGCGCATTAAGAAATGACCACCTCCAACGTTTGGTTTATGTTTTATAAGCATTTTTAATTTTATTGCTTAAATCGCATTTTCTCGGCGAGCTGAGCGCTTTTTCTGAATTGTGCCGCTCCCGTAACTCTGGTTAGGTTGGCATCGAAAAAAACGCTCTCGGGTGCTTTAGAGTGCCGAGTTTATTACTGCGCATTAAGAAATGACCACCTCCAACGTTTGGTTTATGTTTTATAAGCATTTTTAATTTTATTGCTTAAATCGCTTTTTCTCGGCGAGCTGAGCACTTTTTCTGAATTGTGCCGCTCCCGTCACTCTGGTTAGGTTGGCATCGAAAAAAACGCTCTCGGGTGCTTTAGAGTGCCGAGTTTATTACTGCGCATTAAGAAATGACCACCTCCAACGTTTGGTTTATGTTTTATAAGCATTTTTAATTTTATTGCTTAAATCGCATTTTCTCGGCGAGCTGAGCACTTTTTCTGAATTGTGCCGCTCCCGTCACTCTGGTTAGGTTGGCATCGAAAAAAACGCTATCGGGTGCTTTAGAGTGCCGAGTTATTCACTGCGCATGAAGAAATGACCACCTCCAACGTTTGGTTTATGTTTAATAAGCATTTTTAATTTTATTGCTTAAATCGCATTTTCTCGGCGAGCTGAGCACTTTTTCTGAATTGTGCCGCTCCCGTCACTCTGGTTAGGTTGGCATCGAAAAAAACGCTCTCGGGTGCTTTAGAGTGCCGAGTTTATTACTGCGCATTAAGAAATGACCACCTCCAACGTTTGGTTTATGTTTTATAAGCATTTTTAATTTTATTGCTTAAATCGCATTTTCTCGGCGAGCTGAGCACTTTTTCTGAATTGTGCCGCTCCCGTCACTCTGGTTAGGTTGGCATCGAAAAAAACGCTCTCGGGTGCTTTAGAGTGCCGAGTTTATTACTGCGCATTAAGAAATGACCACCTCCAACGTTTGGTTTATGTTTTATAAGCATTTTTAATTTTATTGCTTAAATCGCATTTTCTCGGCGAGCTGAGCGCTTTTTCTGAATTGTGCCGCTCCCGTCACTTGGCATCGAAAAAAACGCTCTCGGGTGCTTTAGAGTGCCGAGTTATTCACTGCGCATGAAGAAATGACCACCTCCAACGTTTGGTTTATGTTTTATAAGCATTTTTAATTTTATTGCCTAAATCGCATTTTCTCGGCGAGCTGAGCGCTTTTTCTGAATTGTGCCGCTCCCGTCACTCTGGTTAGGTTGGCATCGAAAAAAACGCTCTCGGGTGCTTTAGAGTGCCGAGTTTATTACTGCGCATTAAGAAATGACCACCTCCAACGTTTGGTTTATGTTTTATAAGCATTTTTAATTTTATTGCTTAAATCGCATTTTCTCGGCGAGCTGAGCGCTTTTTCTGAATTGTGCCGCTCCCGTCACTCTGGTTAGGTTGGCATCGAAAAAAACGCTCTCGGGTGCTTTAGAGTGCCGAGTTTATTACTGCGCATTAAGAAAAGACCACCTCCAACGTTTGGTTTATGTTTTATAAGCATTTTTAATTTTATTGCTTAAATCGCATTTTCTCGGCGAGCTGAGCACTTTTTCTGAATTGTGCCGCTCCCGTCACTCTGGTTAGGTTGGCATCGAAAAAAACGCTCTCGGGTGCTTTAGAGTGCCGAGTTTATTACTGCGCATTAAGAAATGACCACCTCCAACGTTTGGTTTATGTTTTATAAGCATTTTTAATTTTATTGCTTAAATCGCATTTTCTCGGCGAGCTGAGCACTTTTTCTGAATTGTGCCGCTCCCGTCACTCTGGTTAGGTTGGCATCGAAAAAAACGCTATCGGGTGCTTTAGAGTGCCGAGTTATTCACTGCGCATGAAGAAATGACCACCTCCAACGTTTGGTTTATGTTTAATAAGCATTTTTAATTTTATTGCTTAAATCGCATTTTCTCGGCGAGCTGAGCACTTTTTCTGAATTGTGCCGCTCCCGTCACTTTGGTTAGGTTGGCATCGAAAAAAACGCTCTCGGGTGCTTTAGAGTGCCGAGTTTATTACTGCGCATTAAGAAATGACCACCTCCAACGTTTGGTTTATGTTTTATAAGTATTTTTAATTTTATTGCTTAAATCGCATTTTCTCGGCGAGCTGAGCACTTTTTCTGAATTGTGCCGCTCCCGTCACTCTGGTTAGGTTGGCATCGAAAAAAACGCTCTCGGGTGCTTTAGAGTGCCGAGTTTATTACTGCGCATTAAGAAATGACCACTCCAACGTTTGGTTTATGTTTTATAAGCATTTTTAATTTTATTGCTTAAATCGCATTTTCTCGGCGAGCTGAGCGCTTTTTCTGAATTGTGCCGCTCCCGTCACTCTGGTTAGGTTGGCATCGAAAAAAACGCTCTCGGGTGCTTTAGAGTGCCGAGTTATTCACTGCGCATGAAGAAATGACCACCTCCAACGTTTGGTTTATGTTTAATAAGCATTTTTAATTTTATTGCTTAAATCGCATTTTCTCGGCGAGCTGAGCACTTTTTCTGAATTGTGCCGCTCCCGTCACTCTGGTTAGGTTGGCATCGAAAAAAACGCTCTCGGGTGCTTTAGAGTGCCGAGTTTATTACTGCGCATTAAGAAATGACCACCTCCAACGTTTGGTTTATGTTTTATAAGCATTTTTAAATTTATTGCTTAAATCGCATTTTCTCGGCGAGCTGAGCGCTTTTTCTGAATTGTGCCGCTCCCGTCACTCTGGTTAGGTTGGCATCGAAAAAAACGCTCTCGGGTGCTTTAGAGTGCCGAGTTATTCACTGCGCATGAAGAAATGACCACCTCCAACGTTTGGTTTATGTTTAATAAGCATTTTTAATTTTATTGCTTAAATCGCATTTTCTCGGCGAGCTGAGCACTTTTTCTGAATTGTGCCGCTCCCGTCACTCTGGTTAGGTTGGCATCGAAAAAAACGCTCTCGGGTGCTTTAGAGTGCCGAGTTTATTACTGCGCATTAAGAAATGACCACCTCCAACGTTTGGTTTATGTTTTATAAGCATTTTTAATTTTATTGCTTAAATCGCATTTTCTCGGCGAGCTGAGCACTTTTTCTGAATTGTGCCGCTCCCGTCACTCTGGTTAGGTTGGCATCGAAAAAAACGCTCTCGGGTGCTTTAGAGTGCCGAGTTTATCACTGCACATGAAGAAATGACCACCTCCAACGTTTGGTTTATGTTTAATAAGCATTTTTAATTTTATTGCTTAAATCGCATTTTCTCGGCGAGCTGAGCACTTTTTCTGAATTGTGCCGCTCCCGTCACTCTGGTTAGGTTGGCATCGAAAAAAACGCTCTCGGGTGCTTTAGAGTGCCGACTTTATCACTGCGCATGAAGAAATGACCACCTCCAACGTTTGGTTTATGTTTTATAAGCATTTTTAATTTTATTGCTTAAATCGCATTTTCTCGGCGAGCTGAGCACTTTTTCTGAATTGTGCCGCTCCCGTCACTCTGGTTAGGTTGGCATCGAAAAAAACGCTCACGGGTGCTTTAGAGTGCCGAGTTTATTACTGCGCATTAAGAAATGACCACCTCCAACGTTTGGTTTATGTTTTATAAGCATTTTTAATTTTATTGCTTAAATCGCATTTTCTCGGCGAGCTGAGCACTTTTTCTGAATTGTGCCGCTCCCGTCACTCTGGTTAGGTTGGCATCGAAAAAAACGCTCTCGGGTGCTTTAGAGTGCCGAGTTATTCACTGCGCATGAAGAAATGACCACCTCCAACGTTTGGTTTATGTTTTATAAGCATTTTTAATTTTATTGCTTAAATCGCATTTTCTCGGCGAGCTGAGCGCTTTTTCTGAATTGTGCCGCTCCCGTAACTCTGGTTAGGTTGGCATCGAAAAAAACGCTCTCGGGTGCTTTAGAGTGCCGAGTTTATTACTGCGCATTAAGAAATGACCACCTCCAACGTTTGGTTTATGTTTTATAAGCATTTTTAATTTTATTGCTTAAATCGCATTTTCTCGGCGAGCTGAGCACTTTTTCTGAATTGTGCCGCTCCCGTCACTCTGGTTAGGTTGGCATCGAAAAAAACGCTCTCGGGTGCTTTAGAGTGCCGAGTTTATTACTGCGCATTAAGAAATGACCACCTCCAACGTTTGGTTTATGTTTTATAAGCATTTTTAATTTTATTGCTTAAATCGCATTTTCTCGGCGAGCTGAGCACTTTTTCTGAATTGTGCCGCTCCCGTCACTCTGGTTAGGTTGGCATCGAAAAAAACGCTATCGGGTGCTTTAGAGTGCCGAGTTATTCACTGCGCATGAAGAAATGACCACCTCCAACGTTTGGTTTATGTTTAATAAGCATTTTTAATTTTATTGCTTAAATCGCATTTTCTCGGCGAGCTGAGCACTTTTTCTGAATTGTGCCGCTCCCGTCACTCTGGTTAGGTTGGCATCGAAAAAAACGCTCTCGGGTGCTTTAGAGTGCCGAGTTTATTACTGCGCATTAAGAAATGACCACCTCCAACGTTTGGTTTATGTTTTATAAGCATTTTTAATTTTATTGCTTAAATCGCATTTTCTCGGCGAGCTGAGCACTTTTTCTGAATTGTGCCGCTCCCGTCACTCTGGTTAGGTTGGCATCGAAAAAAACGCTCTCGGGTGCTTTAGAGTGCCGAGTTTATTACTGCGCATTAAGAAATGACCACCTCCAACGTTTGGTTTATGTTTTATAAGCATTTTTAATTTTATTGCTTAAATCGCATTTTCTCGGCGAGCTGAGCGCTTTTTCTGAATTGTGCCGCTCCCGTCACTCTGGTTAGGTTGGCATCGAAAAAAACGCTTTCGGGTGCTTTAGAGTGCCGAGTTATTCACTGCGCATGAAGAAATGACCACCTCCAACGTTTGGTTTATGTTTAATAAGCATTTTTAATTTTATTGCTTAAATCGCATTTTCTCGGCGAGCTGAGCACTTTTTCTGAATTGTGCCGCTCCCGTCACTCTGGTTAGGTTGGCATCGAAAAAAACGCTCTCGGGTGCTTTAGAGTGCCGAGTTTATTACTGCGCATTAAGAAATGACCACCTCCAACGTTTGGTTTATGTTTTATAAGCATTTTTAATTTTATTGCTTAAATCGCATTTTCTCGGCGAGCTGAGCACTTTTTCTGAATTGTGCCGCTCCCGTCACTCTGGTTAGGTTGGCATCGAAAAAAACGCTCTCGGGTGCTTTAGAGTGCCGAGTTTATCACTGCGCATGAAGAAATGACCACCTCCAACGTTTGGTTTATGTTTAATAAGCATTTTTAATTTTATTGCTTAAATCGCATTTTCTCGGCGAGCTGAGCACTTTTTCTGAATTGTGCCGCTCCTGTCACTCTGGTTAGGTTGGCATCGAAAAAAACGCTCTCGGGTGCTTTAGAGTGCCGACTTTATCACTGCGCATGAAGAAATGACCACCTCCAACGTTTGGTTTATGTTTTATAAGCATTTTTAATTTTATTGCTTAAATCGCATTTTCTCGGCGAGCTGAGCACTTTTTCTGAATTGTGCCGCGCCCGTCACTCTGGTTAGGTTGGCATCGAAAAAAACGCTCACGGGTGCTTTAGAGTGCCGAGTTTATTACTGCGCATTAAGAAATGACCACCTCCAACGTTTGGTTTATGTTTTATAAGCATTTTTAATTTTATTGCTTAAATCGCATTTTCTCGGCGAGCTGAGCACTTTTTCTGAATTGTGCCGCTCCCGTCACTCTGGTTAGGTTGGCATCGAAAAAAACGCTCTCGGGTGCTTTAGAGTGCCGAGTTATTCACTGCGCATGAAGAAATGACCACCTCCAACGTTTGGTTTATGTTTTATAAGCATTTTTAATTTTATTGCTTAAATCGCATTTTCTCGGCGAGCTGAGCACTTTTTCTGAATTGTGCCGCTCCCGTCACTCTGGTTAGGTTGGCATCGAAAAAAACGCTCTCGGGTGCTTTAGAGTGCCGAGTTTATCACTGCGCATGAAGAAATGACCACCTCCAACGTTTGGTTTATGTTTTATAAGCATTTTTAATTTTATTGCTTAAATCGCATTTTCTCGGCGAGCTGAGCGCTTTTTCTGAATTGTGCCGCTCCCGTAACTCTGGTTAGGTTGGCATCGAAAAAAACGCTCTCGGGTGCTTTAGAGTGCCGAGTTTATCACTGCGCATGAAGAAATGACCACTTCCAACGTTTGGTTTATGTTTTATAAGCATTTTTAATTTTATTGCTTAAATCGCATTTTCTCGGCGAGCTGAGCACTTTTTCTGAATTGTGCCGCTCCCGTCACTCTGGTTAGGTTGGCATCGAAAAAAACGCTCTCGGGTGCTCTAGAGTGCCGAGTTTATTACTGCGCATTAAGAAATGACCACCTCCAACGTTTGGTTTATGTTTTATAAGCATTTTTAATTTTATTGCTTAAATCGCATTTTCTCGGCGAGCTGAGCACTTTTTCTGAATTGTGCCGCTCCCGTCACTCTGGTTAGGTTGGCATCGAAAAAAACGCTCTCGGGTGCTTTAGAGTGCCGAGTTATTCACTGCGCATGAAGAAATGACCACCTCCAACGTTTGGTTTATGTTTTATAAGCATTTTTAATTTTATTGCTTAAATCGCATTTTCTCGGCGAGCTGAGCACTTTTTCTGAATTGTGCCGTCCCGTCACTCTGGTTAGGTTGGCATCGAAAAAAACGCTCTCGGGTGCTTTAGAGTGCCGAGTTTATCACTGCGCATGAAGAAATGACCACCTCCAACGTTTGGTTTATGTTTTATAAGCATTTTTAATTTTATTGCTTAAATCGCATTTTCTCGGCGAGCTGAGCGCTTTTTCTGAATTGTGCCGCTCCCGTCACTCTGGTTAGGTTGGCATCGAAAAAAACGCTCTCGGGTGCTTTAGAGTGCCGAGTTATTCACTGCGCATTAAGAAATGACCACCTCCAACGTTTGGTTTATGTTTAATAAGCATTTTTTATTTTATTGCTTAAATCGCATTTTCTCGGCGAGCTGAGCGCTTTTTCTGAATTGTGCCGCTCCCGTCACTCTGGTTAGGTTGGCATCGAAAAAAACGCTCTCGGGTGCTTTAGAGTGCCGAGTTTATCACTGCGCATGAAGAAATGACCACCTCCAACGTTTGGTTTATGTTTTATAAGCATTTTTAATTTTATTGCTTAAATCGCATTTTCTCTGCGAGCTGAGCGCTTTTTCTGAATTGTGCCGCTCCCGTCACTCTGGTTAGGTTGGCATCGAAAAAAACGCTCTCGGGTGCTTTAGAGTGCCGAGTTATTCACTGCGCATGAAGAAATGACCACCTCCAACGTTTGGTTTATGTTTAATAAGCATTTTTAATTTTATTGCTTAAATCGCATTTTCTCGGCGAGCTGAGCGCTTTTTCTGAATTGTGCCGCTCCCGTCACTCTGGTTAGGTTGGCATCGAAAAAAACGCTCTCGGGTGCTTTAGAGTGCCGAGTTATTCACTGCGCATGAAGAAATGACCACCTCCAACGTTTGGTTTATGTTTAATAAGCATTTTTAATTTTATTGCTTAAATCGCATTTTCTCGGCGAGCTGAGCACTTTTTCTGAATTGTGCCGCTCCCGTCACTCTGGTTAGGTTGGCATCGAAAAAAACGCCCTCGGGTGCTTTAGAGTGCCGAGTTTATTACTACGCATTAAGAAATGACCACCTCCAACGTTTGGTTTATGTTTTATAAGCATTTTTAATTTTATTGCTTAAATCGCATTTTCTCGGCGAGCTGAGCACTTTTTCTGAATTGTGCCGCTCCCGTCACTCTGGTTAGGTTGGCATCGAAAAAAACGCTCTCGGGTGCTTTAGAGTGCCGAGTTATTCACTGCGCACGAAGAAATGACCACCTCCAACGTTTGGTTTATGTTTTATAAGCATTTTTAATTTTATTGCTTAAATCGCATTTTCTCGGCGAGCTGAGCGCTTTTTCTGAATTGTGCCGCTCCCGTCACTCTGGTTAGGTTGGCATCGAAAAAAACGCTCTCGGGTGCTTTAGAGTGCCGAGTTTATTACTGCGCATTAAGAAATGACCACCTCCAACGTTTGGTTTATGTTTTATAAGCATTTTTAATTTTATTGCTTAAATCGCATTTTCTCGGCGAGCTGAGCACTTTTTCTGAATTGTGCCGCTCCCGTCACTCTGGTTAGGTTGGCATCGAAAAAAACGCTCTCGGGTGCTTTAGAGTGCCGAGTTTATTACTGCGCATTAAGAAATGACCACCTCCAACGTTTGGTTTGTTAAAAATGGCTGTGATATCTACAGTTAATCACTGTATTAAACACAGTAACCTTACTGTGTATGATCTTTACAGTAAGTCGCTGTAATTGTTACAGTTAGACAGTGTAAACACGACAAAATCACAGTAGTATAAGTATTACAGTGGAAAACACAGTAGTTGAAGCATTACTGTAAGAAAAATCACAATAGCCAGTATTATACTGTAAATAGAAACGTAAGCTACTGTATTTTTATTGTCAATGTCGTTGATGAATGAACATTGAGAATTTATATTAACAGATTTTTATTTATATATATATATATATATATATATATATATATATATATATATATATATATATATATATATATATATATATATATATATATATATATTATACATATTATCTGTTTATTTATTATTTATTCATCACTCTTACTATTGATTGTTTGAATGTTTGCCTTGTTTTTATATTGTGTCGCGTACTTGTATGTCTATCGTGTTATGTGTCTCGTCACCGTGGGATAGACAAAACGTCATTTCGCTCTCTTTGTGTGTTGTGACATGAGGAGAGATTGACAATAAAGCTGACTTTGACTTTAAGGTTTTGACTTTGATATATATATATATATATATGTATATCATAATGAAATCAATAATTATCATATAAATATCATATAAAAATTATGACTTTAATAATCATTATGTCATAATGACTTACCATGGCATTTTTTTTATTCCTAGCATTAGTTTTTTTCCGTTTTCTTTTTCACTGGCGGGTATGGGGTGACATGGGCTGACATGAATTTATCCAATGAGGATCGAGTGTGTTCAACGGTCCTGCTTTGAATGGCCAATCAGGTCAAAGTAAAGGGGACAAATCGCGATCACAGCGCTTGCATCTCTGGCTCCGACAACAACTTTTCTTATAAGACCTTGTCTTGTATTGTGTGTTTTTTTGTTGTGTTTCTATGTGTTTGCGTCGTCTGCGTTCATTTGTTTCACTTTGGCTGCGAAAACGGCACCGAGAGAGCGCTGTTTTTCGATCGCGAGAGAGAGGGCAGACAGAGCTAGCTACTGGTAACGTTAACTGTTAGCTAGCTTGTGATAGCAGTAACTTTAACTGACCAGATTGTCTTTTTTTTAAACTTACTGAAGCCACAAAATGATATATGTATATATATACATGTAGTACTTGCTCCGACAGTACGATGGTCGTTACTGTGTCGTTATTTTATATTTTTATGCTGCGCAAGAGTATTTTCCCGCCTTTCTTTTTTTCTTCACCTTCTCCGCCTCCGTATGCGTTTTCCTTCGGGAGGCAGCACCACCAAGCACACGTCGCGACGTCCAGAAACTCGGTAAGTAGGACTACTATCACTATAAGTAATAAAATAAAATAGTAATACACAAGTAGTAATCAGTTTGCTTGCCATCAGTTACTCTATATGCTCCTTTTATCTGTTTTATGTACAGCTTGTAAGATATGTATGCTCCCTGCCCTGTTTTTACAGTCATTCATGTGAACCAGATCATTTATAAAATGGACTGCTGTGAAATATGATTTTTGTTATGTCTGACTTTAAGGAGAGACAATCCTGACTGCAAAAAAATGGATGCTGTCGATCGAGGGGAGGGTCATAATCCCACCTGCTGCTCACGTGGCTGACTTCACCACTGTCTTGGCCACTCTCTTCGCCTGTTACTATGTTTTCAACCTAGAGTATCAGGTGGAAACCTGCACAACTTTGGAATTTATTCAGAGGTATTAACCGATAAAATTATAAATTAACTTTATTCCCACTGGCATTTTCTATATCTCTTTGATAATTGCAATTGTCTCAACCTCTAACTCATTTCATATGTTTTTGGTCAGGATTAATCCTGACTCCACCAAGTGCAGTGCCAAGGAGCAGATGAGCCGGAAGACTGGGAGAGTGGTGAGGAGAAAGACTTGATACATGAACCCCCATGTGATCTCCTTCATCATGGAGTTCATGAAGGCTTCACTTCATGGAGGCTAACTGACTAGATACAGGTGAGGTTCAGATAAGGGTCACAACTAATTTGCATATCAGCTGTTTCAATGCAGAGATTTATTTTCTCTCCGATCTAACTTGCGACATATTCAATTCGATTTTTAATCATCTCATGAGTAATCGTTACATCCCTACTAATAATATAACTCCAACCTTGCTAATTGCATGAGTGTTCCTGCAGCCATGTGACACACTTCCTATCAGGAACAAGTATCTTGACATGACAACGACATCACCATCATCTTAATGTATTTTCTTCTTTAATTTCAGGGCTCCTGTTTTGTCCAAGCCCAAGGAAGTTTTGTCTAAAAGGTTTGGTAATGTGCTTTATGTTCCTGTTCACAAAAAAAATAAATAACCCTGTTAACAAATTTCTTGTTGTCTGTTGTTAATTGAAATATTTTAGAATATGGGTCATTCTATTAATGATTAATACTAAATCACTGATTCAGCATTTAAATTGTACAGTGAGAAACTCAATTTACAATGATTACCTGGTACCTACTGTTACTGCATTGCCATATACAATACCGTTCATTTGTTTGTACAGTAAATAAACCAGTTATTTAAAGGCAACTGAAAGCGCGGTATTTCATTGATATTTATTCTGCAGTTAAGCAACTAATACTGTAAATGCAAATAAAATCAGTTTTTAATTTTTTAGTATACAGTTAAAACATCTAACTGTAAATAAAACTGAAATCACAGTATTTAAATGTTATTTTGTATACAGTTAAACAACTAATACTGTAAACGCAACTGGAATCACAGTATTTAATTGTTATTTAGCATACAGTTAAAACATCTAATACTATAAATCCAACTGAAATCACAGTATTTAACTGTTATTTAGTCCACAGTTAAAACATCTAATACTGTAAATACAGCCAAAATCACAGTATTTAACTGGTTTTTGCTTTACAGTAAATACAATAATACTGTAAATAGGGAATACAGTATATCTACTGTAAAACGTCTTTACAGTAAGTTACTGGTTTTCTCGGCGAGCTGAGCACTTTTTCTGAATTGTGCCGCTCCCGTCACTCTGGTTAGGTTGGCATCGAGAAAAACGCTATCGGGTGCTTTAGAGTGCCGAGTTATTCACTGCGCATGAAGAAAAGACCACCTCCAACGTTTGGTTTATGTTTAATAAGCATTTTTAATTTTATTGCTTAAATCGCATTTTCTCGGCGAGCTGAGCACTTTTTCTGAATTGTGCCGCTCCCGTCACTCTGGTTAGGTTGGCATCGAAAAAAACGCTCTCGGGTGCTTTAGAGTGCCGAGTTTACTGCGCATTAAAAAATGTCCACCTCCAACGTTTGGTTTATGTTTTATAAGCATTTTTAATTTTATTGCTTAAATCGCATTTTCTCGGCGAGCTGAGCACTTTTTCTGAATTGTGCCGCTCCCGTCACTCTGGTTAGGTTGGCATCGAAAAAAACGCTCTCGGGTGCTTTAGAGTGCCGAGTTTATTACTGCGCATTAAGAAATGACCACCTCCAACGTTTGGTTTATGTTTTATAAGCATTTTTAATTTTATTGCTTAAATCGCATTTTCTCGGCGAGCTGCACTTTTTCTGAATTGTGCCGCTCCCGTCACTCTGGTTAGGTTGGCATCGAAAAAAACGCTATCGGGTGCTTTAGAGTGCCGAGTTATTCACTGCGCATGAAGAAATGACCACCTCCAACGTTTGGTTTATGTTTAATAAGCATTTTTAATTTTATTGCTTAAATCGCATTTTCTCGGCGAGCTGAGCGCTTTTTCTGAATTGTGCCGCTCCCGTCACTCTGGTTAGGTTGGCATCGAAAAAAACGCTCTCGGGTGCTTTAGAGTGCCGAGTTTATCACTGCGCATGAAGAAATGACCACCTCCAACGTTTGGTTTATGTTTTATAAGCATTTTTAATTTTATTGCTTAAATCGCATTTTCTCGGCGAGCTGAGCGCTTTTTCTGAATTGTGCCGCTCCCGTCACTCTGGTTAGGTTGGCATCGAAAAAAACGCTCTCGGGTGCTTTAGAGTGCCGAGTTATTCACTGCGCATGAAGAAATGACCACCTCCAACGTTTGGTTTATGTTTAATAAGCATTTTTAATTTTATTGCTTAAATCGCATTTTCTCGGCGAGCTGAGCACTTTTTCTGAATTGTGCCGCTCCCGTCACTCTGGTTAGGTTGGCATCGAAAAAAACGCTCTCGGGTGCTTTAGAGTGCCGAGTTTATTACTACGCATTAAGAAATGACCACCTCCAACGTTTGGTTTATGTTTTATAAGCATTTTTAATTTTATTGCTTAAATCGCATTTTCTCGGCGAGCTGAGCACTTTTTCTGAATTGTGCCGCTCCCGTCACTCTGGTTAGGTTGGCATCGAAAAAAACGCTCTCGGGTGCTTTAGGGTGCCGAGTTATTCACTGCGCACGAAGAAATGACCACCTCCAACGTTTGGTTTATGTTTTATAAGCATTTTTAATTTTATTGCTTAAATCGCATTTTCTCGGCGAGCTGAGCGCTTTTTCTGTATTGTGCCGCTCCCGTCACTCTGGTTAGGTTGGCATCGAAAAAAACGCTCTCGGGTGCTTTGGAGTGCCGAGTTTATTACTGCGCATGAAGAAATGACCACCTCCAACGTTTGGTTTATGTTTTATAAGCATTTTTAATTTTATTGCTTAAATCGCATTTTCTCGGCGAGCTGAGCACTTTTTCTGAATTGTGCCGCGCCCGTCACTCTGGTTAGGTTGGCATCGAAAAAAACGCTCTCGGGTGCTTTAGAGTGCCGAGTTTATTACTGCGCATTAAGAAATGACCACCTCCAACGTTTGGTTTATGTTTTATAAGCATTTTTAATTTTATTGCTTAAATCGCATTTTCTCGGCGAGCTGAGCACTTTTTCTGAATTGTGCCGCTCCCGTCACTCTGGTTAGGTTGGCATCGAAAAAAACGCTCTCGGGTGCTTTAGAGTGCCGAGTTATTCACTGCGCATGAAGAAATGACCACCTCCAACGTTTGGTTTATGTTTTATAAGCATTTTTAATTTTATTGCTTAAATCGCATTTTCTCGGCGAGCTGAGCACTTTTTCTGAATTGTGCCGCTCCCGTCACTCTGGTTAGGTTGGCATCGAAAAAAACGCTCTCGGGTGCTTTAGAGTGCCGAGTTTATCACTGCGCATGAAGAAATGACCACCTCCAACGTTTGGTTTATGTTTTATAAGCATTTTTAATTTTATTGCTTAAATCGCATTTTCTCGGCGAGCTGAGCGCTTTTTCTGAATTGTGCCGCTCCCGTAACTCTGGTTAGGTTGGCATCGAAAAAAACGCTCTCGGGTGCTTTAGAGTGCCGAGTTTATCACTGCGCATGAAGAAATGACCACTTCCAACGTTTGGTTTATGTTTTATAAGCATTTCTAATTTTATTGCTTAAATCGCATTTTCTCGGCGAGCTGAGCACTTTTTCTGAATTGTGCCGCTCCCGTCACTCTGGTTAGGTTGGCATCGAAAAAAACGCTCTCGGGTGCTCTAGAGTGCCGAGTTTATTACTGCGCATTAAGAAATGACCACCTCCAACGTTTGGTTTATGTTTTATAAGCATTTTTAATTTTATTGCTTAAATCGCATTTTCTCGGCGAGCTGAGCACTTTTTCTGAATTGTGCCGCTCCCGTCACTCTGGTTAGGTTGGCATCGAAAAAAACGCTCTCGGGTGCTTTAGAGTGCCGAGTTATTCACTGCGCATGAAGAAATGACCACCTCCAACGTTTGGTTTATGTTTTATAAGCATTTTTAATTTTATTGCTTAAATCGCATTTTCTCGGCGAGCTGAGCACTTTTTCTGAATTGTGCCGCTCCCGTCACTCTGGTTAGGTTGGCATCGAAAAAAACGCTCTCGGGTGCTTTAGAGTGCCGAGTTTATCACTGCGCATGAAGAAATGACCACCTCCAACGTTTGGTTTATGTTTTATAAGCATTTTTAATTTTATTGCTTAAATCGCATTTTCTCGGCGAGCTGAGCGCTTTTTCTGAATTGTGCCGCTCCCGTCACTCTGGTTAGGTTGGCATCGAAAAAAACGCTCTCGGGTGCTTTAGAGTGCCGAGTTATTCACTGCGCATGAAGAAATGACCACCTCCAACGTTTGGTTTATGTTTAATAAGCATTTTTAATTTTATTGCTTAAATCGCATTTTCTCGGCGAGCTGAGCGCTTTTTCTGAATTGTGCCGCTCCCGTCACTCTGGTTAGGTTGGCATCGAAAAAAACGCTCTCGGGTGCTTTAGAGTGCCGAGTTATTCACTGCGCATGAAGAAATGACCACCTCCAACGTTTGGTTTATGTTTTATAAGCATTTTTAATTTTATTGCTTAAATCGCATTTTCTCGGCGAGCTGAGCGCTTTTTCTGAATTGTGCCGCTCCCGTCACTCTGGTTAGGTTGGCATCGAAAAAAACGCTCTCGGGTGCTTTAGAGTGCCGAGTTTATTACTGCGCATTAAGAAATGACCACCTCCAACGTTTGGTTTATGTTTTATAAGCATTTTTAATTTTATTGCTTAAATCGCATTTTCTCGGCGAGCTGAGCACTTTTTCTGAATTGTGCCGCTCCCGTCACTCTGGTTAGGTTGGCATCGAAAAAAACGCTCTCGGGTGCTTTAGAGTGCCGAGTTTATTACTGCGCATTAAGAAATGACCACCTCCAACGTTTGGTTTATGTTTTATAAGCATTTTTAATTTTATTGCTTAAATCGCATTTTCTCGGCGAGCTGAGCACTTTTTCTGAATTGTGCCGCTCCCGTCACTCTGGTTAGGTTGGCATCGAAAAAAACGCTATCGGGTGCTTTAGAGTGCCGAGTTATTCACTGCGCATGAAGAAATGACCACCTCCAACGTTTGGTTTATGTTTAATAAGCATTTTTAATTTTATTGCTTAAATCGCATTTTCTCGGCGAGCTGAGCGCTTTTTCTGAATTGTGCCGCTCCCGTCACTCTGGTTAGGTTGGCATCGAAAAAAACGCTCTCGGGTGCTTTAGAGTGCCGAGTTTACCACTGCGCATGAAGAAATGACCACCTCCAACGTTTGGTTTATGTTTTATAAGCATTTTTAATTTTATTGCTTAAATCGCATTTTCTCGGCGAGCTGAGCGCTTTTTCTGAATTGTGCCGCTCCCGTCACTCTGGTTAGGTTGGCATCGAAAAAAACGCTCTCGGGTGCTTTAGAGTGCCGAGTTATTCACTGCGCATGAAGAAATGACCACCTCCAACGTTTGGTTTATGTTTAATAAGCATTTTTAATTTTATTGCTTAAATCGCATTTTCTCGGCGAGCTGAGCACTTTTTCTGAATTGTGCCGCTCCCGTCACTCTGGTTAGGTTGGCATCGAAAAAAACGCTCTCGTGTGCTTTAGAGTGCCGAGTTTATTACTACGCATTAAGAAATGACCACCTCCAACGTTTGGTTTATGTTTTATAAGCATTTTTAATTTTATTGCTTAAATCGCATTTTCTCGGCGAGCTGAGCGCTTTTTCTGAATTGTGCCGCTCCCGTAACTCTGGTTAGGTTGGCATCGAAAAAAACGCTCTCGGGTGCTTTAGAGTGCCGAGTTTATCACTGCGCATGAAGAAATGACCACTTCCAACGTTTGGTTTATGTTTTATAAGCATTTTTAATTTTATTGCTTAAATCGCATTTTCTCGCCGAGCTGAGCGCTTTTTCTGAATTGTGCCGCTCCCGTAACTCTGGTTAGGTTGGCATCGAAAAAAACGCTCTCGGGTGCTTTAGAGTGCCGAGTTTATCACTGCGCATGAAGAAATGACCACTTCCAACGTTTGGTTTATGTTTTATAAGCATTTTTAATTTTATTGCTTAAATCGCATTTTCTCGGCGAGCTGAGCACTTTTTCTGAATTGTGCCGCTCCCGTCACTCTGGTTAGGTTGGCATCGAAAAAAACGCTCTCGGGTGCTCTAGAGTGCCGAGTTTATTACTGCGCATTAAGAAATGACCACCTCCAACGTTTGGTTTATGTTTTATAAGCATTTTTAATTTTATTGCTTAAATCGCATTTTCTCGGCGAGCTGAGCACTTTTTCTGAATTGTGCCGCTCCCGTCACTCTGGTTAGGTTGGCATCGAAAAAAACGCTCTCGGGTGCTTTAGAGTGCCGAGTTATTCACTGCGCATGAAGAAATGACCACCTCCAACGTTTGGTTTATGTTTTATAAGCATTTTTAATTTTATTGCTTAAATCGCATTTTCTCGGCGAGCTGAGCACTTTTTCTGAATTGTGCCGCTCCCGTCACTCTGGTTAGGTTGGCATCGAAAAAAACGCTCTCGGGTGCTTTAGAGTGCCGAGTTTATCACTGCGCATGAAGAAATGACCACCTCCAACGTTTGGTTTATGTTTTATAAGCATTTTTAATTTTATTGCTTAAATCGCATTTTCTCGGCGAGCTGAGCGCTTTTTCTGAATTGTGCCGCTCCCGTCACTCTGGTTAGGTTGGCATCGAAAAAAACGCTCTCGGGTGCTTTAGAGTGCCGAGTTATTCACTGCGCATGAAGAAATGACCACCTCCAACGTTTGGTTTATGTTTAATAAGCATTTTTAATTTTATTGCTTAAATCGCATTTTCTCGGCGAGCTGAGCGCTTTTTCTGAATTGTGCCGCTCCCGTAACTCTGGTTAGGTTGGCATCGAAAAAAACGCTCTCGGGTGCTTTAGAGTGCCGAGTTTATCACTGCGCATGAAGAAATGACCACTTCCAACGTTTGGTTTATGTTTTATAAGCATTTTTAATTTTATTGCTTAAATCGCATTTTCTCGGCGAGCTGAGCGTTTTTTCTGAATTGTGCCGCTCCCGTAACTCTGGTTAGGTTGGCATCGAAAAAAACGCTCTCGGGTGCTTTAGAGTGCCGAGTTTATCACTGCGCATGAAGAAATGACCACTTCCAACGTTTGGTTTATGTTTTATAAGCATTTTTAATTTTATTGCTTAAATCGCATTTTCTCGGCGAACTGAGCACTTTTTCTGAATTGTGCCGCTCCCGTCACTCTGGTTAGGTTGGCATCGAAAAAAACGCTCACGGGTGCTTTAGGGTGCCGAGTTTATTACTGCGCATTAAGAAATGACCACCTCCAACGTTTGGTTTATGTTTTATAAGCATTTTTAATTTTATTGCTTAAATCGCATTTTCTCGGCGAGCTGAGCACTTTTTCTGAATTGTGCCGCTCCCGTCACTCTGGTTAGGTTGGCATCGAAAAAAACGCTCTCGGGTGCTTTAGAGTGCCGAGTTTATCACTGCGCATGAAGAAATGACCACCTCCAACGTTTGGTTTACGTTTAATAAGCATTTTTAATTTTATTGCTTAAATCGCATTTTCTCGGCGAGCTGAGCACTTTTTCTGAATTGTGCCGCTCCCGTCACTCTGGTTAGGTTGGCATCGAAAAAAACGCTCTCGGGTGCTTTAGAGTGCCGACTTTATCACTGCGCATGAAGAAATGACCACCTCCAACGTTTGGTTTATGTTTTATAAGCATTTTTAATTTTATTGCTTAAATCGCATTTTCTCGGCGAGCTGAGCACTTTTTCTGAATTGTGCCGCTCCCGTCACTCTGATTAGGTTGGCATCGAAAAAAACGCTCACGGGTGCTTTAGGGTGCCGAGTTTATTACTGCGCATTAAGAAATGACCACCTCCAACGTTTGGTTTATGTTTTATAAGCATTTTTAATTTTATTGCTTAAATCGCATTTTCTCGGCGAGCTGAGCACTTTTTCTGAATTGTGCCGCTCCCGTCACTCTGGTTAGGTTGGCATCGAAAAAAACGCTCTCGGGTGCTTTAGAGTGCCGAGTTATTCACTGCGCATGAAGAAATGACCACCTCCAACGTTTGGTTTATGTTTTATAAGCATTTTTAATTTTATTGCTTAAATCGCATTTTCTCGGCGAATGAGCGCTTTTTCTGAATTGTGCCGCTCCCGTAACTCTGGTTAGGTTGGCATCGAAAAAAACGCTCTCGGGTGCTTTAGAGTGCCGAGTTTATTACTGCGCATTAAGAAATGACCACCTCCAACGTTTGGTTTATGTTTTATAAGCATTTTTAATTTTATTGCTTAAATCGCATTTTCTCGGCGAGCTGAGCACTTTTTCTGAATTGTGCCGCTCCCGTCACTCTGGTTAGGTTGGCATCGAAAAAAACGCTCTCGGGTGCTTTAGAGTGCCGAGTTTATTACTGCGCATTAAGAAATGACCACCTCCAACGTTTGGTTTATGTTTTATAAGCATTTTTAATTTTATTGCTTAAATCGCATTTTCTCGGCGAGCTGAGCACTTTTTCTGAATTGTGCCGCTCCCGTCACTCTGGTTAGGTTGGCATCGAAAAAAACGCTATCGGGTGCTATAGAGTGCCGAGTTATTCACTGCGCATGAAGAAATGACCACCTCCAACGTTTGGTTTATGTTTAATAAGCATTTTTAATTTTATTGCTTAAATCGCATTTTCTCGGCGAGCTGAGCACTTTTTCTGAATTGTGCCGCTCCCGTCACTCTGGTTAGGTTGGCATCGAAAAAAACGCTCTCGGGTGCTTTAGAGTGCCGAGTTTATTACTGCGCATTAAGAAATGACCACCTCCAACGTTTGGTTTATGTTTTATAAGCATTTTTAATTTTATTGCTTAAATCGCATTTTCTCGGCGAGCTGAGCACTTTTTCTGAATTGTGCCGCTCCCGTCACTTGGCATCGAAAAAAACGCTCTCGGGTGCTTTAGAGTGCCGAGTTATTCACTGCGCATGAAGAAATGACCACCTCCAACGTTTGGTTTATGTTTTATAAGCATTTTTAATTTTATTGCTTAAATCGCATTTTCTCGGCGAGCTGAGCGCTTTTTCTGAATTGTGCCGCTCCCGTCACTCTGGTTAGGTTGGCATCGAAAAAAACGCTCTCGGGTGCTTTAGAGTGCCGAGTTTATCACTGCGCATGAAGAAATGACCACCTCCAACGTTTGGTTTATGTTTTATAAGCATTTTTAATTTTATTGCTTAAATCGCATTTTCTCGGCGAGCTGAGCGCTTTTTCTGAATTGTGCCGCTCCCGTAACTCTGGTTAGGTTGGCATCGAAAAAAACGCTCTCGGGTGCTTTAGAGTGCCGAGTTTATCACTGCGCATGAAGAAATGACCACTTCCAACGTTTGGTTTATGTTTTATAAGCATTTTTAATTTTATTGCTTAAATCGCATTTTCTCGGCGAGCTGAGCACTTTTTCTGAATTGTGCCGCTCCCGTCACTCTGGTTAGGTTGGCATCGAAAAAAACGCTCTCGGGTGCTCTAGAGTGCCGAGTTTATTACTGCGCATTAAGAAATGACCCCCTCCAACGTTTGGTTTATGTTTTATAAGCATTTTTAATTTTATTGCTTAAATCGCATTTTCTCGGCGAGCTGAGCACTTTTTCTGAATTGTGCCGCTCCCGTCACTCTGGTTAGGTTGGCATCGAAAAAAACGCTCTCGGGTGCTTTAGAGTGCCGAGTTTATTACTGCGCATTAAGAAATGACCACCTCCAACGTTTGGTTTATGTTTTATAAGCATTTTTAATTTTATTGCTTAAATCGCATTTTCTCGGCGAGCTGAGCACTTTTTCTGAATTGTGCCGCTCCCGTCACTCTGGTTAGGTTGGCATCGAAAAAAACGCTCTCGGGTGCTTTAGAGTGCCGAGTTATTCACTGCGCATGAAGAAATGACCACCTCCAACGTTTGGTTTATGTTTAATAAGCATTTTTAATTTTATTGCTTAAATCGCATTTTCTCGGCGAGCTGAGCACTTTTTCTGAATTGTGCCGCTCCCGTCACTCTGGTTAGGTTGGCATCGAAAAAAACGCTCTCGGGTGCTTTAGAGTGCCGAGTTTATTACTGCGCATTAAGAAATGACCACCTCCAACGTTTGGTTTATGTTTTATAAGCATTTTTAATTTTATTGCTTAAATCGCATTTTCTCGGCGAGCTGAGCACTTTTTCTGAATTGTGCCGCTCCCGTCACTCTGGTTAGGTTGGCATCGAAAAAAACGCTCTCGGGTGCTTTAGAGTGCCGAGTTTATTACTGCGCATTAAGAAATGACCACCTCCAACGTTTGGTTTATGTTTTATAAGCATTTTTAATTTTATTGCTTAATTCGCATTTTCTCGGCGAGCTGAGCGCTTTTTCTGAATTGTGCCGCTCCCGTCACTCTGGTTAGGTTGGCATCGAAAAAAACGCTCTCGGGTGCTTTAGAGTGCCGAGTTTATTACTGCGCATTAAGAAATGACCACCTCCAACGTTTGGTTTATGTTTTATAAGCATTTTTAATTTTATTGCTTAAATCGCATTTTCTCGGCGAGCTGAGCACTTTTTCTGAATTGTGCCGCTCCCGTCACTCTGGTTAGGTTGGCATCGAAAAAAACGCTCTCGGGTGCTTTAGAGTGCCGAGTTTATTACTGCGCATTAAGAAATGACCACCTCCAACGTTTGGTTTATGTTTTATAAGCATTTTTAATTTTATTGCTTAAATCGCATTTTCTCGGCGAGCTGAGCACTTTTTCTGAATTGTGCCGCTCCCGTCACTCTGGTTAGGTTGGCATCGAAAAAAACGCTATCGGGTGCTTTAGAGTGCCGAGTTTATTACTGCGCATTAAGAAATGACCACCTCCAACGTTTGATTTATGTTTTATAAGCATTTTTAATTTTATTGCTTAAATCGCATTTTCTCGGCGAGCTGAGCACTTTTTCTGAATTGTGCCGCTCCCGTCACTTGGCATCGAAAAAAACGCTCTCGGGTGCTTTAGAGTGCCGAGTTATTCACTGCGCATGAAGAAATGACCACCTCCAACGTTTGGTTTATGTTTTATAAGCATTTTTAATTTTATTGCTTAAATCGCATTTTCTCGGCGAGCTGAGCGCTTTTTCTGAATTGTGCCGCTCCCGTCACTCTGGTTAGGTTGGCATCGAAAAAAACGCTCTCGGGTGCTTTAGAGTGCTGAGTTTATTACTGCGCATTAAGAAATGACCACCTCCAACGTTTGGTTTACGTTTTATAAGCATTTTTAATTTTATTGCTTAAATCGCATCTTCTCGGCGAGCTGAGCGCTTTTTCTGAATTGTGCCGCTCCCGTCACTCTGGTTAGGTTGGCATCGAAAAAAACGCTCTCGGGTGCTTTAGAGTGCCGAGTTTATTACTGCGCATTAAGAAATGACCACCTCCAACGTTTGGTTTATGTTTTATAAGCATTTTTAATTTTATTGCTTAAATCGCATTTTCTCGGCGAGCTGAGCGCTTTTTCTGAATTGTGCCGCTCCCGTCACTCTGGTTAGGTTGGCATCGAAAAAAACGCTCTCGGGTGCTCTAGAGTGCCGAGTTTATTACTGCGCATTAAGAAATGACCACCTCCAACGTTTGGTTTATGTTTTATAAGCATTTTTAATTTTATTGCTTAAATCGCATTTTCTCGGCGAGCTGAGCACTTTTTCTGAATTGTGCCGCTCCCGTCACTCTGGTTAGGTTGGCATCGAAAAAAACGCTCTCGGGTGCTTTAGAGTGCCGAGTTTATTACTGCGCATTAAGAAATGACCACCTCCAACGTTTGGTTTATGTTTTATAAGCATTTTTAATTTTATTGCTTAAATCGCATTTTCTCGGCGAGCTGAGCACTTTTTCTGAATTGTGCCGCTCCCGTCACTCTGGTTAGGTTGGCATCGAAAAAAACGCTCTCGGGTGCTTTAGAGTGCCGAGTTATTCACTGCGCATGAAGAAATGACCACCTCCAACGTTTGGTTTATGTTTTATAAGCATTTTTAATTTTATTGCTTAAATCGCATTTTCTCGGCGAGCTGAGCACTTTTTCTGAATTGTGCCGCTCCCGTCACTCTGGTTAGGTTGGCATCGAAAAAAACGCTCTCGGGTGCTTTAGAGTGCCGAGTTTATCACTGCGCATTAAGAAATGACCACCTCCAACGTTTGGTTTATGTTTTATAAGCATTTTTAATTTTATTGCTTAAATCGCATTTTCTCGGCGAGCTGAGCGCTTTTTCTGAATTGTGCCGCTCCCGTCACTCTGGTTAGGTTGGCATCGAAAAAAACGCTCTCGGGTGCTTTAGAGTGCCGAGTTATTCACTGCGCATGAAGAAATGACCACCTCCAATGTTTGGTTTATGTTTAATAAGCATTTTTAATTTTATTGCTTAAATCGCATTTTCTCGGCGAGCTGAGCGCTTTTTCTGAATTGTGCCGCTCCCGTCACTCTGGTTAGGTTGGCATCGAAAAAAACGCTCTCGGGTGCTTTAGAGTGCCGAGTTATTCACTGCGCATGAAGAAATGACCACCTCCAACGTTTGGTTTATGTTTAATAAGCATTTTTAATTTTATTGCTTAAATCGCATTTTCTCGGCGAGCTGAGCACTTTTTCTGAATTGTGCCGCTCCCGTCACTCTGGTTAGGTTGGCATCGAAAAAAACGCTCTCGGGTGCTTTAGAGTGCCGAGTTTATTACTGCGCATTAGGAAATGACCACCTCCAACGTTTGGTTTATGTTTTATAAGCATTTTTAATTTTATTGCTTAAATCGCATTTTCTCGGCGAGCTGAGCGCTTTTTCTGAATTGTGCCGCTCCCGTCACTCTGGTTAGGTTGGCATCGAAAAAAACGCTCTCGGGTGCTTTAGAGTGCCGAGTTTATTACTGCGCATTAAGAAATGACCACCTCCAACGTTTGGTTTATGTTTTATAAGCATTTTTAATTTTATTGCTTAAATCGCATTTTCTCGGCGAGCTGAGCACTTTTTCTGAATTGTGCCGCTCCCGTCACTCTGGTTAGGTTGGCATCGAAAAAAACGCTCTCGGGTGCTTTAGAGTGCCGAGTTTATTACTGCGCATTGAGAAATGACCACCTCCAACGTTTGGTTTATGTTTTATAAGCATTTTTAATTTTATTGCTTAAATCGCATTTTCTCGGCGAGCTGAGCACTTTTTCTGAATTGTGCCGCTCCCGTCACTCTGGTTAGGTTGGCATCGAAAAAAACGCTCTCGGGTGCTTTAGAGTGCCGAGTTTATTACTGCGCATTAAGAAATGACCACCTCCAACGTTTGGTTTATGTTTTATAAGCATTTTTAATTTTATTGCTTAAATCGCATTTTCTCGGCGAGCTGAGCGCTTTTTCTGAATTGTGCCGCTCCCGTCACTCTGGTTAGGTTGGCATCGAAAAAAACGCTCTCGGGTGCTTTAGAGTGCCGAGTTATTCACTGCGCATGAAGAAATGACCACCTCCAACGTTTGGTTTATGTTTAATAAGCATTTTTAATTTTATTGCTTAAATCGCATTTTCTCGCCGAGCTGAGCACTTTTTCTGAATTGTGCCGCTCCCGTCACTCTGGTTAGGTTGGCATCGAAAAAAACGCTCTCGGGTGCTTTAGAGTGCCGAGTTTATTACTGCGCATTAAGAAATGACCACCTCCAACGTTTGGTTTATGTTTTATAAGCATTTTTAATTTTATTGCTTAAATCGCATTTTCTCGGCGAGCTGAGCGCTTTTTCTGAATTGTGCCGCTCCCGTCACTCTGGTTAGGTTGGCATCGAAAAAAACGCTCTCGGGTGCTTTAGAGTGCCGAGTTATTCACTGCGCATGAAGAAATGACCACCTCCAACGTTTGGTTTATGTTTAATAAGCATTTTTAATTTTATTGCTTAAATCGCATTTTCTCGGCGAGCTGAGCACTTTTTCTGAATTGTGCCGCTCCCGTCACTCTGGTTAGGTTGGCATCGAAAAAAACGCTCTCGGGTGCTTTAGAGTGCCGACTTTATCACTGCGCATGAAGAAATGACCACCTCCAACGTTTGGTTTATGTTTTATAAGCATTTTTAATTTTATTGCTTAAATCGCATTTTCTCGGCGAGCTGAGCACTTTTTCTGAATTGTGCCGCTCCCGTCACTCTGGTTAGGTTGGCATCGAAAAAAACGCTCACGGGTGCTTTAGAGTGCCGAGTTTATTACTGCGCATTAAGAAATGACCACCTCCAACGTTTGGTTTATGTTTTATAAGCATTTTTAATTTTATTGCTTAAATCGCATTTTCTCGGCGAGCTGAGCACTTTTTCTGAATTGTGCCGCTCCCGTCACTCTGGTTAGGTTGGCATCGAAAAAAACGCTCTCGGGTGCTTTAGAGTGCCGAGTTATTCACTGCGCATGAAGAAATGACCACCTCCAACGTTTGGTTTATGTTTTATAAGCATTTTTAATTTTATTGCTTAAATCGCATTTTCTCGGCGAGCTGAGCGCTTTTTCTGAATTGTGCCGCTCCCGTAACTCTGGTTAGGTTGGCATCGAAAAAAACGCTCTCGGGTGCTTAAGAGTGCCGAGTTTATTACTGCGCATTAAGAAATGACCACCTCCAACGTTTGGTTTATGTTTTATAAGCATTTTTAATTTTATTGCTTAAATCGCATTTTCTCGGCGAGCTGAGCACTTTTTCTGAATTGTGCCGCTCCCGTCACTCTGGTTAGGTTGGCATCGAAAAAAACGCTCTCGGGTGCTTTAGAGTGCCGAGTTTATTACTGCGCATTAAGAAATGACCACCTCCAACGTTTGGTTTATGTTTTATAAGCATTTTTAATTTTATTGCTTAAATCGCATTTTCTCGGCGAGCTGAGCACTTTTTCTGAATTGTGCCGCTCCCGTCACTCTGGTTAGGTTGGCATCGAAAAAAACGCTCACGGGTGCTTTAGAGTGCCGAGTTTATTACTGCGCATTAAGAAATGACCACCTCCAACGTTTGGTTTATGTTTTATAAGCATTTTTAATTTTATTGCTTAAATCGCATTTTCTCGGCGAGCTGAGCACTTTTTCTGAATTGTGCCGCTCCCGTCACTCTGGTTAGGTTGGCATCGAAAAAAACGCTCTCGGGTGCGTTAGAGTGCCGAGTTATTCACTGCGCATGGAGAAATGACCACCTCCAACGTTTGGTTTATGTTTTATAAGCATTTTTAATTTTATTGCTTAAATCGCATTTTCTCGGCGAGCTGAGCACTTTTTCTGAATTGTGCCGCTCCCGTCACTCTGGTTAGGTTGGCATCGAAAAAAACGCTCTCGGGTGCTTTAGAGTGCCGAGTTTATCACTGCGCATGACGAAATGACCACCTCCAACGTTTGGTTTATGTTTTATAAGCATTTTTAATTTTATTGCTTAAATCGCATTTTCTCGGCGAGCTGAGCGCTTTTTCTGAATTGTGCCGCTCCCGTCACTCTGGTTAGGTTGGCATCGAAAAAAACGCTCTCGGGTGCTTTAGAGTGCCGAGTTTATCACTGCGCATGAAGAAATGACCACCTCCAACGTTTGGTTTATGTTTTATAAGCATTTTTAATTTTATTGCTTAAATCGCATTTTCTCGGCGAGCTGAGCGCTTTTTCTGAATTGTGCCGCTCCCGTAACTCTGGTTAGGTTGGCATCGAAAAAAACGCTCTCGGGTGCTTTAGAGTGCCGAGTTTATCACTGCGCATGAAGAAATGACCACTTCCAACGTTTGGTTTATGTTTTATAAGCATTTTTAATTTTATTGCTTAAATCGCATTTTCTCGGCGAGCTGAGCACTTTTTCTGAATTGTGCCGCTCCCGTCACTCTGGTTAGGTTGGCATCGAAAAAAACGCTCTCGGGTGCTCTAGAGTGCCGAGTTTATTACTGCGCATTAAGAAATGACCACCTCCAACGTTTGGTTTATGTTTTATAAGCATTTTTAATTTTATTGCTTAAATCGCATTTTCTCGGCGAGCTGAGCACTTTTTCTGAATTGTGCCGCTCCCGTCACTCTGGTTAGGTTGGCATCGAAAAAAACGCTCTCGGGTGCTTTAGAGTGCCGAGTTTATTACTGCGCATTAAGAAATGACCACCTCCAACGTTTGGTTTATGTTTTATAAGCATTTTTAATTTTATTGCTTAAATCGCATTTTCTCGGCGAGCTGAGCACTTTTTCTGAATTGTGCCGCTCCCGTCACTCTGGTTAGGTTGGCATCGAAAAAAACGCTCTCGGGTGCTTTAGAGTGCCGAGTTATTCACTGCGCATGAAGAAATGACCACCTCCAACGTTTGGTTTATGTTTTATAAGCATTTTTAATTTTATTGCTTAAATCGCATTTTCTCGGCGAGCTGAGCACTTTTTCTGAATTGTGCCGCTCCCGTCACTCTGGTTAGGTTGGCATCGAAAAAAACGCTCACGGGTGCTTTAGAGTGCCGAGTTTATTACTGCGCATTAAGAAATGACCACCTCCAACGTTTGGTTTATGTTTTATAAGCATTTTTAATTTTATTGCTTAAATCGCATTTTCTCGGCGAGCTGAGCACTTTTTCTGAATTGTGCCGCTCCCGTCACTCTGGTTAGGTTGGCATCGAAAAAAACGCTCTCGGGTGCTTTAGAGTGCCGAGTTATTCACTGCGCATGAAGAAATGACCACCTCCAACGTTTGGTTTATGTTTTATAAGCATTTTTAATTTTATTGCTTAAATCGCATTTTCTCGGCGAGCTGAGCACTTTTTCTGAATTGTGCCGCTCCCGTCACTCTGGTTAGGTTGGCATCGAAAAAAACGCTCTCGGGTGCTTTAGAGTGCCGAGTTTATCACTGCGCATGAAGAAATGACCACCTCCAACGTTTGGTTTATGTTTTATAAGCATTTTTAATTTTATTGCTTAAATCGCATTTTCTCGGCGAGCTGAGCGCTTTTTCTGAATTGTGCCGCTCCCGTCACTCTGGTTAGGTTGGCATCGAAAAAAACGCTCTCGGGTGCTTTAGAGTGCCGAGTTTATCACTGCGCATGAAGAAATGACCACCTCCAACGTTTGGTTTATGTTTAATAAGCATTTTTAATTTTATTGCTTAAATCGCATTTTCTCGGCGAGCTGAGCACTTTTTCTGAATTGTGCCGCTCCCGTCACTCTGGTTAGGTTGGCATCGAAAAAAACGCTCTCGGGTGCTTTAGAGTGCCGAGTTTATTACTGCGCATTAGGAAATGACCACCTCCAACGTTTGGTTTATGTTTTATAAGCATTTTTAATTTTATTGCTTAAATCGCATTTTCTCGGCGAGCTGAGCGCTTTTTCTGAATTGTGCCGCTCCCGTCACTCTGGTTAGGTTGGCATCGAAAAAAACGCTCTCGGGTGCTTTAGAGTGCCGAGTTTATTACTGCGCATTAAGAAATGACCACCTCCAACGTTTGGTTTATGTTTTATAAGCAGTTTTAATTTTATTGCTTAAATCGCATTTTCTCGGCGAGCTGAGCACTTTTTCTGAATTGTGCCGCTCCCGTCACTCTGGTTAGGTTGGCATCGAAAAAAACGCTCTCGGGTGCTCTAGAGTGCCGAGTTTATTACTGCGCATTAAGAAATGACCACCTCCAACGTTTGGTTTATGTTTTATAAGCATTTTTAATTTTATTGCTTAAATCGCATTTTCTCGGCGAGCTGAGCACTTTTTCTGAATTGTGCCGCTCCCGTCACTCTGGTTAGGTTGGCATCGAAAAAAACGCTCTCGGGTGCTTTAGAGTGCCGAGTTTATTACTGCGCATTAAGAAATGACCACCTCCAACGTTTGGTTTATGTTTTATAAGCATTTTTAATTTTATTGCTTAAATCGCATTTTCTCGGCGAGCTGAGCACTTTTTCTGAATTGTGCCGCTCCCGTCACTCTGGTTAGGTTGGCATCGAAAAAAACGCTCTCGGGTGCTTTAGAGTGCCGAGTTATTCACTGCGCATGAAGAAATGACCACCTCCAACGTTTGGTTTATGTTTTATAAGCATTTTTAATTTTATCGCTTAAATCGCATTTTCTCGGCGAGCTGAGCACTTTTTCTGAATTGTGCCGCTCCCGTCACTCTGGTTAGGTTGGCATCGAAAAAAACGCTCTCGGGTGCTTTAGAGTGCCGAGTTATTCACTGCGCATGAAGAAATGACCACCTCCAATGTTTGGTTTATGTTTAATAAGCATTTTTAATTTTATTGCTTAAATCGCATTTTCTCGGCGAGCTGAGCGCTTTTTCTGAATTGTGCCGCTCCCGTCACTCTGGTTAGGTTGGCATCGAAAAAAACGCTCTCGGGTGCTTTAGAGTGCCGAGTTATTCACTGCGCATGAAGAAATGACCACCCCCAAAGTTTGGTTTATGTTTAATAAGCATTTTTAATTTTATTGCTTAAATCGCATTTTCTCGGCGAGCTGAGCACTTTTTCTGAATTGTGCCGCTCCCGTCACTCTGGTTAGGTTGGCATCGAAAAAAACGCTCTCGGGTGCTTTAGAGTGCCGAGTTTATTACTGCGCATTAAGAAATGGCCACCTCCAACGTTTGGTTTATGTTTTATAAGCATTTTTAATTTTATTGCTTAAATCGCATTTTCTCGGCGAGCTGAGCACGTTTTCTGAATTGTGCCGCTCCCGTCACTCTGGTTAGGTTGGCATCGAAAAAAACGCTCTCGGGTGCTTTAGAGTGCCGAGTTTTTTACTGCGCATTAAGAAATGACCACCTCCAACGTTTGGTTTATGTTTTATAAGCATTTTTAATTTTATTGCTTAAATCGCATTTTCTCGGCGAGCTGAGCACTTTTTCTGAATTGTGCCGCTCCCGTCACTCTGGTTAGGTTGGCATCGAAAAAAACGCTCTCGGGTGCTTTAGAGTGCCGAGTTTATTACTGCGCATGAAGAAATGACCACCTCCAATGTTTGGTTTATGTTTAATAAGCATTTTTAATTTTATTGCTTAAATCGCATTTTCTCGGCGAGCTGAGCGCTTTTTCTGAATTGTGCCGCTCCCGTCACTCTGGTTAGGTTGGCATCGAAAAAAACGCTCTCGGGTGCTTTAGAGTGCCGAGTTATTCACTGCGCATGAAGAAATGACCACCCCCAAAGTTTGGTTTATGTTTAATAAGCATTTTTAATTTTATTGCTTAAATCGCATTTTCTCGGCGAGCTGAGCACTTTTTCTGAATTGTGCCGCTCCCGTCACTCTGGTTAGGTTGGCATCGAAAAAAACGCTCTCGGGTGCTTTAGAGTGCCGAGTTTATTACTGCGCATTAAGAAATGGCCACCTCCAACGTTTGGTTTATGTTTTATAAGCATTTTTAATTTTATTGCTTAAATCGCATTTTCTCGGCGAGCTGAGCACGTTTTCTGAATTGTGCCGCTCCCGTCACTCTGGTTAGGTTGGCATCGAAAAAAACGCTCTCGGGTGCTTTAGAGTGCCGAGTTTTTTACTGCGCATTAAGAAATGACCACCTCCAACGTTTGGTTTATGTTTTATAAGCATTTTTAATTTTATTGCTTAAATCGCATTATCTCGGCGAGCTGAGCACTTTTTCTGAATTGTGCCGCTCCCGTCACTCTGGTTAGGTTGGCATCGAAAAAAACGCTCTCGGGTGCTTTAGAGTGCCGAGTTTATTACTGCGCATTAAGAAATGACCACCTCCAACGTTTGGTTTATGTTTTATAAGCATTTTTAATTTTATTGCTTAAATCGCATTTTCTCGGCGAGCTGAGCACTTTTTCTGGATTGTGCCGCTCCCGTCACTCTGGTTAGGTTGGCATCGAAAAAAACGCTCTCGGGTGCTTTAGAGTGCCGAGTTATTCACTGCGCATGAAGAAATGACCACCTCCAACGTTTGGTTTATGTTTAATAAGCATTTTTAATTTTATTGCTTGAATCGCATTTTCTCGGCGAGCTGAGCACTTTTTCTGAATTGTGCCGCTCCCGTCACTCTGGTTAGGTTGGCATCGAAAAAAACGCTCTCGGGTGCTTTAGAGTGCCGAGTTTATCACTGCGCATGAAGAAATGACCACCTCCAACGTTTGGTTTATGTTTTATAAGCATTTTTAATTTTATTGCTTAAATCGCATTTTCTCGGCGAGCTGAGCACTTTTTCTGAATTGTGCCGCTCCCGTCACTCTGGTTAGGTTGGCATCGAAAAAAAACGCTCTCGGGTGCTTTAGAGTGCCGAGTTTATCACTGCGCATGAAGAAATGACCACCTCCAACGTTTGGTTTATGTTTTATAAGCATTTTTAATTTTATTGCTTAAATCGCATTTTCTCGGCGAGCTGAGCGCTTTTTCTGAATTGTGCCGCTCCCGTCACTCTGGTTAGGTTGGCATCGAAAAAAACGCTCTCGGGTGCTTTAGAGTGCCGAGTTTATTACTGCGCATTAAGAAATGACCACCTCCAACGTTTGGTTTATGTTTTATAAGCATTTTTAATTTTATTGCTTAAATCGCATTTTCTCGGCGAGCTGAGCACTTTTTCTGAATTGTGCCGCTCCCGTCACTCTGGTTAGGTTGGCATCGAAAAAAACGCTCTCGGGTGCTTTAGAGTGCCGAGTTTATTACTGCGCATTAAGAAATGACCACCTCCAACGTTTGGTTTATGTTTTATAAGCATTTTTAATTTTATTGCTTAAATCGCATTTTCTCGGCGAGCTGAGCACTTTTTCTGAATTGTGCCGCTCCCGTCACTCTGGTTAGGTTGGCATCGAAAAAAACGCTCTCGGGTGCTTTAGAGTGCCGAGTTTATTACTGCGCATTAAGAAATGACCACCTCCAACGTTTGGTTTATGTTTTATAAGCATTTTTAATTTTATTGCTTAAATCGCATTTTCTCGGCGAGCTGAGCACTTTTTCTGAATTGTGCCTTTCCCGTCACTCTGGTTAGGTTGGCATCGAAAAAAACGCTCTCGGGTGCTTTAGAGTGCCGAGTTTATTACTGCGCATTAAGAAATGACCACCTCCAACGTTTGGTTTATGTTTTATAAGCATTTTTAATTTTATTGCTTAAATCGCATTTTCTCGGCGAGCTGAGCACTTTTTCTGAATTGTGCCGCTCCCGTCACTCTGGTTAGGTTGGCATCGAAAAAAACGCTATCGGGTGCTTTAGAGTGCCGAGTTATTCACTGCGCATGAAGAAATGACCACCTCCAACGTTTGGTTTATGTTTAATAAGCATTTTTAATTTTATTGCTTAAATCGCATTTTCTCGGCGAGCTGAGCACTTTTTCTGAATTGTGCCGCTCCCGTCACTCTGGTTAGGTTGGCATCGAAAAAAACGCTCTCGGGTGCTTTAGAGTGCCGAGTTTATCACTGCGCATGAAGAAATGACCACCTCCAACGTTTGGTTTATGTTTTATAAGCATTTTTAATTTTATTGCTTAAATCGCATTTTCTCGGCGAGCTGAGCACTTTTTCTGAATTGTGCCGCTCCCGTCACTCTGGTTAGGTTGGCATCGAAAAAAACGCTCACGGGTGCTTTAGAGTGCCGAGTTTATCACTGCGCATGAAGAAATGACCACCTCCAACGTTTGGTTTATGTTTTATAAGCATTTTTAATTTTATTGCTTAAATCGCATTTTCTCGGCGAGCTGAGCGCTTTTTCTGAATTGTGCCGCTCCCGTCACTCTGGTTAGGTTGGCATCGAAAAAAACGCTCTCGGGTGCTTTAGAGTGCCGAGTTTATTACTGCGCATTAAGAAATGACCACCTCCAACGTTTGGTTTATGTTTTATAAGCATTTTTAATTTTATTGCTTAAATCGCATTTTCTCGGCGAGCTGAGCACTTTTTCTGAATTGTGCCGCTCCCGTCACTCTGGTTAGGTTGGCATCGAAAAAAACGCTCACGGGTGCTTTAGAGTGCCGAGTTTATTACTGCGCATTAAGAAATGACCACCTCCAACGTTTGGTTTATGTTTTATAAGCATTTTTAATTTTATTGCTTAAATCGCATTTTCTCGGCGAGCTGAGCACTTTTTCTGAATTGTGCCGCTCCCGTCACTCTGGTTAGGTTGGCATCGAAAAAAACGCTCTCGGGTGCTTTAGAGTGCCGAGTTATTCACTGCGCATGGAGAAATGACCACCTCCAACGTTTGGTTTATGTTTTATAAGCATTTTTAATTTTATTGCTTAAATCGCATTTTCTCGGCGAGCTGAGCACTTTTTCTGAATTGTGCCGCTCCCGTCACTCTGGTTAGGTTGGCATCGAAAAAAACGCTCTCGGGTGCTTTAGAGTGCCGAGTTTATCACTGCGCATGAAGAAATGACCACCTCCAACGTTTGGTTTATGTTTTATAAGCATTTTTAATTTTATTGCTTAAATCGCATTTTCTCGGCGAGCTGAGCGCTTTTTCTGAATTGTGCCGCTCCCGTCACTCTGGTTAGGTTGGCATCGAAAAAAACGCTCTCGGGTGCTTTAGAGTGCCGAGTTTATCACTGCGCATGAAGAAATGACCACCTCCAACGTTTGGTTTATGTTTTATAAGCATTTTTAATTGTATTGCTTAAATCGCATTTTCTCGGCGAGCTGAGCGCTTTTTCTGAATTGTGCCGCTCCCGTAACTCTGGTTAGGTTGGCATCGAAAAAAACGCTCTCGGGTGCTTTAGAGTGCCGAGTTTATCACTGCGCATGAAGAAATGACCACCTCCAACGTTTGGTTTATGTTTTATAAGCATTTTTAATTTTATTGCTTAAATCGCATTTTCTCGGCGAGCTGAGCACTTTTTCTGAATTGTGCCGCTCCCGTCACTCTGGTTAGGTTGGCATCGAAAAAAACGCTCTCGGGTGCTCTAGAGTGCCGAGTTTATTACTGCGCATTAAGAAATGACCACCTCCAACGTTTGGTTTATGTTTTATAAGCATTTTTAATTTTATTGCTTAAATCGCATTTTCTCGGCGAGCTGAGCACTTTTTCTGAATTGTGCCGCTCCCGTCACTCTGGTTAGGTTGGCATCGAAAAAAACGCTCTCGGGTGCTTTAGAGTGCCGAGTTATTCACTGCGCATGAAGAAATGACCACCTCCAACGTTTGGTTTATGTTTAATAAGCATTTTTAATTTTATTGCTTGAATCGCATTTTCTCGGCGAGCTGAGCACTTTTTCTGAATTGTGCCGCTCCCGTCACTCTGGTTAGGTTGGCATCGAAAAAAACGCTCTCGGGTGCTTTAGAGTGCCGAGTTTATCACTGCGCATGAAGAAATGACCACCTCCAACGTTTGGTTTATGTTTTATAAGCATTTTTAATTTTATTGCTTAAATCGCATTTTCTCGGCGAGCTGAGCGCTTTTTCTGAATTGTGCCGCTCCCGTCACTCTGGTTAGGTTGGCATCGAAAAAAACGCTCTCGGGTGCTTTAGAGTGCCGAGTTTATCACTGCGCATGAAGAAATGACCACCTCCAACGTTTGGTTTATGTTTTATAAGCATTTTTAATTTTATTGCTTAAATCGCATTTTCTCGGCGAGCTGAGCGCTTTTTCTGAATTGTGCCGCTCCCGTAACTCTGGTTAGGTTGGCATCGAAAAAAACGCTCTCGGGTGCTTTAGAGTGCCGGGTTTATCACTGCGCATGAAGAAATGACCACTTCCAACGTTTGGTTTATGTTTTATAAGCATTTTTAATTTTATTGCTTAAATCGCATTTTCTCGGCGAGCTGAGCACTTTTTCTGAATTGTGCCGCTCCCGTCACTCTGGTTAGGTTGGCATCGAAAAAAACGCTCTCGGGTGCTCTAGAGTGCCGAGTTTATTACTGCGCATTAAGAAATGACCACCTCCAACGTTTGGTTTATGTTTTATAAGCATTTTTAATTTTATTGCTTAAATCGCATTTTCTCGGCGAGCTGAGCACTTTTTCTGAATTGTGCCGCTCCCGTCACTCTGGTTAGGTTGGCATCGAAAAAAACGCTCTCGGGTGCTTTAGAGTGCCGAGTTTATTACTGCGCATTAAGAAATGACCACCTCCAACGTTTGGTTTATGTTTTATAAGCATTTTTAATTTTATTGCTTAAATCGCATTTTCTCGGCGAGCTGAGCACTTTTTCTGAATTGTGCCGCTCCCGTCACTCTGGTTAGGTTGGCATCGAAAAAAACGCTCTCGGGTGCTTTAGAGTGCCGAGTTATTCACTGCGCATGAAGAAATGACCACCTCCAACGTTTGGTTTATGTTTTATAAGCATTTTTAATTTTATTGCTTAAATCGCATTTTCTCGGCGAGCTGAGCACTTTTTCTGAATTGTGCCGCTCCCGTCACTCTGGTTAGGTTGGCATCGAAAAAAACGCTCACGGGTGCTTTAGAGTGCCGAGTTTATTACTGCGCATTAAGAAATGACCACCTCCAACGTTTGGTTTATGTTTTATAAGCATTTTTAATTTTATTGCTTAAATCGCATTTTCTCGGCGAGCTGAGCACTTTTTCTGAATTGTGCCGCTCCCGTCACTCTGGTTAGGTTGGCATCGAAAAAAACGCTCTCGGGTGCTTTAGAGTGCCGAGTTATTCACTGCGCATGAAGAAATGACCACCTCCAACGTTTGGTTTATGTTTTATAAGCATTTTTAATTTTATTGCTTAAATCGCATTTTCTCGGCGAGCTGAGCACTTTTTCTGAATTGTGCCGCTCCCGTCACTCTGGTTAGGTTGGCATCGAAAAAAACGCTCTCGGGTGCTTTAGAGTGCCGAGTTTATCACTGCGCATGAAGAAATGACCACCTCCAACGTTTGGTTTATGTTTTATAAGCATTTTTAATTTTATTGCTTAAATCGCATTTTCTCGGCGAGCTGAGCGCTTTTTCTGAATTGTGCCGCTCCCGTCACTCTGGTTAGGTTGGCATCGAAAAAAACGCTCTCGGGTGCTTTAGAGTGCCGAGTTTATCACTGCGCATGAAGAAATGACCACCTCCAACGTTTGGTTTATGTTTAATAAGCATTTTTAATTTTATTGCTTAAATCGCATTTTCTCGGCGAGCTGAGCACTTTTTCTGAATTGTGCCGCTCCCGTCACTCTGGTTAGGTTGGCATCGAAAAAAACGCTCTCGGGTGCTTTAGAGTGCCGAGTTTATTACTGCGCATTAGGAAATGACCACCTCCAACGTTTGGTTTATGTTTTATAAGCATTTTTAATTTTATTGCTTAAATCGCATTTTCTCGGCGAGCTGAGCGCTTTTTCTGAATTGTGCCGCTCCCGTCACTCTGGTTAGGTTGGCATCGAAAAAAACGCTCTCGGGTGCTTTAGAGTGCCGAGTTTATTACTGCGCATTAAGAAATGACCACCTCCAACGTTTGGTTTATGTTTTATAAGCAGTTTTAATTTTATTGCTTAAATCGCATTTTCTCGGCGAGCTGAGCACTTTTTCTGAATTGTGCCGCTCCCGTCACTCTGGTTAGGTTGGCATCGAAAAAAACGCTCTCGGGTGCTTTAGAGTGCCGAGTTTATTACTGCGCATTGAGAAATGACCACCTCCAACGTTTGGTTTATGTTTTATAAGCATTTTTAATTTTATTGCTTAAATCGCATTTTCTCGGCGAGCTGAGCACTTTTTCTGAATTGTGCCGCTCCCGTCACTCTGGTTATGTTGGCATCGAAAAAAACGCTCTCGGGTGCTTTAGAGTGCCGAGTTTATTACTGCGCATTAAGAAATGACCACCTCCAACGTTTGGTTTATGTTTTATAAGCATTTTTAATTTTATTGCTTAAATCGCATTTTCTCGGCGAGCTGAGCGCTTTTTCTGAATTGTGCCGCTCCCGTCACTCTGGTTAGGTTGGCATCGAAAAAAACGCTCTCGGGTGCTTTAGAGTGCCGAGTTTATCACTGCGCATGAAGAAATGACCACCTCCAACGTTTGGTTTATGTTTTATAAGCATTTTTAATTTTATTGCTTAAATCGCATTTTCTCGGCGAGCTGAGCGCTTTTTCTGAATTGTGCCGCTCCCGTAACTCTGGTTAGGTTGGCATCGAAAAAAACGCTCTCGGGTGCTTTAGAGTGCCGGGTTTATCACTGCGCATGAAGAAATGACCACTTCCAACGTTTGGTTTATGTTTTATAAGCATTTTTAATTTTATTGCTTAAATCGCATTTTCTCGGCGAGCTGAGCACTTTTTCTGAATTGTGCCGCTCCCGTCACTCTGGTTAGGTTGGCATCGAAAAAAACGCTCTCGGGTGCTCTAGAGTGCCGAGTTTATTACTGCGCATTAAGAAATGACCACCTCCAACGTTTGGTTTATGTTTTATAAGCATTTTTAATTTTATTGCTTAAATCGCATTTTCTCGGCGAGCTGAGCACTTTTTCTGAATTGTGCCGCTCCCGTCACTCTGGTTAGGTTGGCATCGAAAAAAACGCTCTCGGGTGCTTTAGAGTGCCGAGTTTATTACTGCGCATTAAGAAATGACCACCTCCAACGTTTGGTTTATGTTTTATAAGCATTTTTAATTTTATTGCTTAAATCGCATTTTCTCGGCGAGCTGAGCACTTTTTCTGAATTGTGCCGCTCCCGTCACTCTGGTTAGGTTGGCATCGAAAAAAACGCTCTCGGGTGCTTTAGAGTGCCGAGTTATTCACTGCGCATGAAGAAATGACCACCTCCAACGTTTGGTTTATGTTTTATAAGCATTTTTAATTTTATCGCTTAAATCGCATTTTCTCGGCGAGCTGAGCACTTTTTCTGAATTGTGCCGCTCCCGTCACTCTGGTTAGGTTGGCATCGAAAAAAACGCTCTCGGGTGCTTTAGAGTGCCGAGTTATTCACTGCGCATGAAGAAATGACCACCTCCAATGTTTGGTTTATGTTTAATAAGCATTTTTAATTTTATTGCTTAAATCGCATTTTCTCGGCGAGCTGAGCGCTTTTTCTGAATTGTGCCGCTCCCGTCACTCTGGTTAGGTTGGCATCGAAAAAAACGCTCTCGGGTGCTTTAGAGTGCCGAGTTATTCACTGCGCATGAAGAAATGACCACCCCCAAAGTTTGGTTTATGTTTAATAAGCATTTTTAATTTTATTGCTTAAATCGCATTTTCTCGGCGAGCTGAGCACTTTTTCTGAATTGTGCCGCTCCCGTCACTCTGGTTAGGTTGGCATCGAAAAAAACGCTCTCGGGTGCTTTAGAGTGCCGAGTTTATTACTGCGCATTAAGAAATGGCCACCTCCAACGTTTGGTTTATGTTTTATAAGCATTTTTAATTTTATTGCTTAAATCGCATTTTCTCGGCGAGCTGAGCACGTTTTCTGAATTGTGCCGCTCCCGTCACTCTGGTTAGGTTGGCATCGAAAAAAACGCTCTCGGGTGCTTTAGAGTGCCGAGTTTTTTACTGCGCATTAAGAAATGACCACCTCCAACGTTTGGTTTATGTTTTATAAGCATTTTTAATTTTATTGCTTAAATCGCATTTTCTCGGCGAGCTGAGCACTTTTTCTGAATTGTGCCGCTCCCGTCACTCTGGTTAGGTTGGCATCGAAAAAAACGCTCTCGGGTGCTTTAGAGTGCCGAGTTTATTACTGCGCATGAAGAAATGACCACCTCCAATGTTTGGTTTATGTTTAATAAGCATTTTTAATTTTATTGCTTAAATCGCATTTTCTCGGCGAGCTGAGCGCTTTTTCTGAATTGTGCCGCTCCCGTCACTCTGGTTAGGTTGGCATCGAAAAAAACGCTCTCGGGTGCTTTAGAGTGCCGAGTTATTCACTGCGCATGAAGAAATGACCACCCCCAAAGTTTGGTTTATGTTTAATAAGCATTTTTAATTTTATTGCTTAAATCGCATTTTCTCGGCGAGCTGAGCACTTTTTCTGAATTGTGCCGCTCCCGTCACTCTGGTTAGGTTGGCATCGAAAAAAACGCTCTCGGGTGCTTTAGAGTGCCGAGTTTATTACTGCGCATTAAGAAATGGCCACCTCCAACGTTTGGTTTATGTTTTATAAGCATTTTTAATTTTATTGCTTAAATCGCATTTTCTCGGCGAGCTGAGCACGTTTTCTGAATTGTGCCGCTCCCGTCACTCTGGTTAGGTTGGCATCGAAAAAAACGCTCTCGGGTGCTTTAGAGTGCCGAGTTTTTTACTGCGCATTAAGAAATGACCACCTCCAACGTTTGGTTTATGTTTTATAAGCATTTTTAATTTTATTGCTTAAATCGCATTTTCTCGGCGAGCTGAGCACTTTTTCTGAATTGTGCCGCTCCCGTCACTCTGGTTAGGTTGGCATCGAAAAAAACGCTCTCGGGTGCTTTAGAGTGCCGAGTTTATTACTGCGCATTAAGAAATGACCACCTCCAACGTTTGGTTTATGTTTTATAAGCATTTTTAATTTTATTGCTTAAATCGCATTTTCTCGGCGAGCTGAGCACTTTTTCTGGATTGTGCCGCTCCCGTCACTCTGGTTAGGTTGGCATCGAAAAAAACGCTCTCGGGTGCTTTAGAGTGCCGAGTTATTCACTGCGCATGAAGAAATGACCACCTCCAACGTTTGGTTTATGTTTAATAAGCATTTTTAATTTTATTGCTTGAATCGCATTTTCTCGGCGAGCTGAGCACTTTTTCTGAATTGTGCCGCTCCCGTCACTCTGGTTAGGTTGGCATCGAAAAAAACGCTCTCGGGTGCTTTAGAGTGCCGAGTTTATCACTGCGCATGAAGAAATGACCACCTCCAACGTTTGGTTTATGTTTTATAAGCATTTTTAATTTTATTGCTTAAATCGCATTTTCTCGGCGAGCTGAGCACTTTTTCTGAATTGTGCCGCTCCCGTCACTCTGGTTAGGTTGGCATCGAAAAAAACGCTCTCGGGTGCTTTAGAGTGCCGAGTTTATCACTGCGCATGAAGAAATGACCACCTCCAACGTTTGGTTTATGTTTTATAAGCATTTTTAATTTTATTGCTTAAATCGCATTTTCTCGGCGAGCTGAGCGCTTTTTCTGAATTGTGCCGCTCCCGTCACTCTGGTTAGGTTGGCATCGAAAAAAACGCTCTCGGGTGCTTTAGAGTGCCGAGTTTATTACTGCGCATTAAGAAATGACCACCTCCAACGTTTGGTTTATGTTTTATAAGCATTTTTAATTTTATTGCTTAAATCGCATTTTCTCGGCGAGCTGAGCACTTTTTCTGAATTGTGCCGCTCCCGTCACTCTGGTTAGGTTGGCATCGAAAAAAACGCTCACGGGTGCTTTAGAGTGCCGAGTTTATTACTGCGCATTAAGAAATGACCACCTCCAACGTTTGGTTTATGTTTTATAAGCATTTTTAATTTTATTGCTTAAATCGCATTTTCTCGGCGAGCTGAGCACTTTTTCTGAATTGTGCCGCTCCCGTCACTCTGGTTAGGTTGGCATCGAAAAAAACGCTCTCGGGTGCTTTAGAGTGCCGAGTTATTCACTGCGCATGGAGAAATGACCACCTCCAACGTTTGGTTTATGTTTTATAAGCATTTTTAATTTTATTGCTTAAATCGCATTTTCTCGGCGAGCTGAGCACTTTTTCTGAATTGTGCCGCTCCCGTCACTCTGGTTAGGTTGGCATCGAAAAAAACGCTCTCGGGTGCTTTAGAGTGCCGAGTTTATCACTGCGCATGAAGAAATGACCACCTCCAACGTTTGGTTTATGTTTTATAAGCATTTTTAATTTTATTGCTTAAATCGCATTTTCTCGGCGAGCTGAGCGCTTTTTCTGAATTGTGCCGCTCCCGTCACTCTGGTTAGGTTGGCATCGAAAAAAACGCTCTCGGGTGCTTTAGAGTGCCGAGTTTATCACTGCGCATGAAGAAATGACCACCTCCAACGTTTGGTTTATGTTTTATAAGCATTTTTAATTGTATTGCTTAAATCGCATTTTCTCGGCGAGCTGAGCGCTTTTTCTGAATTGTGCCGCTCCCGTAACTCTGGTTAGGTTGGCATCGAAAAAAACGCTCTCGGGTGCTTTAGAGTGCCGAGTTTATCACTGCGCATGAAGAAATGACCACCTCCAACGTTTGGTTTATGTTTTATAAGCATTTTTAATTTTATTGCTTAAATCGCATTTTCTCGGCGAGCTGAGCACTTTTTCTGAATTGTGCCGCTCCCGTCACTCTGGTTAGGTTGGCATCGAAAAAAACGCTCTCGGGTGCTCTAGAGTGCCGAGTTTATTACTGCGCATTAAGAAATGACCACCTCCAACGTTTGGTTTATGTTTTATAAGCATTTTTAATTTTATTGCTTAAATCGCATTTTCTCGGCGAGCTGAGCACTTTTTCTGAATTGTGCCGCTCCCGTCACTCTGGTTAGGTTGGCATCGAAAAAAACGCTCTCGGGTGCTTTAGAGTGCCGAGTTATTCACTGCGCATGAAGAAATGACCACCTCCAACGTTTGGTTTATGTTTAATAAGCATTTTTAATTTTATTGCTTGAATCGCATTTTCTCGGCGAGCTGAGCACTTTTTCTGAATTGTGCCGCTCCCGTCACTCTGGTTAGGTTGGCATCGAAAAAAACGCTCTCGGGTGCTTTAGAGTGCCGAGTTTATCACTGCGCATGAAGAAATGACCACCTCCAACGTTTGGTTTATGTTTTATAAGCATTTTTAATTTTATTGCTTAAATCGCATTTTCTCGGCGAGCTGAGCACTTTTTCTGAATTGTGCCGCTCCCGTCACTCTGGTTAGGTTGGCATCGAAAAAAACGCTCTCGGGTGCTTTAGAGTGCCGAGTTTATCACTGCGCATGAAGAAATGACCACCTCCAACGTTTGGTTTATGTTTTATAAGCATTTTTAATTTTATTGCTTAAATCGCATTTTCTCGGCGAGCTGAGCGCTTTTTCTGAATTGTGCCGCTCCCGTCACTCTGGTTAGGTTGGCATCGAAAAAAACGCTCTCGGGTGCTTTAGAGTGCCGAGTTTATTACTGCGCATTAAGAAATGACCACCTCCAACGTTTGGTTTATGTTTTATAAGCATTTTTAATTTTATTGCTTAAATCGCATTTTCTCGGCGAGCTGAGCACTTTTTCTGAATTGTGCCGCTCCCGTCACTCTGGTTAGGTTGGCATCGAAAAAAACGCTCACGGGTGCTTTAGAGTGCCGAGTTTATTACTGCGCATTAAGAAATGACCACCTCCAACGTTTGGTTTATGTTTTATAAGCATTTTTAATTTTATTGCTTAAATCGCATTTTCTCGGCGAGCTGAGCACTTTTTCTGAATTGTGCCGCTCCCGTCACTCTGGTTAGGTTGGCATCGAAAAAAACGCTCTCGGGTGCTTTAGAGTGCCGAGTTATTCACTGCGCATGGAGAAATGACCACCTCCAACGTTTGGTTTATGTTTTATAAGCATTTTTAATTTTATTGCTTAAATCGCATTTTCTCGGCGAGCTGAGCACTTTTTCTGAATTGTGCCGCTCCCGTCACTCTGGTTAGGTTGGCATCGAAAAAAACGCTCTCGGGTGCTTTAGAGTGCCGAGTTTATCACTGCGCATGAAGAAATGACCACCTCCAACGTTTGGTTTATGTTTTATAAGCATTTTTAATTTTATTGCTTAAATCGCATTTTCTCGGCGAGCTGAGCGCTTTTTCTGAATTGTGCCGCTCCCGTCACTCTGGTTAGGTTGGCATCGAAAAAAACGCTCTCGGGTGCTTTAGAGTGCCGAGTTTATCACTGCGCATGAAGATATGACCACCTCCAACGTTTGGTTTATGTTTTATAAGCATTTTTAATTGTATTGCTTAAATCGCATTTTCTCGGCGAGCTGAGCGCTTTTTCTGAATTGTGCCGCTCCCGTAACTCTGGTTAGGTTGGCATCGAAAAAAACGCTCTCGGGTGCTTTAGAGTGCCGAGTTTATCACTGCGCATGAAGAAATGACCACCTCCAACGTTTGGTTTATGTTTTATAAGCATTTTTAATTTTATTGCTTAAATCGCATTTTCTCGGCGAGCTGAGCACTTTTTCTGAATTGTGCCGCTCCCGTCACTCTGGTTAGGTTGGCATCGAAAAAAACGCTCTCGGGTGCTCTAGAGTGCCGAGTTTATTACTGCGCATTAAGAAATGACCACCTCCAACGTTTGGTTTATGTTTTATAAGCATTTTTAATTTTATTGCTTAAATCGCATTTTCTCGGCGAGCTGAGCACTTTTTCTGAATTGTGCCGCTCCCGTCACTCTGGTTAGGTTGGCATCGAAAAAAACGCTCACGGGTGCTTTAGAGTGCCGAGTTTATTACTGCGCATTAAGAAATGACCACCTCCAACGTTTGGTTTATGTTTGATAAGCATTTTTAATTTTATTGTTTAAATCGCATTTTCTCGGCGAGCTGAGCACTTTTTCTGAATTGTGCCGCTCCCGTCACTCTGGTTAGGTTGGCATCGAAAAAAACGCTCTCGGGTGCTTTAGAGTGCCGAGTTATTCACTGCGCATGAAGAAATGACCACCTCCAACGTTTGGTTTATGTTTTATAAGCATTTTTAATTTTATTGCTTAAATCGCATTTTCTCGGCGAGCTGAGCGCTTTTTCTGAATTGTGCCGCTCCCGTAACTCTGGTTAGGTTGGCATCGAAAAAAACGCTCTCGGGTGCTTTAGAGTGCCGAGTTTATTACTGCGCATTAAGAAATGACCACCTCCAACGTTTGGTTTATGTTTTATAAGCATTTTTAATTTTATTGCTTAAATCGCATTTTCTCGGCGAGCTGAGCACTTTTTCTGAATTGTGCCGCTCCCGTCACTCTGGTTAGGTTGGCATCGAAAAAAACGCTCTCGGGTGCTTTAGAGTGCCGAGTTTATTACTGCGCATTAAGAAATGACCACCTCCAACGTTTGGTTTATGTTTTCTAAGCATTTTTAATTTTATTGCTTAAATCGCATTTTCTCGGCGAGCTGAGCACTTTTTCTGAATTGTGCCGCTCCCGTCACTCTGGTTAGGTTGGCATCGAAAAAAACGCTCACGGGTGCTTTAGAGTGCCGAGTTTATTACTGCGCATTAAGAAATGACCACCTCCAACGTTTGGTTTATGTTTTATAAGCATTTTTAATTTTATTGCTTAAATCGCATTTTCTCGGCGAGCTGAGCACTTTTTCTGAATTGTGCCGCTCCCGTCACTCTGGTTAGGTTGGCATCGAAAAAAACGCTCTCGGGTGCTCTAGAGTGCCGAGTTTATTACTGCGCATTAAGAAATGACCACCTCCAACGTTTGGTTTATGTTTTATAAGCATTTTTAATTTTATTGCTTAAATCGCATTTTCTCGGCGAGCTGAGCACTTTTTCTGAATTGTGCCGCTCCCGTCACTCTGGTTAGGTTGGCATCGAAAAAAACGCTCTCGGGTGCTTTAGAGTGCCGAGTTTATTACTGCGCATTAGGAAATGACCACCTCCAACGTTTGGTTTATGTTTTATAAGCATTTTTAATTTTATTGCTTAAATCGCATTTTCTCGGCGAGCTGAGCGCTTTTTCTGAATTGTGCCGCTCCCGTCACTCTGGTTAGGTTGGCATCGAAAAAAACGCTCTCGGGTGCTTTAGAGTGCCGAGTTTATTACTGCGCATTAAGAAATGACCACCTCCAACGTTTGGTTTATGTTTTATAAGCATTTTTAATTTTATTGCTTAAATCGCATTTTCTCGGCGAGCTGAGCACTTTTTCTGAATTGTGCCGCTCCCGTCACTCTGGTTAGGTTGGCATCGAAAAAAACGCTCTCGGGTGCTTTAGAGTGCCGAGTTTATTACTGCGCATTGAGAAATGACCACCTCCAACGTTTGGTTTATGTTTTATAAGCATTTTTAATTTTATTGCTTAAATCGCATTTTCTCGGCGAGCTGAGCACTTTTTCTGAATTGTGCCGCTCCCGTCACTCTGGTTAGGTTGGCATCGAAAAAAACGCTCTCGGGTGCTTTAGAGTGCCGAGTTTATTACTGCGCATTAAGAAATGACCACCTCCAACGTTTGGTTTATGTTTTATAAGCATTTTTAATTTTATTGCTTAAATCGCATTTTCTCGGCGAGCTGAGCGCTTTTTCTGAATTGTGCCGCTCCCGTCACTCTGGTTAGGTTGGCATCGAAAAAAACGCTCTCGGGTGCTTTAGAGTGCCGAGTTTATCACTGCGCATGAAGAAATGACCACCTCCAACGTTTGGTTTATGTTTTATAAGCATTTTTAATTGTATTGCTTAAATCGCATTTTCTCGGCGAGCTGAGCGCTTTTTCTGAATTGTGCCGCTCCCGTAACTCTGGTTAGGTTGGCATCGAAAAAAACGCTCTCGGGTGCTTTAGAGTGCCGAGTTTATCACTGCGCATGAAGAAATGACCACTTCCAACGTTTGGTTTATGTTTTATAAGCATTTTTAATTTTATTGCTTAAATCGCATTTTCTCGGCGAGCTGAGCACTTTTTCTGAATTGTGCCGCTCCCGTCACTCTGGTTAGGTTGGCATCGAAAAAAACGCTCTCGGGTGCTCTAGAGTGCCGAGTTTATTACTGCGCATTAAGAAATGACCACCTCCAACGTTTGGTTTATGTTTTATAAGCATTTTTAATTTTATTGCTTAAATCGCATTTTCTCGGCGAGCTGAGCACTTTTTCTGAATTGTGCCGCTCCCGTCACTCTGGTTAGGTTGGCATCGAAAAAAACGCTCTCGGGTGCTTTAGAGTGCCGAGTTTATTACTGCGCATTAAGAAATGACCACCTCCAACGTTTGGTTTATGTTTTATAAGCATTTTTAATTTTATTGCTTAAATCGCATTTTCTCGGCGAGCTGAGCACTTTTTCTGAATTGTGCCGCTCCCGTCACTCTGGTTAGGTTGGCATCGAAAAAAACGCTCTCGGGTGCTTTAGAGTGCCGAGTTATTCACTGCGCATGAAGAAATGACCACCTCCAACGTTTGGTTTATGTTGTATAAGCATTTTTAATTTTATTGCTTAAATCGCATTTTCTCGGCGAGCTGAGCACTTTTTCTGAATTGTGCCGCTCCCGTCACTCTGGTTAGGTTGGCATCGAAAAAAACGCTCTCGGGTGCTTTAGAGTGCCGAGTTTATCACTGCGCATGAAGAAATGACCACCTCCAACGTTTGGTTTATGTTTTATAAGCATTTTTAATTTTATTGCTTAAATCGCATTTTCTCGGCGAGCTGAGCGCTTTTTCTGAATTGTGCCGCTCCCGTCACTCTGGTTAGGTTGGCATCGAAAAAAACGCTCTCGGGTGCTTTAGAGTGCCGAGTTATTCACTGCGCATGAAGAAATGACCACCTCCAATGTTTGGTTTATGTTTAATAAGCATTTTTAATTTTATTGCTTAAATCGCATTTTCTCGGCGAGCTGAGCGCTTTTTCTGAATTGTGCCGCTCCCGTCACTCTGGTTAGGTTGGCATCGAAAAAAACGCTCTCGGGTGCTTTAGAGTGCCGAGTTATTCACTGCGCATGAAGAAATGACCACCTCCAACGTTTGGTTTATGTTTAATAAGCATTTTTAATTTTATTGCTTAAATCGCATTTTCTCGGCGAGCTGAGCACTTTTTCTGAATTGTGCCGCTCCCGTCACTCTGGTTAGGTTGGCATCGAAAAAAACGCTCTCGGGTGCTTAAGAGTGCCGAGTTTATTACTGCGCATTAAGAAATGACCACCTCCAACGTTTGGTTTATGTTTTATAAGCATTTTTAATTTTATTGCTTAAATCGCATTTTCTCGGCGAGCTGAGCACTTTTTCTGAATTGTGCCGCTCCCGTCACTCTGGTTAGGTTGGCATCGAAAAAAACGCTCTCGGGTGCTTTAGAGTGCCGAGTTTATTACTGCGCATTAAGAAATGACCACCTCCAACGTTTGGTTTATGTTTTATAAGCATTTTTAATTTTATTGCTTAAATCGCATTTTCTCGGCGAGCTGAGCACTTTTTCTGAATTGTGCCGCTCCCGTCACTCTGGTTAGGTTGGCATCGAAAAAAACGCTCTCGGGTGCTTTAGAGTGCCGAGTTATTCACTGCGCATGAAGAAATGACCACCTCCAACGTTTGGTTTATGTTTAATAAGCATTTTTTATTTTATTGCTTGAATCGCATTTTCTCGGCGAGCTGAGCACTTTTTCTGAATTGTGCCGCTAACGTCACTCTGGTTAGGTTGGCATCGAAAAAAACGCTCTCGGGTGCTTTAGAGTGCCGAGTTTATCACTGCGCATGAAGAAATGACCACCTCCAACGTTTGGTTTATGTTTTATAAGCATTTTTAATTTTATTGCTTAAATCGCATTTTCTCGGCGAGCTGAGCACTTTTTCTGAATTGTGCCGCTCCCGTCACTCTGGTTAGGTTGGCATCGAAAAAAACGCTCTCGGGTGCTTTAGAGTGCCGAGTTTATCACTGCGCATGAAGAAATGACCACCTCCAACGTTTGGTTTATGTTTTATAAGCATTTTTAATTTTATTGCTTAAATCGCATTTTCTCGGCGAGCTGAGCGCTTTTTCTGAATTGTGCCGCTCCCGTCACTCTGGTTAGGTTGGCATCGAAAAAAACGCTCTCGGGTGCTTTAGAGTGCCGAGTTTATTACTGCGCATTAAGAAATGACCACCTCCAACGTTTGGTTTATGTTTTATAAGCATTTTTAATTTTATTGCTTAAATCGCATTTTCTCGGCGAGCTGAGCACTTTTTCTGAATTGTGCCGCTCGCGTCACTCTGGTTAGGTTGGCATCGAAAAAAACGCTCTCGGGTGTTTAGAGTGCCGAGTTTATTACTGCGCATTAAGAAATGACCACCTCCAACGTTTGGTTTATGTTTTATAAGCATTTTTAATTTTATTGCTTAAATCGCATTTTCTCGGCGAGCTGAGCACTTTTTCTGAAAAGTGCCGCTCCCGTCACTCTGGTTAGGTTGGCATCGAAAAAAACGCTATCGGGTGCTTTAGAGTGCCGAGTTATTCACTGCGCATGAAGAAATGACCACCTCCAACGTTTGGTTTATGTTTAATAAGCATTTTTAATTTTATTGCTTAAATCGCATTTTCTCGGCGAGCTGAGCACTTTTTCTGAATTGTGCCGCTCCCGTCACTCTGGTTAGGTTGGCATCGAAAAAAACGCTCTCGGGTGATTTAGAGTGCCGAGTTTATTACTGCGCATTAAGAAATGACCACCTCCAACGTTTGGTTTATGTTTTATAAGCATTTTTAATTTTATTGCTTAAATCGCATTTTCTCGGCGAGCTGAGCACTTTTTCTGAATTGTGCCGCTCCCGTCACTCTGGTTAGGTTGGCATCGAAAAAAACGCTCTCGGGTGCTTTAGAGTGCCAAGTTTATTACTGCGCATTAAGAAATGACCACCTCCAACGTTTGGTTTATGTTTTATAAGCATTTTTAATTTTATTGCTTAAATCGCATTTTCTCGGCGAGCTGAGCGCTTTTTCTGAATTGTGCCGCTCCCGTCACTCTGGTTAGGTTGGCATCGAAAAAAACGCTCTCGGGTGCTTTAGAGTGCCGAGTTTATTACTGCGCATTAAGAAATGACCACCTCCAACGTTTGGTTTATGTTTTATAAGCATTTTTAATTTTATTGCTTAAATCGCATTTTCTCGGCGAGCTGAGCACTTTTTCTGAATTGTGCCGCTCCCGTCACTCTGGTTAGGTTGGCATCGAAAAAAACGCTCTCGGGTGCTTTAGAGTGCCGAGTTATTCACTGCGCATGAAGAAATGACCACCTCCAACGTTTGGTTTATGTTTTATAAGCATTTTTAATTTTATTGCTTAAATCGCATTTTCTCGGCGAGCTGAGCACTTTTTCTGAATTGTGCCGCTCCCGTCACTCTGGTTAGGTTGGCATCGAAAAAAACGCTCTCGGGTGCTTTAGAGTGCCGAGTTTATCACTGCGCATGAAGAAATGACCACCTCCAACGTTTGGTTTATGTTTTATAAGCATTTTTAATTTTATTGCTTAAATCGCATTTTCTCGGCGAGCTGAGCGCTTTTTCTGAATTGTGCCGCTCCCGTCACTCTGGTTAGGTTGGAATCGAAAAAAACGCTCTCGGGTGCTTTAGAGTGCCGAGTTATTCACTGCGCATGAAGAAATGACCACCTCCAATGTTTGGTTTATGTTTAATAAGCATTTTTAATTTTATTGCTTAAATCGCATTTTCTCGGCGAGCTGAGCGCTTTTTCTGAATTGTGCCGCTCCCGTCACTCTGGTTAGGTTGGCATCGAAAAAAACGCTCTCGGGTGCTTTAGAGTGCCGAGTTATTCACTGCGCATGAAGAAATGACCACCTCCAACGTTTGGTTTATGTTTAATAAGCATTTTTAATTTTATTGCTTAAATCGCATTTTCTCGGCGAGCTGAGCACTTTTTCTGAATTGTGCCGCTCCCGTCACTCTGGTTAGGTTGGCATCGAAAAAAACGCTCTCGGGTGCTTAAGAGTGCCGAGTTTATTACTGCGCATTAAGAAATGACCACCTCCAACGTTTGGTTTATGTTTTATAAGCATTTTTAATTTTATTGCTTAAATCGCATTTTCTCGGCGAGCTGAGCACTTTTTCTGAATTGTGCCGCTCCCGTCACTCTGGTTAGGTTGGCATCGAAAAAAACGCTCTCGGGTGCTTTAGAGTGCCGAGTTTATTACTGCGCATTAAGAAATGACCACCTCCAACGTTTGGTTTATGTTTTATAAGCATTTTTAATTTTATTGCTTAAATCGCATTTTCTCGGCGAGCTGAGCACTTTTTCTGAATTGTGCCGCTCCCGTCACTCTGGTTAGGTTGGCATCGAAAAAAACGCTCTCGGGTGCTTTAGAGTGCCGAGTTTATTACTGCGCATTAAGAAATGACCACCTCCAACGTTTGGTTTATGTTTTATAAGCATTTTTAATTTTATTGCTTAAATCGCATTTTCTCGGCGAGCTGAGCACTTTTTCTGAATTGTGCCGCTCCCGTCACTTGGCATCGAAAAAAACGCTCTCGGGTGCTTTAGAGTGCCGAGTTATTCACTGCGCATGAAGAAATGACCACCTCCAACGTTTGGTTTATGTTTTATAAGCATTTTTAATTTTATTGCTTAAATCGCATTTTCTCGGCGAGCTGAGCGCTTTTTCTGAATTGTGCCGCTCCCGTCACTCTGGTTAGGTTGGCATCGAAAAAAACGCTCTCGGGTGCTTTAGAGTGCCGAGTTATTCACTGCGCATGAAGAAATGACCACCTCCAACGTTTGGTTTATGTTTAATAAGCATTTTTAATTTTATTGCTTAAATCGCATTTTCTCGGCGAGCTGAGCACTTTTTCTGAATTGTGCCGCTCCCGTCACTCTGGTTAGGTTGGCATCGAAAAAAACGCTCTCGGGTGCTTTAGAGTGCCGAGTTTATTACTGCGCATTAGGAAATGACCACCTCCAACGTTTGGTTTATGTTTTATAAGCATTTTTAATTTTATTGCTTAAATCGCATTTTCTCGGCGAGCTGAGCGCTTTTTCTGAATTGTGCCGCTCCCGTCACTCTGGTTAGGTTGGCATCGAAAAAAACGCTCTCGGGTGCTTTAGAGTGCCGAGTTTATTACTGCGCATTAAGAAATGACCACCTCCAACGTTTGGTTTATGTTTTATAAGCATTTTTAATTTTATTGCTTAAATCGCATTTTCTCGGCGAGCTGAGCACTTTTTCTGAATTGTGCCGCTCCCGTCACTCTGGTTAGGTTGGCATCGAAAAAAACGCTCTCGGGTGCTTTAGAGTGCCGAGTTTATTACTGCGCATTGAGAAATGACCACCTCCAACGTTTGGTTTATGTTTTATAAGCATTTTTAATTTTATTGCTTAAATCGCATTTTCTCGGCGAGCTGAGCACTTTTTCTGAATTGTGCCTCTCCCGTCACTCTGGTTAGGTTGGCATCGAAAAAAACGCTCTCGGGTGCTATAGAGTGCCGAGTTTATTACTGCGCATTAAGAAATGACCACCTCCAACGTTTGGTTTATGTTTTATAAGCATTTTTAATTTTATTGCTTAAATCGCATTTTCTCGGCGAGCTGAGCGCTTTTTCTGAATTGTGCCGCTCCCGTCACTCTGGTTAGGTTGGCATCGAAAAAAACGCTCTCGGGTGCTTTAGAGTGCCGAGTTTATCACTGCGCATGAAGAAATGACCACCTCCAACGTTTGGTTTATGTTTTATAAGCATTTTTAATTTTATTGCTTAAATCGCATTTTCTCGGCGAGCTGAGCGCTTTTTCTGAATTGTGCCGCTCCCGTAACTCTGGTTAGGTTGGCATCGAAAAAAACGCTCTCGGGTGCTTTAGAGTGCCGAGTTTATCACTGCGCATGAAGAAATGACCACTTCCAACGTTTGGTTTATGTTTTATAAGCATTTTTAATTTTATTGCTTAAATCGCATTTTCTCGGCGAGCTGAGCACTTTTTCTGAATTGTGCCGCTCCCGTCACTCTGGTTAGGTTGGCATCGAAAAAAACGCTCTCGGGTGCTCTAGAGTGCCGAGTTTATTACTGCGCATTAAGAAATGACCACCTCCAACGTTTGGTTTATGTTTTATAAGCATTTTTAATTTTATTGCTTAAATCGCATTTTCTCGGCGAGCTGAGCACTTTTTCTGAATTGTGCCGCTCCCGTCACTCTGGTTAGGTTGGCATCGAAAAAAACGCTCTCGGGTGCTTTAGAGTGCCGAGTTTATCACTGCGCATTAAGAAATGACCACCTCCAACGTTTGGTTTATGTTTTATAAGCATTTTTAATTTTATTGCTTAAATCGCATTTTCTCGGCGAGCTGAGCGCTTTTTCTGAATTGTGCCGCTCCCGTCACTCTGGTTAGGTTGGCATCGAAAAAAACGCTCTCGGGTGCTTTAGAGTGCCGAGTTATTCACTGCGCATGAAGAAATGACCACCTCCAACGTTTGGTTTATGTTTAATAAGCATTTTTAATTTTATTGCTTAAATCGCATTTTCTCGGCGAGCTGAGCACTTTTTCTGAATTGTGCCGCTCCCGTCACTCTGGTTAGGTTGGCATCGAAAAAAACGCTCTCGGGTGCTTTAGAGTGCCGAGTTTATTACTGCGCATTAGGAAATGACCACCTCCAACGTTTGGTTTATGTTTTATAAGCATTTTTAATTTTATTGCTTAAATCGCATTTTCTCGGCGAGCTGAGCGCTTTTTCTGAATTGTGCCGCTCCCGTCACTCTGGTTAGGTTGGCATCGAAAAAAACGCTCTCGGGTGCTTTAGAGTGCCGAGTTTATTACTGCGCATTAAGAAATGACCACCTCCAACGTTTGGTTTATGTTTTATAAGCATTTTTAATTTTATTGCTTAAATCGCATTTTCTCGGCGAGCTGAGCACTTTTTCTGAATTGTGCCGCTCCCGTCACTCTGGTTAGGTTGGCATCGAAAAAAACGCTCTCGGGTGCTTTAGAGTGCCGAGTTTATTACTGCGCATTGAGAAATGACCACCTCCAACGTTTGGTTTATGTTTTATAAGCATTTTTAATTTTATTGCTTAAATCGCATTTTCTCGGCGAGCTGAGCACTTTTTCTGAATTGTGCCTCTCCCGTCACTCTGGTTAGGTTGGCATCGAAAAAAACGCTCTCGGGTGCTATAGAGTGCCGAGTTTATTACTGCGCATTAAGAAATGACCACCTCCAACGTTTGGTTTATGTTTTATAAGCATTTTTAATTTTATTGCTTAAATCGCATTTTCTCGGCGAGCTGAGCGCTTTTTCTGAATTGTGCCGCTCCCGTCACTCTGGTTAGGTTGGCATCGAAAAAAACGCTCTCGGGTGCTTTAGAGTGCCGAGTTTATCACTGCGCATGAAGAAATGACCACCTCCAACGTTTGGTTTATGTTTTATAAGCATTTTTAATTTTATTGCTTAAATCGCATTTTCTCGGCGAGCTGAGCGCTTTTTCTGAATTGTGCCGCTCCCGTAACTCTGGTTAGGTTGGCATCGAAAAAAACGCTCTCGGGTGCTTTAGAGTGCCGAGTTTATCACTGCGCATGAAGAAATGACCACTTCCAACGTTTGGTTTATGTTTTATAAGCATTTTTAATTTTATTGCTTAAATCGCATTTTCTCGGCGAGCTGAGCACTTTTTCTGAATTGTGCCGCTCCCGTCACTCTGGTTAGGTTGGCATCGAAAAAAACGCTCTCGGGTGCTCTAGAGTGCCGAGTTTATTACTGCGCATTAAGAAATGACCACCTCCAACGTTTGGTTTATGTTTTATAAGCATTTTTAATTTTATTGCTTAAATCGCATTTTCTCGGCGAGCTGAGCACTTTTTCTGAATTGTGCCGCTCCCGTCACTCTGGTTAGGTTGGCATCGAAAAAAACGCTCTCGGGTGCTTTAGAGTGCCGAGTTTATCACTGCGCATTAAGAAATGACCACCTCCAACGTTTGGTTTATGTTTTATAAGCATTTTTAATTTTATTGCTTGAATCGCATTTTCTCGGCGAGCTGAGCACTTTTTCTGAATTGTGCCGCTCCCGTCACTCTGGTTAGGTTGGCATCGAAAAAAACGCTCTCGGGTGCTTTAGAGTGCCGAGTTATTCACTGCGCATGAAGAAATGACCACCTCCAACGTTTGGTTTATGTTTTATAAGCATTTTTAATTTTATTGCTTAAATCGCATTTTCTCGGCGAGCTGAGCGCTTTTTCTGAATTGTGCCGCTCCCGTCACTCTGGTTAGGTTGGCATCGAAAAAAACGCTCTCGGGTGCTTTAGAGTGCCGAGTTATTCACTGCGCATGAAGAAATGACCACCTCCAATGTTTGGTTTATGTTTAATAAGCATTTTTAATTTTATTGCTTAAATCGCATTTTCTCGGCGAGCTGAGCGCTTTTTCTGAATTGTGCCGCTCCCGTCACTCTGGTTAGGTTGGCATCGAAAAAAACGCTCTCGGGTGCTTTAGAGTGCCGAGTTATTCACTGCGCATGAAGAAATGACCACCCCCAACGTTTGGTTTATGTTTAATAAGCATTTTTAATTTTATTGCTTAAATCGCATTTTCTCGGCGAGCTGAGCACTTTTTCTGAATTGTGCCGCTCCCGTCACTCTGGTTAGGTTGGCATCGAAAAAAACGCTCTCGGGTGCTTTAGAGTGCCGAGTTTATTACTGCGCATTAAGAAATGACCACCTCCAACGTTTGGTTTATGTTTTATAAGCATTTTTAATTTTATTGCTTAAATCGCATTTTCTCGGCGAGCTGAGCACGTTTTCTGAATTGTGCCGCTCCCGTCACTCTGGTTAGGTTGGCATCGAAAAAAACGCTCTCGGGTGCTTTAGAGTGCCGAGTTTATTACTGCGCATTAAGAAATGACCACCTCCAACGTTTGGTTTATGTTTTATAAGCATTTTTAATTTTATTGCTTTAATCGCATTTTCTCGGCGAGCTGAGCACTTTTTCTGAATTGTGCCGCTCCCGTCACTCTGGTTAGGTTGGCATCGAAAAAAACGCTCTCGGGTGCTTTAGAGTGCCGAGTTTATTACTGCGCATTAAGAAATGACCACCTCCAACGTTTGGTTTATGTTTTATAAGCATTTTTAATTTTATTGCTTAAATCGCATTTTCTCGGCGAGCTGAGCACTTTTTCTGAATTGTGCCGCTCCCGTCACTCTGGTTAGGTTGGCATCGAAAAAAACGCTCTCGGGTGCTTTAGAGTGCCGAGTTATTCACTGCGCATGAAGAAATGACCACCTCCAACGTTTGGTTTATGTTTAATAAGCATTTTTAATTTTATTGCTTGAATCGCATTTTCTCGGCGAGCTGAGCACTTTTTCTGAATTGTGCCGCTCCCGTCACTCTGGTTAGGTTGGCATCGAAAAAAACGCTCTCGGGTGCTTTAGAGTGCCGAGTTTATCACTGCGCATGAAGAAATGACCACCTCCAACGTTTGGTTTATGTTTTATAAGCATTTTTAATTTTATTGCTTAAATCGCATTTTCTCGGCGAGCTGAGCACTTTTTCTGAATTGTGCCGCTCCCGTCACTCTGGTTAGGTTGGCATCGAAAAAAACGCTCTCGGGTGCTTTAGAGTGCCGAGTTTATCACTGCGCATGAAGAAATGACCACCTCCAACGTTTGGTTTATGTTTTATAAGCATTTTTAATTTTATTGCTTAAATCGCATTTTCTCGGCGAGCTGAGCGCTTTTTCTGAATTGTGCCGCTCCCGTCACTCTGGTTAGGTTGGCATCGAAAAAAACGCTCTCGGGTGCTTTAGAGTGCCGAGTTTATTACTGCGCATTAAGAAATGACCACCTCCAACGTTTGGTTTATGTTTTATAAGCATTTTTAATTTTATTGCTTAAATCGCATTTTCTCGGCGAGCTGAGCACTTTTTCTGAATTGTGCCGCTCCCGTCACTCTGGTTAGGTTGGCATCGAAAAAAACGCTCTCGGGTGCTTTAGAGTGCCGAGTTTATTACTGCGCATTAAGAAATGACCACCTCCAACGTTTGGTTTATGTTTTATAAGCATTTTTAATTTTATTGCTTAAATCGCATTTTCTCGGCGAGCTGAGCACTTTTTCTGAATTGTGCCGCTCCCGTCACTCTGGTTAGGTTGGCATCGAAAAAAACGCTATCGGGTGCTTTAGAGTGCCGAGTTATTCACTGCGCATGAAGAAATGACCACCTCCAACGTTTGGTTTATGTTTAATAAGCATTTTTAATTTTATTGCTTAAATCGCATTTTCTCGGCGAGCTGAGCACTTTTTCTGAATTGTGCCGCTCCCGTCACTCTGGTTAGGTTGGCATCGAAAAAAACGCTCTCGGGTGCTTTAGAGTGCCGAGTTTATTACTGCGCATTAAGAAATGACCACCTCCAACGTTTGGTTTATGTTTTATAAGCATTTTTAATTTTATTGCTTAAATCGCATTTTCTCGGCGAGCTGAGCACTTTTTCTGAATTGTTCCGCTCCCGTCACTCTGGTTAGGTTGGCATCGAAAAAAACGCTCTCGGGTGCTTTAGAGTGCCGAGTTTATTACTGCGCATTAAGAAATGACCACCTCCAACGTTTGGTTTATGTTTTATAAGCATTTTTAATTTTATTGCTTAATTCGCATTTTCTCGGCGAGCTGAGCGCTTTTTCTGAATTGTGCCGCTCCCGTCACTCTGGTTAGGTTGGCATCGAAAAAAACGCTCTCGGGTGCTTTAGAGTGCCGAGTTATTCACTGCGCATGAAGAAATGACCACCTCCAACGTTTGGTTTATGTTTAATAAGCATTTTTAATTTTATTGCTTAAATCGCATTTTCTCGGCGAGCTGAGCACTTTTTCTGAATTGTGCCGCTCCCGTCACTCTGGTTAGGTTGGCATCGAAAAAAACGCTCTCGGGTGCTTTAGAGTGCCGAGTTTATTACTGCGCATTAAGAAATGACCACCTCCAACGTTTGGTTTATGTTTTATAAGCATTTTTAATTTTATTGCTTAAATCGCATTTTCTCGGCGAGCTGAGCACTTTTTCTGAATTGTGCCGCTCCCGTCACTCTGGTTAGGTTGGCATCGAAAAAAACGCTCTCGGGTGCTTTAGAGTGCCGAGTTTATTACTGCGCATTAAGAAATGACCACCTCCAACGTTTGGTTTATGTTTTATAAGCATTTTTAATTTTATAGCTTAAATCGCATTTTCTCGGCGAGCTGAGCACTTTTTCTGAATTGTGCCGCTCCCGTCACTTGGCATCGAAAAAAACGCTCTCGGGTGCTTTAGAGTGCCGAGTTATTCACTGCGCATGAAGAAATGACCACCTCCAACGTTTGGTTTATGTTTTATAAGCATTTTTAATTTTATTGCTTAAATCGCATTTTCTCGGCGAGCTGAGCGCTTTTTCTGAATTGTGCCGCTCCCGTCACTCTGGTTAGGTTGGCATCGAAAAAAACGCTCTCGGGTGCTTTAGAGTGCTGAGTTTATTACTGCGCATTAAGAAATGACCACCTCCAACGTTTGGTTTATGTTTTATAAGCATTTTTAATTTTATTGCTTAAATCGCATTTTCTCGGCGAGCTGAGCGCTTTTTCTGAATTGTGCCGCTCCCGTCACTCTGGTTAGGTTGGCATCGAAAAAAACGCTCTCGGGTGCTTTAGAGTGCCGAGTTTATCACTGCGCATGAAGAAATGACCACCTCCAACGTTTGGTTTATGTTTTATAAGCATTTTTAATTTTATTGCTTAAATCGCATTTTCTCGGCGAGCTGAGCACTTTTTCTGAATTGTGCCGCTCCCGTCACTCTGGTTAGGTTGGCATCGAAAAAAACGCTCACGGGTGCTTTAGAGTGCCAAGTTTATCACTGCGCATGAAGAAATGACCACCTCCAACGTTTGGTTTATGTTTTATAAGCATTTTTAATTTTATTGCTTAAATCGCATTTTCTCGGCGAGCTGAGCGCTTTTTCTGAATTGTGCCGCTCCCGTCACTCTGGTTAGGTTGGCATCGAAAAAAACGCTCTCGGGTGCTTTAGAGTGCCGAGTTTATTACTGCGCATTAAGAAATGACCACCTCCAACGTTTGGTTTATGTTTTATAAGCATTTTTAATTTTATTGCTTAAATCGCATTTTCTCGGCGAGCTGAGCACTTTTTCTGAATTGTGCCGCTCCCGTCACTCTGGTTAGGTTGGCATCGAAAAAAACGCTCACGGGTGCTTTAGAGTGCCGAGTTTATTACTGCGCATTAAGAAATGACCACCTCCAACGTTTGGTTTATGTTTTATAAGCATTTTTAATTTTATTGCTTAAATCGCATTTTCTCGGCGAGCTGAGCACTTTTTCTGAATTGTGCCGCTCCCGTCACTCTGGTTAGGTTGGCATCGAAAAAAAACGCTCTCGGGTGCTTTAGAGTGCCGAGTTATTCACTGCGCATGGAGAAATGACCACCTCCAACGTTTGGTTTATGTTTTATAAGCATTTTTAATTTTATTGCTTAAATCGCATTTTCTCGGCGAGCTGAGCACTTTTTCTGAATTGTGCCGCTCCCGTCACTCTGGTTAGGTTGGCATCGAAAAAAACGCTCTCGGGTGCTTTAGAGTGCCGAGTTTATCACTGCGCATGAAGAAATGACCACCTCCAACGTTTGGTTTATGTTTTATAAGCATTTTTAATTTTATTGCTTAAATCGCATTTTCTCGGCGAGCTGAGCGCTTTTTCTGAATTGTGCCGCTCCCGTCACTCTGGTTAGGTTGGCATCGAAAAAAACGCTCTCGGGTGCTTTAGAGTGCCGAGTTTATCACTGCGCATGAAGAAATGACCACCTCCAACGTTTGGTTTATGTTTTATAAGCATTTTTAATTGTATTGCTTAAATCGCATTTTCTCGGCGAGCTGAGCGCTTTTTCTGAATTGTGCCGCTCCCGTAACTCTGGTTAGGTTGGCATCGAAAAAAACGCTCTCGGGTGCTTTAGAGTGCCGAGTTTATCACTGCGCATGAAGAAATGACCACCTCCAACGTTTGGTTTATGTTTTATAAGCATTTTTAATTTTATTGCTTAAATCTTTCTCGGCGAGCTGAGCACTTTTTCTGAATTGTGCCGCTCCCGTCACTCTGGTTAGGTTGGCATCGAAAAAAACGCTCTCGGGTGCTCTAGAGTGCCGAGTTTATTACTGCGCATTAAGAAATGACCACCTCCAACGTTTGGTTTATGTTTTATAAGCATTTTTAATTTTATTGCTTAAATCGCATTTTCTCGGCGACCTGAGCACTTTTTCTGAATTGTGCCGCTCCCGTCACTCTGGTTAGGTTGGCATCGAAAAAAACGCTCTCGGGTGCTTTAGAGTGCCGAGTTATTCACTGCGCATGAAATGACCACCTCCAACGTTTGGTTTATGTTTAATAAGCATTTTTAATTTTATTGCTTGAATCGCATTTTCTCGGCGAGCTGAGCACTTTTTCTGAATTGTGCCGCTCCCGTCACTCTGGTTAGGTTGGCATCGAAAAAAACGCTCTCGGGTGCTTTAGAGTGCCGAGTTTATCACTGCGCATGAAGAAATGACCACCTCCAACGTTTGGTTTATGTTTTATAAGCATTTTTAATTTTATTGCTTAAATCGCATTTTCTCGGCGAGCTGAGCACTTTTTCTGAATTGTGCCGCTCCCGTCACTCTGGTTAGGTTGGCATCGAAAAAAACGCTCTCGGGTGCTTTAGAGTGCCGAGTTTATCACTGCGCATGAAGAAATGACCACCTCCAACGTTTGGTTTATGTTTTATAAGCATTTTTAATTTTATTGCTTAAATCGCATTTTCTCGGCGAGCTGAGCGCTTTTTCTGAATTGTGCCGCTCCCGTCACTCTGGTTAGGTTGGCATCGAAAAAAACGCTCTCGGGTGCTTTAGAGTGCCGAGTTTATTACTGCGCATTAAGAAATGACCACCTCCAACGTTTGGTTTATGTTTTATAAGCATTTTTAATTTTATTGCTTAAATCGCATTTTCTCGGCGAGCTGAGCACTTTTTCTGAATTGTGCCGCTCCCGTCACTCTGGTTAGGTTGGCATCGAAAAAAACGCTCACGGGTGCTTTAGAGTGCCGAGTTTATTACTGCGCATTAAGAAATGACCACCTCCAACGTTTGGTTTATGTTTTATAAGCATTTTTAATTTTATTGCTTAAATCGCATTTTCTCGGCGAGCTGAGCACTTTTTCTGAATTGTGCCGCTCCCGTCACTCTGGTTAGGTTGGCATCGAAAAAAACGCTCTCGGGTGCTTTAGAGTGCCGAGTTATTCACTGCGCATGGAGAAATGACCACCTCCAACGTTTGGTTTATGTTTTATAAGCATTTTTAATTTTATTGCTTAAATCGCATTTTCTCGGCGAGCTGAGCACTTTTTCTGAATTGTGCCGCTCCCGTCACTCTGGTTAGGTTGGCATCGAAAAAAACGCTCTCGGGTGCTTTAGAGTGCCGAGTTTATCACTGCGCATGAAGAAATGACCACCTCCAACGTTTGGTTTATGTTTTATAAGCATTTTTAATTGTATTGCTTAAATCGCATTTTCTCGGCGAGCTGAGCGCTTTTTCTGAATTGTGCCGCTCCCGTAACTCTGGTTAGGTTGGCATCGAAAAAAACGCTCTCGGGTGCTTTAGAGTGCCGAGTTTATCACTGCGCATGAAGAAATGACCACCTCCAACGTTTGGTTTATGTTTTATAAGCATTTTTAATTTTATTGCTTAAATCGCATTTTCTCGGCGAGCTGAGCACTTTTTCTGAATTGTGCCGCTCCCGTCACTCTGGTTAGGTTGGCATCGAAAAAAACGCTCTCGGGTGCTCTAGAGTGCCGAGTTTATTACTGCGCATTAAGAAATGACCACCTCCAACGTTTGGTTTATGTTTTATAAGCATTTTTAATTTTATTGCTTAAATCGCATTTTCTCGGCGAGCTGAGCACTTTTTCTGAATTGTGCCGCTCCCGTCACTCTGGTTAGGTTGGCATCGAAAAAAACGCTCACGGGTGCTTAAGAGTGCCGAGTTTATTACTGCGCATTAAGAAATGACCACCTCCAACGTTTGGTTTATGTTTTATAAGCATTTTTAATTTTATTGCTTAAATCGCATTTTCTCGGCGAGAGCACTTTTTCTGAATTGTGCCGCTCCCGTCACTCTGGTTAGGTTGGCATCGAAAAAAACGCTCTCGGGTGCTTTAGAGTGCCGAGTTATTCACTGCGCATGAAGAAATGACCACCTCCAACGTTTGGTTTATGTTTTATAAGCATTTTTAATTTTATTGCTTAAATCGCATTTTCTCGGCGAGCTGAGCGCTTTTTCTGAATTGTGCCGCTCCCGTAACTCTGGTTAGGTTGGCATCGAAAAAAACGCTCTCGGGTGCTTTAGAGTGCCGAGTTTATTACTGCGCATTAAGAAATGACCACCTCCAACGTTTGGTTTATGTTTTATAAGCATTTTTAATTTTATTGCTTAAATCGCATTTTCTCGGCGAGCTGAGCACTTTTTCTGAATTGTGCCGCTCCCGTCACTCTGGTTAGGTTGGCATCAAAAAAAACGCTCTCGGGTGCTCTAGAGTGCCGAGTTTATTACTGCGCATTAAGAAATGACCACCTCCAACGTTTGGTTTATGTTTTATAAGCATTTTTAATTTTATTGCTTAAATCGCATTTTCTCGGCGAGCTGAGCACTTTTTCTGAATTGTGCCGCTCCCGTCACTCTGGTTAGGTTGGCATCGAAAAAAACGCTCTCTGGTGCTTTAGAGTGCCGAGTTTATTACTGCGCATTAAGAAATGACCACCTCCAACGTTTGGTTTATGTTTTATAAGCATTTTTAATTTTATTGCTTAAATCGCATTTTCTCGGCGAGCTGAGCACTTTTTCTGAATTGTGCCGCTCCCGTCACTCTGGTTAGGTTGGCATCGAAAAAAACGCTCTCGGGTGCTTTAGAGTGCCGAGTTTATTACTGCGCATTAGGAAATGACCACCTCCAACGTTTGGTTTATGTTTTATAAGCATTTTTAATTTTATTGCTTAAATCGCATTTTCTCGGCGAGCTGAGCGCTTTTTCTGAATTGTGCCGCTCCCGTCACTCTGGTTAGGTTGGCATCGAAAAAAACGCTCTCGGGTGCTTTAGAGTGCCGAGTTTATTACTGCGCATTAAGAAATGACCACCTCCAACGTTTGGTTTATGTTTTATAAGCATTTTTAATTTTATTGCTTAAATCGCATTTTCTCGGCGAGCTGAGCACTTTTTCTGAATTGTGCCGCTCCCGTCACTCTGGTTAGGTTGGCATCGAAAAAAACGCTCTCGGGTGCTTTAGAGTGCCGAGTTTATTACTGCGCATTGAGAAATGACCACCTCCAACGTTTGGTTTATGTTTTATAAGCATTTTTAATTTTATTGCTTAAATCGCATTTTCTCGGCGAGCTGAGCGCTTTTTCTGAATTGTGCCGCTCCCGTAACTCTGGTTAGGTTGGCATCGAAAAAAACGCTCTCGGGTGCTTTAGAGTGCCGAGTTTATCACTGCGCATGAAGAAATGACCACTTCCAACGTTTGGTTTATGTTTTATAAGCATTTTTAATTTTATTGCTTAAATCGCATTTTCTCGGCGAGCTGAGCACTTTTTCTGAATTGTGCCGCTCCCGTCACTCTGGTTAGGTTGGCATCGAAAAAAACGCTCTCGGGTGCTCTAGAGTGCCGAGTTTATTACTGCGCATTAAGAAATGACCACCTCCAACGTTTGGTTTATGTTTTATAAGCATTTTTAATTTTATTGCTTAAATCGCATTTTCTCGGCGAGCTGAGCACTTTTTCTGAATTGTGCCGCTCCCGTCACTCTGGTTAGGTTGGCATCGAAAAAAACGCTCTCGGGTGCTTTAGAGTGCCGAGTTTATTACTGCGCATTAAGAAATGACCACCTCCAACGTTTGGTTTATGTTTTATAAGCATTTTTAATTTTATTGCTTAAATCGCATTTTCTCGGCGAGCTGAGCACTTTTTCTGAATTGTGCCGCTCCCGTCACTCTGGTTAGGTTGGCATCGAAAAAAACGCTCTCGGGTGCTTTAGAGTGCCGAGTTATTCACTGCGCATGAAGAAATGACCACCTCCAACGTTTGGTTTATGTTTTATAAGCATTTTTAATTTTATTGCTTAAATCGCATTTTCTCGGCGAGCTGAGCACTTTTTCTGAATTGTGCCGCTCCCGTCACTCTGGTTAGGTTGGCATCGAAAAAAACGCTCTCGGGTGCTTTAGAGTGCCGAGTTTATCACTGCGCATGAAGAAATGACCACCTCCAACGTTTGGTTTATGTTTTATAAGCATTTTTAATTTTATTGCTTAAATCGCATTTTCTCGGCGAGCTGAGCGCTTTTTCTGAATTGTGCCGCTCCCGTCACTCTGGTTAGGTTGGCATCGAAAAAAACGCTCTCGGGTGCTTTAGAGTGCCGAGTTATTCACTGCGCATGAAGAAATGACCACCTCCAATGTTTGGTTTATGTTTAATAAGCATTTGTAATTTTATTGCTTAAATCGCATTTTCTCGGCGAGCTGAGCGCTTTTTCTGAATTGTGCCGCTCCCGTCACTCTGGTTAGGTTGGCATCGAAAAAAACGCTCTCGGGTGCTTTAGAGTGCCGAGTTATTCACTGCGCATGAAGAAATGACCACCTCCAACGTTTGGTTTAAGGTTTAATAAGCATTTTTAATTTTTTTGCTTAAATCGCATTTTCTCGGCGAGCTGAGCACTTTTTCTGAATTGTGCCGCTCCCGTCACTCTGGTTAGGTTGGCATCGAAAAAAACGCTCTCGGGTGCTTAAGAGTGTCGAGTTTATTACTGCGCATTAAGAAATGACCACCTCCAACGTTTGGTTTATGTTTTATAAGCATTTTTAATTTTATTGCTTAAATCGCATTTTCTCGGCGAGCTGAGCACTTTTTCTGAATTGTGCCGCTCCCGTCACTCTGGTTAGGTTGGCATCGAAAAAAACGCTCTCGGGTGCTTTAGAGTGCCGAGTTTATTACTGCGCATTAAGAAATGACCACCTCCAACGTTTGGTTTATGTTTTATAAGCATTTTTAATTTTATTGCTTAAATCGCATTTTCTCGGCGAGCTGAGCACTTTTTCTGAATTGTGCCGCTCCCGTCACTCTGGTTAGGTTGGCATCGAAAAAAACGCTCTCGGGTGCTTTAGAGTGCCGAGTTATTCACTGCGCATGAAGAAATGACCACCTCCAACGTTTGGTTTATGTTTAATAAGCATTTTTTATTTTATTGCTTGAATCGCATTTTCTCGGCGAGCTGAGCACTTTTTCTGAATTGTGCCGCTCCCGTCACTCTGGTTAGGTTGGCATCGAAAAAAACGCTCTCGGGTGCTTTAGAGTGCCGAGTTTATCACTGCGCATGAAGAAATGACCACCTCCAACGTTTGGTTTATGTTTTATAAGCATTTTTAATTTTATTGCTTAAATCGCATTTTCTCGGCGAGCTGAGCACTTTTTCTGAATTGTGCCGCTCCCGTCACTCTGGTTAGGTTGGCATCGAAAAAAACGCTCTCGGGTGCTTTAGAGTGCCGAGTTTATCACTGCGCATGAAGAAATGACCACCTCCAACGTTTGGTTTATGTTTTATAAGCATTTTTAATTTTATTGCTTAAATCGCATTTTCTCGGCGAGCTGAGCGCTTTTTCTGAATTGTGCCGCTCCCGTCACTCTGGTTAGGTTGGCATCGAAAAAAACGCTCTCGGGTGCTTTAGAGTGCCGAGTTTATTACTGCGCATTAAGAAATGACCACCTCCAACGTTTGGTTTATGTTTTATAAGCATTTTTAATTTTATTGCTTAAATCGCATTTTCTCGGCGAGCTGAGCACTTTTTCTGAATTGTGCCGCTCGCGTCACTCTGGTTAGGTTGGCATCGAAAAAAACGCTCTCGGGTGCTTTAGAGTGCCGAGTTTATTACTGCGCATTAAGAAATGACCACCTCCAACGTTTGGTTTATGTTTTATAAGCATTTTTAATTTTATTGCTTAAATCGCATTTTCTCGGCGAGCTGAGCACTTTTTCTGAATTGTGCCGCTCCCGTCACTCTGGTTAGGTTGGCATCGAAAAAAACGCTATCGGGTGCTTTAGAGTGCCGAGTTATTCACTGCGCATGAAGAAATGACCACCTCCAACGTTTGGTTTATGTTTAATAAGCATTTTTAATTTTATTGCTTAAATCGCATTTTCTCGGCGAGCTGAGCACTTTTTCTGAATTGTGCCGCTCCCGTCACTCTGGTTAGGTTGGCATCGAAAAAAACGCTCTCGGGTGATTTAGAGTGCCGAGTTTATTACTGCGCATTAAGAAATGACCACCTCCAACGTTTGGTTTATGTTTTATAAGCATTTTTAATTTTATTGCTTAAATCGCATTTTCTCGGCGAGCTGAGCACTTTTTCTGAATTGTGCCGCTCCCGTCACTCTGGTTAGGTTGGCATCGAAAAAAACGCTCTCGGGTGCTTTAGAGTGCCAAGTTTATTACTGCGCATTAAGAAATGACCACCTCCAACGTTTGGTTTATGTTTTATAAGCATTTTTAATTTTATTGCTTAAATCGCATTTTCTCGGCGAGCTGAGCGCTTTTTCTGAATTGTGCCGCTCCCGTCACTCTGGTTAGGTTGGCATCGAAAAAAACGCTCTCGGGTGCTTTAGAGTGCCGAGTTATTCACTGCGCATGAAGAAATGACCACCTCCAACGTTTGGTTTATGTTTTATAAGCATTTTTAATTTTATTGCTTAAATCGCATTTTCTCGGCGAGCTGAGCGCTTTTTCTGAATTGTGCCGCTCCCGTCACTCTGGTTAGGTTGGCATCGAAAAAAACGCTCTCGGGTGCTTTAGAGTGCCGAGTTTATCACTGCGCATGAAGAAATGACCACCTCCAACGTTTGGTTTATGTTTTATAAGCATTTTTAATTTTATTGCTTAAATCGCATTTTCTCGGCGAGCTGAGCGCTTTTTCTGAATTGTGCCGCTCCCGTCACTCTGGTTAGGTTGGCATCGAAAAAAACGCTCTCGGGTGCTTAAGAGTGCCGAGTTTATTACTGCGCATTAAGAAATGACCACCTCCAACGTTTGGTTTATGTTTTATAAGCATTTTTAATTTTATTGCTTAAATCGCATTTTCTCGGCGAGCTGAGCACTTTTTCTGAATTGTGCCGCTCCCGTCACTCTGGTTAGGTTGGCATCGAAAAAAACGCTCTCGGGTGCTTTAGAGTGCCGAGTTTATTACTGCGCATTAAGAAATGACCACCTCCAACGTTTGGTTTATGTTTTATAAGCATTTTTAATTTTATTGCTTAAATCGCATTTTCTCGGCGAGCTGAGCACTTTTTCTGAATTGTGCCGCTCCCGTCACTCTGGTTAGGTTGGCATCGAAAAAAACGCTCTCGGGTGCTTTAGAGTGCCGAGTTTATTACTGCGCATTAAGAAATGACCACCTCCAACGTTTGGTTTATGTTTTATAAGCATTTTTAATTTTATTGCTTAAATCGCATTTTCTCGGCGAGCTGAGCACTTTTTCTGAATTGTGCCGCTCCCGTCACTTGGCATCGAAAAAAACGCTCTCGGGTGCTTTAGAGTGCCGAGTTATTCACTGCGCATGAAGAAATGACCACCTCCAACGTTTGGTTTATGTTTTATAAGCATTTTTAATTTTATTGCTTAAATCGCATTTTCTCGGCGAGCTGAGCGCTTTTTCTGAATTGTGCCGCTCCCGTCACTCTGGTTAGGTTGGCATCGAAAAAAACGCTCTCGGGTGCTTTAGAGTGCCGAGTTATTCACTGCGCATGAAGAAATGACCACCTCCAACGTTTGGTTTATGTTTAATAAGCATTTTTAATTTTATTGCTTAAATCGCATTTTCTCGGCGAGCTGAGGACTTTTTCTGAATTGTGCCGCTCCCGTCACTCTGGTTAGGTTGGCATCGAAAAAAACGCTCTCGGGTGCTTTAGAGTGCCGAGTTTATTACTGCGCATTAGGAAATGACCACCTCCAACGTTTGGTTTATGTTTTATAAGCATTTTTAATTTTATTGCTTAAATCGCATTTTCTCGGCGAGCTGAGCGCTTTTTCTGAATTGTGCCGCTCCCGTCACTCTGGTTAGGTTGGCATCGAAAAAAACGCTCTCGGGTGCTTTAGAGTGCCGAGTTTATTACTGCGCATTAAGAAATGACCACCTCCAACGTTTGGTTTATGTTTTATAAGCATTTTTAATTTTATTGCTTAAATCGCATTTTCTCGGCGAGCTGAGCACTTTTTCTGAATTGTGCCGCTCCCGTCACTCTGGTTAGGTTGGCATCGAAAAAAACGCTCTCGGGTGCTTTAGAGTGCCGAGTTTATTACTGCGCATTGAGAAATGACCACCTCCAACGTTTGGTTTATGTTTTATAAGCATTTTTAATTTTATTGCTTAAATCGCATTTTCTCGGCGAGCTGAGCACTTTTTCTGAATTGTGCCGCTCCCGTCACTCTGGTTAGGTTGGCATCGAAAAAAACGCTCTCGGGTGCTATAGAGTGCCGAGTTTATTACTGCGCATTAAGAAATGACCACCTCCAACGTTTGGTTTATGTTTTATAAGCATTTTTAATTTTATTGCTTAAATCGCATTTTCTCGGCGAGCTGAGCGCTTTTTCTGAATTGTGCCGCTCCCGTCACTCTGGTTAGGTTGGCATCGAAAAAAACGCTCTCGGGTGCTTTAGAGTGCCGAGTTTATCACTGCGCATGAAGAAATGACCACCTCCAACGTTTGGTTTATGTTTTATAAGCATTTTTAATTTTATTGCTTAAATCGCATTTTCTCGGCGAGCTGAGCGCTTTTTCTGAATTGTGCCGCTCCCGTAACTCTGGTTAGGTTGGCATCGAAAAAAACGCTCTCGGGTGCTTTAGAGTGCCGAGTTTATCACTGCGCATGAAGAAATGACCACTTCCAACGTTTGGTTTATGTTTTATAAGCATTTTTAATTTTATTGCTTAAATCGCATTTTCTCGGCGAGCTGAGCACTTTTTCTGAATTGTGCCGCTCCCGTCACTCTGGTTAGGTTGGCATCGAAAAAAACGCTCTCGGGTGCTCTAGAGTGCCGAGTTTATTACTGCGCATTAAGAAATGACCACCTCCAACGTTTGGTTTATGTTTTATAAGCATTTTTAATTTTATTGCTTAAATCGCATTTTCTCGGCGAGCTGAGCACTTTTTCTGAATTGTGCCGCTCCCGTCACTCTGGTTAGGTTGGCATCGAAAAAAACGCTCTCGGGTGCTTTAGAGTGCCGAGTTTATTACTGCGCATTAAGAAATGACCACCTCCAACGTGTGGTTTATGTTTTATAAGCATTTTTAATTTTATTGCTTAAATCGCATTTTCTCGGCGAGCTGAGCACTTTTTCTGAATTGTGCCGCTCCCGTCACTCTGGTTAGGTTGGCATCGAAAAAAACGCTCTCGGGTGCTTTAGAGTGCCGAGTTATTCACTGCGCATGAAGAAATGACCACCTCCAACGTTTGGTTTATGTTTTATAAGCATTTTTAATTGTATTGCTTAAATCGCATTTTCTCGGCGAGCTGAGCACTTTTTCTGAATTGTGCCGCTCCCGTCACTCTGGTTAGGTTGGCATCGAAAAAAACGCTCTCGGGTGCTTTAGAGTGCCGAGTTTATCACTGCGCATGAAGAAATGACCACCTCCAACGTTTGGTTTATGTTTTATAAGTATTTTTAATTTAATTGCTTAAATCGCATTTTCTCGGCGAGCTGAGCACTTTTTCTGAATTGTGCCGCTCCCGTCACTCTGGTTAGGTTGGCATCGAAAAAAACGCTCTCGGGTGCTTTAGAGTGCCGAGTTATTCACTGCGCATGAAGAAATGACCACTTCCAACGTTTGGTTTATGTTTAATAAGCATTTTTAATTTTATTGCTTGAATCGCATTTTCTCGGCGAGCTGAGCACTTTTTCTGAATTGTGCCGCTCCCGTCACTCTGGTTAGGTTGGCATCGAAAAAAACGCTCTCGGGTGCTTTAGAGTGCCGAGTTTATCACTGCGCATGAAGAAATGACCACCTCCAACGTTTGGTTTATGTTTTATAAGCATTTTTAATTTTATTGCTTAAATCGCATTTTCTCGGCGAGCTGAGCACTTTTTCTGAATTGTGCCGCTCCCGTCACTCTGGTTAGGTTGGCATCGAAAAAAACGCTCTCGGGTGCTTTAGAGTGCCGAGTTTATCACTGCGCATGAAGAAATGACCACCTCCAACGTTTGGTTTATGTTTTATAAGCATTTTTAATTTTATTGCTTAAATCGCATTTTCTCGGCGAGCTGAGCGCTTTTTCTGAATTGTGCCGCTCCCGTCACTCTGGTTAGGTTGGCATCGAAAAAAACGCTCTCGGGTGCTTTAGAGTGCCGACTTTATCACTGCGCATGAAGAAATGACCACCTCCAACGTTTGGTTTATGTTTTATAAGCATTTTTAATTTTATTGCTTAAATCGCATTTTCTCGGCGAGCTGAGCACTTTTTCTGAATTGTGCCGCTCCCGTCACTCTGGTTAGGTTGGCATCGAAAAAAACGCTCACGGGTGCTTTAGAGTGCCGAGTTTATTACTGCGCATTAAGAAATGACCACCTCCAACGTTTGGTTTATGTTTTATAAGCATTTTTAATTTTATTGCTTAAATCGCATTTTCTCGGCGAGCTGAGCACTTTTTCTGAATTGTGCCGCTCCCGTCACTCTGGTTAGGTTGGCATCGAAAAAAACGCTCTCGGGTGCTTTAGAGTGCCGAGTTATTCACTGCGCATGAAGAAATGACCACCTCCAACGTTTGGTTTATGTTTTATAAGCATTTTTAATTTTATTGCTTAAATCGCATTTTCTCGGCGAGCTGAGCACTTTTTCTGAATTGTGCCGCTCCCGTCACTCTGGTTAGGTTGGCATCGAAAAAAACGCTCTCGGGTGCTTTAGAGTGCCGAGTTTATTACTGCGCATTAAGAAATGACCACCTCCAACGTTTGGTTTATGTTTTATAAGCATTTTTAATTTTATTGCTTAAATCGCATTTTCTCGGCGAGCTGAGCACTTTTTCTGAATTGTGCCGCTCCCGTCACTCTGGTTAGGTTGGCATCGAAAAAAACGCTCTCGGGTGCTTTAGAGTGCCGAGTTTATTACTGCGCATTGAGAAATGACCACCTCCAACGTTTGGTTTATGTTTTATAAGCATTTTTAATTTTATTGCTTAAATCGCATTTTCTCGGCGAGCTGAGCACTTTTTCTGAATTGTGCCGCTCCCGTCACTCTGGTTAGGTTGGCATCGAAAAAAACGCTCTCGGGTGCTTTAGAGTGCCGAGTTTATTACTGCGCATTAAGAAATGACCACCTCCAACGTTTGGTTTATGTTTTATAAGCATTTTTAATTTTATTGCTTAAATCGCATTTTCTCGGCGAGCTGAGCGCTTTTTCTGAATTGTGCCGCTCCCGTCACTCTGGTTAGGTTGGCATCGAAAAAAACGCTCTCGGGTGCTTTAGAGTGCCGAGTTTATCACTGCGCATGAAGAAATGACCACCTCCAACGTTTGGTTTATGTTTTATAAGCATTTTTAATTTTATTGCTTAAATCGCATTTTCTCGGCGAGCTGAGCGCTTTTTCTGAATTGTGCCGCTCCCGTCACTCTGGTTAGGTTGGCATCGAAAAAAACGCTCTCGGGTGCTTTAGAGTGCCGAGTTTATTACTGCGCATTAAGAAATGACCACCTCCAACGTTTGGTTTATGTTTTATAAGCATTTTTAATTTTATTGCTTAAATCGCATTTTCTCGGCGAGCTGAGCACTTTTTCTGAATTGTGCCGCTCCCGTCACTCTGGTTAGGTTGGCATCGAAAAAAACGCTCTCGGGTGCTTTAGAGTGCCGAGTTTATTACTGCGCATTAAGAAATGACCACCTCCAACGTTTGATTTATGTTTTATAAGCATTTTTAATTTTATTGCTTAAATCGCATTTTCTCGGCGAGCTGAGCACTTTTTCTGAATTGTGCCGCTCCCGTCACTCTGGTTAGGTTGGCATCGAAAAAAACGCTCTCGGGTGCTTTAGAGTGCCGAGTTTATTACTGCGCATTAAGAAATGACCACCTCCAACGTTTGGTTTATGTTTTATAAGCATTTTTAATTTTATTGCTTAAATCGCATTTTCTCGGCGAGCTGAGCACTTTTTCTGAATTGTGCCGCTCCCGTCACTCTGGTTAGGTTGGCATCGAAAAAAACGCTCTCGGGTGCTTTAGAGTGCCGAGTTATTCACTGCGCATGAAGAAATGACCACCTCCAACGTTTGGTTTATGTTTAATAAGCATTTTTAATTTTATTGCTTGAATCGCATTTTCTCGGCGAGCTGAGCACTTTTTCTGAATTGTGCCGCTCCCGTCACTCTGGTTAGGTTGGCATCGAAAAAAACGCTCTCGGGTGCTTTAGAGTGCCGAGTTTATCACTGCGCATGAAGAAATGACCACCTCCAACGTTTGGTTTATGTTTTATAAGCATTTTTAATTTTATTGCTTAAATCGCATTTTCTCGGCGAGCTGAGCACTTTTTCTGAATTGTGCCGCTCCCGTCACTCTGGTTAGGTTGGCATCGAAAAAAACGCTCTCGGGTGCTTTAGAGTGCCGAGTTTATCACTGCGCATGAAGAAATGACCACCTCCAACGTTTGGTTTATGTTTTATAAGCATTTTTAATTTTATTGCTTAAATCGCATTTTCTCGGCGAGCTGAGCGCTTTTTCTGAATTGTGCCGCTCCCGTCACTCTGGTTAGGTTGGCATCGAAAAAAACGCTCTCGGGTGCTTTAGAGTACCGAGTTTATTACTGCGCATTAAGAAATGACCACCTCCAACGTTTGGTTTATGTTTTATAAGCATTTTTAATTTTATTGCTTAAATCGCATTTTCTCGGCGAGCTGAGCACTTTTTCTAAATTGTGCCGCTCCCGTCACTCTGGTTAGGTTGGCATCGAAAAAAACGCTCTCGGGTGCTTTAGAGTGCCGAGTTTATTACTGCGCATTAAGAAATGACCACCTCCAACGTTTGGTTTACGTTTTATAAGCATTTTTAATTTTATTGCTTAAATCGCATTTTCTCGGCGAGCTGAGCACTTTTTCTGAATTGTGCCGCTCCCGTCACTCTGGTTAGGTTGGCATCGAAAAAAACGCTATCGGGTGCTTTAGAGTGCCGAGTTATTCACTGCGCATGAAGAAATGACCACCTCCAACGTTTGGTTTATGTTTAATAAGCATTTTTAATTTTATTGCTTAAATCGCATTTTCTCGGCGAGCTGAGCACTTTTTCTGAATTGTGCCGCTCCCGTCACTCTGGTTAGGTTGGCATCGAAAAAAACGCTCTCGGGTGCTTTAGAGTGCCGAGTTTATTACTGCGCATTAAGAAATGACCACCTCCAACGTTTGGTTTATGTTTTATAAGCATTTTTAATTTTATTGCTTAAATCGCATTTTCTCGGCGAGCTGAGCACTTTTTCTGAATTGTGCCGCTCCCGTCACTCTGGTTAGGTTGGCATCGAAAAAAAACGCTCTCGGGTGCTTTAGAGTGCCGAGTTTATTACTGCGCATTAAGAAATGACCACCTCCAACGTTTGGTTTATGTTTTATAAGCATTTTTAATTTTATTGCTTAATTCGCATTTTCTCGGCGAGCTGAGCGCTTTTTCTGAATTGTGCCGCTCCCGTCACTCTGGTTAGGTTGGCATCGAAAAAAACGCTCTCGGGTGCTTTAGAGTGCCGAGTTATTCACTGCGCATGAAGAAATGACCACCTCCAACGTACGGTTTATGTTTAATAAGCATTTTTAATTTTATTGCTTAAATCGCATTTTCTCGGCGAGCTGAGCACTTTTTCTGAATTGTGCCGCTCCCGTCACTCTGGTTAGGTTGGCATCGAAAAAAACGCTCTCGGGTGCTTTAGAGTGCCGAGTTTATTACTGCGCATTAAGAAATGACCACCTCCAACGTTTGGTTTATGTTTTATAAGCATTTTTAATTTTATTGCTTAAATCGCATTTTCTCGGCGAGCTGAGCACTTTTTCTGAATTGTGCCGCTCCCGTCACTCTGGTTAGGTTGGCATCGAAAAAAACGCTCTCGGGTGCTTTAGAGTGCCGAGTTTATTACTGCGCATTAAGAAATGACCACCTCCAACGTTTGGTTTATGTTTTATAAGCATTTTTAATTTTATAGCTTAAATCGCATTTTCTCGGCGAGCTGAGCACTTTTTCTGAATTGTGCCGCTCCCGTCACTTGGCATCGAAAAAAACGCTCTCGGGTGCTTTAGAGTGCCGAGTTATTCACTGCGCATGAAGAAATGACCACCTCCAACGTTTGGTTTATGTTTTATAAGCATTTTTAATTTTATTGCTTAAATCGCATTTTCTCGGCGAGCTGAGCGCTTTTTCTGAATTGTGCCGCTCCCGTCACTCTGGTTAGGTTGGCATCGAAAAAAACGCTCTCGGGTGCTTTAGAGTGCTGAGTTTATTACTGCGCATTAAGAAATGACCACCTCCAACGTTTGGTTTATGTTTTATAAGCATTTTTAATTTTATTGCTTAAATCGCATTTTCTCGGCGAGCTGAGCGCTTTTTCTGAATTGTGCCGCTCCCGTCACTCTGGTTAGGTTGGCATCGAAAAAAACGCTCTCGGGTGCTTTAGAGTGCCGAGTTTATTACTGCGCATTAAGAAATGACCACCTCCAACGTTTGGTTTATGTTTTATAAGCATTTTTAATTTTATTGCTTAAATCGCATTTTCTCGGCGAGCTGAGCACTTTTTCTGAATTGTGCCGCTCCCGTCACTCTGGTTAGGTTGGCATCGAAAAAAACGCTCTCGGGTGCTTTAGAGTGCCGAGTTATTCACTGCGCACGAAGAAATGACCACCTCCAACGTTTGGTTTATGTTTTATAAGCATTTTTAATTTTATTGCTTAAATCGCATTTTCTCGGCGAGCTGAGCGCTTTTTCTGAATTGTGCCGCTCCCGTCACTCTGGTTAGGTTGGCATCGAAAAAAACGCTCTCGGGTGCTTTAGAGTGCCGAGTTTTTTACTGCGCATTAAGAAATGACCACCTCCAACGTTTGGTTTATGTTTTATAAGCATTTTTAATTTTATTGCTTAAATCGCATTTTCTCGGCGAGCTGAGCACTTTTTCTGAATTGTGCCGCTCCCGTCACTCTGGTTAGGTTGGCATCGAAAAAAACGCTCTCGGGTGCTTTAGAGTGCCGAGTTTATTACTGCGCATTAAGAAATGACCACCTCCAACGTTTGGTTTATGTTTTATAAGCATTTTTAATTTTATTGCTTAAATCGCATTTTCTCGGCGAGCTGAGCACTTTTTCTGAATTGTGCCGCTCCCGTCACTCTGGTTAGGTTGGCATCGAAAAAAACGCTCACGGGTGCTTTAGAGTGCCGAGTTTATTACTGCGCATTAAGAAATGACCACCTCCAACGTTTGATTTATGTTTTATAAGCATTTTTAATTTTATTGCTTAAATCGCATTTTCTCGGCGAGCTGAGCACTTTTTCTGAATTGTGCCGCTCCCGTCACTCTGGTTAGGCTGTAAAAAAATTTCCGAGAAATTTACAGTAATTAACTGGCAGCTAGTAACCAGTAACTTACTGTAAAAACGTTTTACAGTAGATATACTGTATTCCCTATTTACAGTATTATTGTATTTACTGTAAAGCAAAAACCAGTTAAATACTGTGATTTTGGCTGTATTTACAGTATTAGATGTTTTAACTGTGGACTAAATAACAGTTAAATACTGTGATTTCAGTTGGATTTATAGTATTAGATGTTTTAACTGTATGCTAAATAACAATTAAATACTGTGATTCCAGTTGCGTTTACAGTATTAGTTGTTTAACTGTATACAAAATAACATTTAAATACTGTGATTTCAGTTTTATTTACAGTTAGATGTTTTAACTGTATACTAAAAAATTAAAAACTGATTTTATTTGCATTTACAGTATTAGTTGCTTAACTGCAGAATAAATATCAATGAAATACCGCGCTTTCAGTTGCCTTTAAATAACTGGTTTATTTACTGTACAAACAAATGAACGGTATTGTATATGGCAATGCAGTAACAGTAGGTACCAGGTAATCATTGTAAATTGAGTTTCTCACTGTACAATTTAAATGCTGAATCAGTGATTTAGTATTAATCATTAATAGAATGACCCATATTCTAAAATATTTCAATTAACAACAGACAACAAGAAATTTGTTAACAGGGTTATTTATTTTTTTTGTGAACAGGAACATAAAGCACATTACCAAACCTTTTAGACAAAACTTCCTTGGGCTTGGACAAAACAGGAGCCCTGAAATTAAAGAAGAAAATACATTAAGATGATGGTGATGTCGTTGTCATGTCAAGATACTTGTTCCTGATAGGAAGTGTGTCACATGGCTGCAGGAACACTCATGCAATTAGCAAGGTTGGAGTTATATTATTAGTAGGGATGTAACGATTACTCATGAGATGATTAAAAATCGATTTGAATATGTCGCAAGTTAGATCGGAGAGAAAATAAATCTCTGCATTGAAACAGCTGATATGCAAATTAGTTGTGACCGTTATCTGAACCTCACCTGTATCTAGTCAGTTAGCCTCCATGAAGTGAAGCCTTCATGAACTCCATGATGAAGGAGATCACATGGGGGTTCATGTATCAAGTCTTTCTCCTCACCACTCTCCCAGTCTTCCGGCTCATCTGCTCCTTGGCACTGCACTTGGTGGAGTCAGGATTAATCCTGACCAAAAACATATGAAATGAGTTAGAGGTTGAAACAATTGCAATTATCAAAGAGATATAGAAAATGCCAGTGGGAATAAAGTTAGGTATATAATTTTATCGGTTAATACCTCTGAATAAATTCCAAAGTTGTGCAGGTTTCCACCTGATACTCTAGGTTGAAAACATAGTAACAGGCGAAGAGAGTGGCCAAGACAGTGGTGAAGTCAGCCACGTGAGCAGCAGGTGGGATTATGACCCTCCCCTCGATCGACAGCATCCATTTTTTTTGCAGTCAGGATTGTCTCTCCTTAAAGTCAGACATAACAAAAATCATATTTCACAGCAGTCCATTTTATAAATGATCTGGTTCACATGAATGACTGTAAAAACAGGGCAGGGAGCATACATATCTTACAAGCTGTACATAAAACAGATAAAAGGAGCATATATAGTAACTGATGGCAAGCAAACTGATTACTACTTGTGTATTACTATTTTATTTTATTACTTATAGTGATAGTAGTCCTACTTACCGAGTTTCTGGACGTCGCGACGTGTGCTTGGTGGTGCTGCCTCCCGAAGGAAAACGCATACGGAGGCGGAGAAGGTGAAGAAAAAAAGAAAGGCGGGAAAATACTCTTGCGCAGCATAAAAATATAAAATAACGACACAGTAACGACCATCGTACTGTCGCAGCAAGTACTACATGTATATATATACATATATCATTTTGTGGCTTCAGTAAGTTTAAAAAAAAGACAATCTGGTCAGTTAAAGTTACTGCTATCACAAGCTAGCTAACAGTTAACGTTACCAGTAGCTAGCTCTGTCTGCCCTCTCTCTCGCGATCGAAAAACAGCGCTCTCTCGGTGCCGTTTTCGCAGCCAAAGTGAAACAAATGAACGCAGACGACGCAAACACATAGAAACACAACAAAAAAACACACAATACAAGACCTTGTCTTATTGGCACTCTTATAAGAAAAGTTGTTGTCGGAGCCAGAGATGCAAGCGCTGTGATCGCGATTTGTCCCCTTTACTTTGACCTGATTGGCCATTCAAAGCAGGACCGTTGAACACACTCGATCCTCATTGGATAAATTCATGTCAGCCCATGTCACCCCATACCCGCCAGTGAAAAAGAAAACGGAAAAAAACTAATGCTAGGAATAAAAAAAATGCCATGGTAAGTCATTATGACATAATGATTATTAAAGTCATAATTTTTATATGATATTTATATGATAATTATTGATTTCATTAAGATATACATATATATATATATATATATATATATATATATATATATATATATATATATATATATCAAAGTCAAAACCTTAAAGTCAAAGTCAGCTTTATTGTCAATCTCTCCTCATGTCACAACACACAAAGAGAGCGAAATGACGTTTTCTCTATCCCACGGTGACGAGACACATAACACGATAGACATACAAGTACGCGACACAATATAAAAACAAGGCAAACATTCAAACAATCAATAGTAAGAGTGATGAATAAATAATAAATAAACAGATAATATGTATAATATATATATATATATATATATATATATATATATATATATATATATATATATATATATATATATATATATATATATATATATATATATAAAAATCTGTTAATATAAATTCTCAATGTTCATTCATCAACGACATTGACAATAAAAATACAGTAGCTTACGTTTCTATTTACAGTATAATACTGGCTATTGTGATTTTTCTTACAGTAATGCTTCAACTACTGTGTTTTCCACTGTAATACTTATACTACTGTGATTTTGTCGTGTTTACACTGTCTAACTGTAACAATTACAGCGACTTACTGTAAAGATCATACACAGTAAGGTTACTGTGTTTAATACAGTGATTAACTGTAGATATCACAGTACGCTCTCGGGTGCCCGAGTTATTCACTGCGCATGGAGAAATGACCACCTCCAACGTTTGGTTTATGTTTTATAAGCATTTTTAATTTTATTGCTTAAATCGCATTTTCTCGGCGAGCTGAGCACTTTTTCTGAATTGTGCCGCTCCCGTCACTCTGGTTAGGTTGGCATCGAAAAAAACGCTCTCGGGTGCTTTAGAGTGCCGAGTTTATTACTGCGCATTAAGAAATGACCACCTCCAACGTTTGGTTTATGTTTTATAAGCATTTTTAATTTTATTGCTTAAATCGCATTTTCTCGGCGAGCTGAGCACTTTTTCTGAATTGCGCCGCTCCCGTCACTCTGGTTAGGTTGGCATCGAAAAAAACGCTCTCGGGTGCTTTAGAGTGCCGAGTTTATCACTGCGCATGAAGAAATGACCACCTCCAACGTTTGGTTTATGTTTTATAAGCATTTTTAATTGTATTGCTTAAATCGCATTTTCTCGGCGAGCTGAGCGCTTTTTCTGAATTGTGCCGCTCCCGTAACTCTGGTTAGGTTGGCATCGAAAAAAACGCTCTCGGGTGCTTTAGAGTGCCGAGTTTATCACTGCGCATGAAGAAATGACCACCTCCAACGTTTGGTTTATGTTTTATAAGCATTTTTAATTTTATTGCTTAAATCGCATTTTCTCGGCGAGCTGAGCACTTTTTCTGAATTGTGCCGCTCCCGTCACTCTGGTTAGGTTGGCATCGAAAAAAACGCTCTCGGGTGCTCTAGAGTGCCGAGTTTATTACTGCGCATTAAGAAATGACCACCTCCAACGTTTGGTTTATGTTTTATAAGCATTTTTAATTTTATTGCTTAAATCGCATTTTCTCGGCGAGCTGAGCACTTTTTCTGAATTGTGCCGCTCCCGTCACTCTGGTTAGGTTGGCATCGAAAAAAACGCTCTCGGGTGCTTTAGAGTGCCGAGTTTATCACTGCGCATGAAGAAATGACCACCTCCAACGTTTGGTTTATGTTTTATAAGCATTTTTAATTTTATTGCTTAAATCGCATTTTCTCGGCGAGCTGAGCGCTTTTTCTGAATTGTGCCGCTCCCGTCACTCTGGTTAGGTTGGCATCGAAAAAAACGCTCTCGGGTGCTTTAGAGTACCGAGTTTATTACTGCGCATTAAGAAATGACCACCTCCAACGTTTGGTTTATGTTTTATAAGCATTTTTAATTTTATTGCTTAAATCGCATTTTCTCGGCGAGCTGAGCACTTTTTCTAAATTGTGCCGCTCCCGTCACTCTGGTTAGGTTGGCATCGAAAAAAACGCTCTCGGGTGCTTTAGAGTGCCGAGTTTATTACTGCGCATTAAGAAATGACCACCTCCAACGTTTGGTTTACGTTTTATAAGCATTTTTAATTTTATTGCTTAAATCGCATTTTCTCGGCGAGCTGAGCACTTTTTCTGAATTGTGCCGCTCCCGTCACTCTGGTTAGGTTGGCATCGAAAAAAACGCTATCGGGTGCTTTAGAGTGCCGAGTTATTCACTGCGCATGAAGAAATGACCACCTCCAACGTTTGGTTTATGTTTAATAAGCATTTTTAATTTTATTGCTTAAATCGCATTTTCTCGGCGAGCTGAGCACTTTTTCTGAATTGTGCCGCTCCCGTCACTCTGGTTAGGTTGGCATCGAAAAAAACGCTCTCGGGTGCTTTAGAGTGCCGAGTTTATTACTGCGCATTAAGAAATGACCACCTCCAACGTTTGGTTTATGTTTTATAAGCATTTTTAATTTTATTGCTTAAATCGCATTTTCTCGGCGAGCTGAGCACTTTTTCTGAATTGTGCCGCTCCCGTCACTCTGGTTAGGTTGGCATCGAAAAAAAACGCTCTCGGGTGCTTTAGAGTGCCGAGTTTATTACTGCGCATTAAGAAATGACCACCTCCAACGTTTGGTTTATGTTTTATAAGCATTTTTAATTTTATTGCTTAATTCGCATTTTCTCGGCGAGCTGAGCGCTTTTTCTGAATTGTGCCGCTCCCGTCACTCTGGTTAGGTTGGCATCGAAAAAAACGCTCTCGGGTGCTTTAGAGTGCCGAGTTATTCACTGCGCATGAAGAAATGACCACCTCCAACGTACGGTTTATGTTTAATAAGCATTTTTAATTTTATTGCTTAAATCGCATTTTCTCGGCGAGCTGAGCACTTTTTCTGAATTGTGCCGCTCCCGTCACTCTGGTTAGGTTGGCATCGAAAAAAACGCTCTCGGGTGCTTTAGAGTGCCGAGTTTATTACTGCGCATTAAGAAATGACCACCTCCAACGTTTGGTTTATGTTTTATAAGCATTTTTAATTTTATTGCTTAAATCGCATTTTCTCGGCGAGCTGAGCACTTTTTCTGAATTGTGCCGCTCCCGTCACTCTGGTTAGGTTGGCATCGAAAAAAACGCTCTCGGGTGCTTTAGAGTGCCGAGTTTATTACTGCGCATTAAGAAATGACCACCTCCAACGTTTGGTTTATGTTTTATAAGCATTTTTAATTTTATAGCTTAAATCGCATTTTCTCGGCGAGCTGAGCACTTTTTCTGAATTGTGCCGCTCCCGTCACTTGGCATCGAAAAAAACGCTCTCGGGTGCTTTAGAGTGCCGAGTTATTCACTGCGCATGAAGAAATGACCACCTCCAACGTTTGGTTTATGTTTTATAAGCATTTTTAATTTTATTGCTTAAATCGCATTTTCTCGGCGAGCTGAGCGCTTTTTCTGAATTGTGCCGCTCCCGTCACTCTGGTTAGGTTGGCATCGAAAAAAACGCTCTCGGGTGCTTTAGAGTGCCGAGTTTATTACTGCGCATTAAGAAATGACCACCTCCAACGTTTGGTTTATGTTTTATAAGCATTTTTAATTTTATTGCTTAAATCGCATTTTCTCGGCGAGCTGAGCACTTTTTCTGAATTGTGCCGCTCCCGTCACTCTGGTTAGGTTGGCATCGAAAAAAACGCTCTCGGGTGCTTTAGAGTGCCGAGTTATTCACTGCGCACGAAGAAATGACCACCTCCAACGTTTGGTTTATGTTTTATAAGCATTTTTAATTTTATTGCTTAAATCGCATTTTCTCGGCGAGCTGAGCGCTTTTTCTGAATTGTGCCGCTCCCGTCACTCTGGTTAGGTTGGCATCGAAAAAAACGCTCTCGGGTGCTTTAGAGTGCCGAGTTTTTTACTGCGCATTAAGAAATGACCACCTCCAACGTTTGGTTTATGTTTTATAAGCATTTTTAATTTTATTGCTTAAATCGCATTTTCTCGGCGAGCTGAGCACTTTTTCTGAATTGTGCCGCTCCCGTCACTCTGGTTAGGTTGGCATCGAAAAAAACGCTCTCGGGTGCTTTAGAGTGCCGAGTTTATTACTGCGCATTAAGAAATGACCACCTCCAACGTTTGGTTTATGTTTTATAAGCATTTTTAATTTTATTGCTTAAATCGCATTTTCTCGGCGAGCTGAGCACTTTTTCTGAATTGTGCCGCTCCCGTCACTCTGGTTAGGTTGGCATCGAAAAAAACGCTCACGGGTGCTTTAGAGTGCCGAGTTTATTACTGCGCATTAAGAAATGACCACCTCCAACGTTTGATTTATGTTTTATAAGCATTTTTAATTTTATTGCTTAAATCGCATTTTCTCGGCGAGCTGAGCACTTTTTCTGAATTGTGCCGCTCCCGTCACTCTGGTTAGGCTGTAAAAAAATTTCCGAGAAATTTACAGTAATTAACTGGCAGCTAGTAACCAGTAACTTACTGTAAAAACGTTTTACAGTTGATATACTGTATTCCCTATTTACAGTATTATTGTATTTACTGTAAAGCAAAAACCAGTTAAATACTGTGATTTTGGCTGTATTTACAGTATTAGATGTTTTAACTGTGGACTAAATAACAGTTAAATACTGTGATTTCAGTTGGATTTATAGTATTAGATGTTTTAACTGGATGCTAAATAACAATTAAATACTGTGATTCCAGTTGCGTTTACAGTATTAGTTGTTTAACTGTATACAAAATAACATTTAAATACTGTGATTTCAGTTTTATTTACAGTTAGATGTTTTAACTGTATACTAAAAAATTAAAAACTGATTTTATTTGCATTTACAGTATTAGTTGCTTAACTGCAGAATAAATATCAATGAAATACCGCGCTTTCAGTTGCCTTTAAATAACTGGTTTATTTACTGTACAAACAAATGAACGGTATTGTATATGGCAATGCAGTAACAGTAGGTACCAGGTAATCATTGTAAATTGAGTTTCTCACTGTACAATTTAAATGCTGAATCAGTGATTTAGTATTAATCATTAATAGAATGACCCATATTCTAAAATATTTCAATTAACAACAGACAACAAGAAATTTGTTAACAGGGTTATTTATTTTTTTTGTGAACAGGAACATAAAGCACATTACCAAACCTTTTAGACAAAACTTCCTTGGGCTTGGACAAAACAGGAGCCCTGAAATTAAAGAAGAAAATACATTAAGATGATGGTGATGTCGTTGTCATGTCAAGATACTTGTTCCTGATAGGAAGTGTGTCACATGGCTGCAGGAACACTCATGCAATTAGCAAGGTTGGAGTTATATTATTAGTAGGGATGTAACGATTACTCATGAGATGATTAAAAATCGATTTGAATATGTCGCAAGTTAGATCGGAGAGAAAATAAATCTCTGCATTGAAACAGCTGATATGCAAATTAGTTGTGACCGTTATCTGAACCTCACCTGTATCTAGTCAGTTAGCCTCCATGAAGTGAAGCCTTCATGAACTCCATGATGAAGGAGATCACATGGGGGTTCATGTATCAAGTCTTTCTCCTCACCACTCTCCCAGTCTTCCGGCTCATCTGCTCCTTGGCACTGCACTTGGTGGAGTCAGGATTAATCCTGACCAAAAACATATGAAATGAGTTAGAGGTTGAAACAATTGCAATTATCAAAGAGATATAGAAAATGCCAGTGGGAATAAAGTTAGGTATATAATTTTATCGGTTAATACCTCTGAATAAATTCCAAAGTTGTGCAGGTTTCCACCTGATACTCTAGGTTGAAAACATAGTAACAGGCGAAGAGAGTGGCCAAGACAGTGGTGAAGTCAGCCACGTGAGCAGCAGGTGGGATTATGACCCTCCCCTCGATCGACAGCATCCATTTTTTTTGCAGTCAGGATTGTCTCTCCTTAAAGTCAGACATAACAAAAATCATATTTCACAGCAGTCCATTTTATAAATGATCTGGTTCACATGAATGACTGTAAAAACAGGGCAGGGAGCATACATATCTTACAAGCTGTACATAAAACAGATAAAAGGAGCATATATAGTAACTGATGGCAAGCAAACTGATTACTACTTGTGTATTACTATTTTATTTTATTACTTATAGTGATAGTAGTCCTACTTACCGAGTTTCTGGACGTCGCGACGTGTGCTTGGTGGTGCTGCCTCCCGAAGGAAAACGCATACGGAGGCGGAGAAGGTGAAGAAAAAAAGAAAGGCGGGAAAATACTCTTGCGCAGCATAAAAATATAAAATAACGACACAGTAACGACCATCGTACTGTCGCAGCAAGTACTACATGTATATATATACATATATCATTTTGTGGCTTCAGTAAGTTTAAAAAAAAGACAATCTGGTCAGTTAAAGTTACTGCTATCACAAGCTAGCTAACAGTTAACGTTACCAGTAGCTAGCTCTGTCTGCCCTCTCTCTCGCGATCGAAAAACAGCGCTCTCTCGGTGCCGTTTTCGCAGCCAAAGTGAAACAAATGAACGCAGACGACGCAAACACATAGAAACACAACAAAAAAACACACAATACAAGACCTTGTCTTATTGGCACTCTTATAAGAAAAGTTGTTGTCGGAGCCAGAGATGCAAGCGCTGTGATCGCGATTTGTCCCCTTTACTTTGACCTGATTGGCCATTCAAAGCAGGACCGTTGAACACACTCGATCCTCATTGGATAAATTCATGTCAGCCCATGTCACCCCATACCCGCCAGTGAAAAAGAAAACGGAAAAAAACTAATGCTAGGAATAAAAAAAATGCCATGGTAAGTCATTATGACATAATGATTATTAAAGTCATAATTTTTATATGATATTTATATGATAATTATTGATTTCATTAAGATATACATATATATATATATATATATATATATATATATATATATCAAAGTCAAAACCTTAAAGTCAAAGTCAGCTTTATTGTCAATCTCTCCTCATGTCACAACACACAAAGAGAGCGAAATGACGTTTTCTCTATCCCACGGTGACGAGACACATAACACGATAGACATACAAGTACGCGACACAATATAAAAACAAGGCAAACATTCAAACAATCAATAGTAAGAGTGATGAATAAATAATAAATAAACAGATAATATGTATAATATATATATATATATATATATATATATATATATATATATATATATATATATATATATATATATATATATATATATATATATATATATATATATATATATATATATATATATATATAAAAATCTGTTAATATAAATTCTCAATGTTCATTCATCAACGACATTGACAATAAAAATACAGTAGCTTACGTTTCTATTTACAGTATAATACTGGCTATTGTGATTTTTCTTACAGTAATGCTTCAACTACTGTGTTTTCCACTGTAATACTTATACTACTGTGATTTTGTCGTGTTTACACTGTCTAACTGTAACAATTACAGCGACTTACTGTAAAGATCATACACAGTAAGGTTACTGTGTTTAATACAGTGATTAACTGTAGATATCACAGTACGCTCTCGGGTGCTTTAGAGTGCCGAGTTATTCACTGCGCATGGAGAAATGACCACCTCCAACGTTTGGTTTATGTTTTATAAGCATTTTTAATTTTATTGCTTAAATCGCATTTTCTCGGCGAGCTGAGCACTTTTTCTGAATTGTGCCGCTCCCGTCACTCTGGTTAGGTTGGCATCGAAAAAAACGCTCTCGGGTGCTTTAGAGTGCCGAGTTTATTACTGCGCATTAAGAAATGACCACCTCCAACGTTTGGTTTATGTTTTATAAGCATTTTTAATTTTATTGCTTAAATCGCATTTTCTCGGCGAGCTGAGCACTTTTTCTGAATTGCGCCGCTCCCGTCACTCTGGTTAGGTTGGCATCGAAAAAAACGCTCTCGGGTGCTTTAGAGTGCCGAGTTTATCACTGCGCATGAAGAAATGACCACCTCCAACGTTTGGTTTATGTTTTATAAGCATTTTTAATTGTATTGCTTAAATCGCATTTTCTCGGCGAGCTGAGCGCTTTTTCTGAATTGTGCCGCTCCCGTAACTCTGGTTAGGTTGGCATCGAAAAAAACGCTCTCGGGTGCTTTAGAGTGCCGAGTTTATCACTGCGCATGAAGAAATGACCACCTCCAACGTTTGGTTTATGTTTTATAAGCATTTTTAATTTTATTGCTTAAATCGCATTTTCTCGGCGAGCTGAGCACTTTTTCTGAATTGTGCCGCTCCCGTCACTCTGGTTAGGTTGGCATCGAAAAAAACGCTCTCGGGTGCTCTAGAGTGCCGAGTTTATTACTGCGCATTAAGAAATGACCACCTCCAACGTTTGGTTTATGTTTTATAAGCATTTTTAATTTTATTGCTTAAATCGCATTTTCTCGGCGAGCTGAGCACTTTTTCTGAATTGTGCCGCTCCCGTCACTCTGGTTAGGTTGGCATCGAAAAAAACGCTCTCGGGTGCTTTAGAGTGCCGAGTTTATCACTGCGCATGAAGAAATGACCACCTCCAACGTTTGGTTTATGTTTTATAAGCATTTTTAATTTTATTGCTTAAATCGCATTTTCTCGGCGAGCTGAGCGCTTTTTCTGAATTGTGCCGCTCCCGTCACTCTGGTTAGGTTGGCATCGAAAAAAACGCTCTCGGGTGCTTTAGAGTGCCGAGTTTATTACTGCGCATTAAGAAATGACCACCTCCAACGTTTGGTTTATGTTTTATAAGCATTTTTAATTTTATTGCTTAAATCGCATTTTCTCGGCGAGCTGAGCACTTTTTCTGAATTGTGCCGCTCCCGTCACTCTGGTTAGGTTGGCATCGAAAAAAACGCTCACGGGTGCTTTAGAGTGCCGAGTTTATTACTGCGCATTAAGAAATGACCACCTCCAACGTTTGGTTTATGTTTTATAAGCATTTTTAATTTTATTGCTTAAATCGCATTTTCTCGGCGAGCTGAGCACTTTTTCTGAATTGTGCCGCTCCCGTCACTCTGGTTAGGTTGGCATCGAAAAAAACGCTCTCGGGTGCTTTAGAGTGCCGAGTTTATCACTGCGCATGAAGAAATGACCACCTCCAACGTTTGGTTTATGTTTTATAAGCATTTTTAATTTTATTGCTTAAATCGCATTTTCTCGGCGAGCTGAGCGCTTTTTCTGAATTGTGCCGCTCCCGTCACTCTGGTTAGGTTGGCATCGAAAAAAACGCTCTCGGGTGCTTTAGAGTGCCGAGTTTATTACTGCGCATTAGGAAATGACCACCTCCAACGTTTGGTTTATGTTTTATAAGCATTTTTAATTGTATTGCTTAAATCGCATTTTCTCGGCGAGCTGAGCGCTTTTTCTGAATTGTGCCGCTCCCGTCACTCTGGTTAGGTTGGCATCGAAAAAAACGCTCTCGGGTGCTTTAGAGTGCCGAGTTTATTACTGCGCATTAAGAAATGACCACCTCCAACGTTTGGTTTATGTTTTATAAGCATTTTTAATTTTATTGCTTAAATCGCATTTTCTCGGCGAGCTGAGCACTTTTTCTGAATTGTGCCGCTCCCGTCACTCTGGTTAGGTTGGCATCGAAAAAAACGCTCTCGGGTGCTTTAGAGTGCCGAGTTTATTACTGCGCATTGAGAAATGACCACCTCCAACGTTTGGTTTATGTTTTATAAGCATTTTTAATTTTATTGCTTAAATCGCATTTTCTCGGCGAGCTGAGCACTTTTTCTGAATTGTGCCGCTCCCGTCACTCTGGTTAGGTTGGCATCGAAAAAAACGCTCTCGGGTGCTTTAGAGTGCCGAGTTTATTACTGCGCATTAAGAAATGACCACCTCCAACGTTTGGTTTATGTTTTATAAGCATTTTTAATTTTATTGCTTAAATCGCATTTTCTCGGCGAGCTGAGCGCTTTTTCTGAATTGTGCCGCTCCCGTCACTCTGGTTAGGTTGGCATCGAAAAAAACGCTCTCGGGTGCTTTAGAGTGCCGAGTTTATCACTGCGCATGAAGAAATGACCACCTCCAACGTTTGGTTTATGTTTTATAAGCATTTTTAATTTTATTGCTTAAATCGCATTTTCTCGGCGAGCTGAGCGCTTTTTCTGAATTGTGCCGCTCCCGTCACTCTGGTTAGGTTGGCATCGAAAAAAACGCTCTCGGGTGCTTTAGAGTGCCGAGTTTATTACTGCGCATTAAGAAATGACCACCTCCAACGTTTGGTTTATGTTTTATAAGCATTTTTAATTTTATTGCTTAAATCGCATTTTCTCGGCGAGCTGAGCACTTTTTCTGAATTGTGCCGCTCCCGTCACTCTGGTTAGGTTGGCATCGAAAAAAACGCTCTCGGGTGCTTTAGAGTGCCGAGTTTATTACTGCGCATTAAGAAATGACCACCTCCAACGTTTGATTTATGTTTTATAAGCATTTTTAATTTTATTGCTTAAATCGCATTTTCTCGGCGAGCTGAGCACTTTTTCTGAATTGTGCCGCTCCCGTCACTCTGGTTAGGTTGGCATCGAAAAAAACGCTCTCGGGTGCTTTAGAGTGCCGAGTTTATTACTGCGCATTAAGAAATGACCACCTCCAACGTTTGGTTTATGTTTTATAAGCATTTTTAATTTTATTGCTTAAATCGCATTTTCTCGGCGAGCTGAGCACTTTTTCTGAATTGTGCCGCTCCCGTCACTCTGGTTAGGTTGGCATCGAAAAAAACGCTCTCGGGTGCTTTAGAGTGCCGAGTTATTCACTGCGCATGAAGAAATGACCACCTCCAACGTTTGGTTTATGTTTAATAAGCATTTTTAATTTTATTGCTTAAATCGCATTTTCTCGGCGAGCTGAGCACTTTTTCTGAATTGTGCCGCTCCCGTCACTCTGGTTAGGTTGGCATCGAAAAAAACGCTCTCGGGTGCTTTAGAGTGCCGAGTTTATTACTGCGCATTAAGAAATGACCACCTCCAACGTTTGGTTTATGTTTTATAAGCATTTTTAATTTTATTGCTTAAATCGCATTTTCTCGGCGAGCTGAGCACTTTTTCTGAATTGTGCCGCTCCCGTCACTCTGGTTAGGTTGGCATCGAAAAAAACGCTCTCGGGTGCTTTAGAGTGCCGAGTTTATTACTGCGCATTAAGAAATGACCACCTCCAACGTTTGGTTTATGTTTTATAAGCATTTTTAATTTTATTGCTTAAATCGCATTTTCTCGGCGAGCTGAGCACTTTTTCTGAATTGTGCCGCTCCCGTCACTCTGGTTAGGTTGGCATCGAAAAAAACGCTCTCGGGTGCTTTAGAGTGCCGAGTTTATTGCTGCGCATTAAGAAATGACCACCTCCAACGTTTGGTTTATGTTTTATAAGCATTTTTAATTTTATAGCTTAAATCGCATTTTCTCGGCGAGCTGAGCACTTTTTCTGAATTGTGCCGCTCCCGTCACTTGGCATCGAAAAAAACGCTCTCGGGTGCTTTAGAGTGCCGAGTTATTCACTGCGCATGAAGAAATGACCACCTCCAACGTTTGGTTTATGTTTTATAAGCATTTTTAATTTTATTGCTTAAATCGCATTTTCTCGGCGAGCTGAGCGCTTTTTCTGAATTGTGCCGCTCCCGTCACTCTGGTTAGGTTGGCATCGAAAAAAACGCTCTCGGGTGCTTTAGAGTGCTGAGTTTATTACTGCGCATTAAGAAATGACCACCTCCAACGTTTGGTTTATGTTTTATAAGCATTTTTAATTTTATTGCTTAAATCGCATTTTCTCGGCGAGCTGAGCGCTTTTTCTGAATTGTGCCGCTCCCGTCACTCTGGTTAGGTTGGCATCGAAAAAAACGCTCTCGGGTGCTTTAGAGTGCCGAGTTTATTACTGCGCATTAAGAAATGACCACCTCCAACGTTTGGTTTATGTTTTATAAGCATTTTTAATTTTATTGCTTAAATCGCATTTTCTCGGCGAGCTGAGCACTTTTTCTGAATTGTGCCGCTCCCGTCACTCTGGTTAGGTTGGCATCGAAAAAAACGCTCTCGGGTGCTTTAGAGTGCCGAGTTATTCACTGCGCACGAAGAAATGACCACCTCCAACGTTTGGTTTATGTTTTATAAGCATTTTTAATTTTATTGCTTAAATCGCATTTTCTCGGCGAGCTGAGCGCTTTTTCTGAATTGTGCCGCTCCCGTCACTCTGGTTAGGTTGGCATCGAAAAAAACGCTCTCGGGTGCTTTAGAGTGCCGAGTTTTTTACTGCGCATTAAGAAATGACCACCTCCAACGTTTGGTTTATGTTTTATAAGCATTTTTAATTTTATTGCTTAAATCGCATTTTCTCGGCGAGCTGAGCACTTTTTCTGAATTGTGCCGCTCCCGTCACTCTGGTTAGGTTGGCATCGAAAAAAACGCTCTCGGGTGCTTTAGAGTGCCGAGTTTATTACTGCGCATTAAGAAATGACCACCTCCAACGTTTGGTTTATGTTTTATAAGCATTTTTAATTTTATTGCTTAAATCGCATTTTCTCGGCGAGCTGAGCACTTTTTCTGAATTGTGCCGCTCCCGTCACTCTGGTTAGGTTGGCATCGAAAAAAACGCTCACGGGTGCTTTAGAGTGCCGAGTTTATTACTGCGCATTAAGAAATGACCACCTCCAACGTTTGATTTATGTTTTATAAGCATTTTTAATTTTATTGCTTAAATCGCATTTTCTCGGCGAGCTGAGCACTTTTTCTGAATTGTGCCGCTCCCGTCACTCTGGTTAGGTTGGCATCGAAAAAAACGCTCTCGGGTGCTTTAGAGTGCCGAGTTATTCACTGCGCATGGAGAAATGACCACCTCCAACGTTTGGTTTATGTTTTATAAGCATTTTTAATTTTATTGCTTAAATCGCATTTTCTCGGCGAGCTGAGCGCTTTTTCTGAATTGCGCCGCTCCCGTCACTCTGGTTAGGTTGGCATCGAAAAAAACGCTCTCGGGTGCTTTAGAGTGCCGAGTTTATCACTGCGCATGAAGAAATGACCACCTCCAACGTTTGGTTTATGTTTTATAAGCATTTTTAATTGTATTGCTTAAATCGCATTTTCTCGGCGAGCTGAGCGCTTTTTCTGAATTGTGCCGCTCCCGTAACTCTGGTTAGGTTGGCATCGAAAAAAACGCTCTCGGGTGCTTTAGAGTGCCGAGTTTATCACTGCGCATGAAGAAATGACCACCTCCAACGTTTGGTTTATGTTTTATAAGCATTTTTAATTTTATTGCTTAAATCGCATTTTCTCGGCGAGCTGAGCACTTTTTCTGAATTGTGCCGCTCCCGTCACTCTGGTTAGGTTGGCATCGAAAAAAACGCTCTCGGGTGCTCTAGAGTGCCGAGTTTATTACTGCGCATTAAGAAATGACCACCTCCAACGTTTGGTTTATGTTTTATAAGCATTTTTAATTTTATTGCTTAAATCGCATTTTCTCGGCGAGCTGAGCACTTTTTCTGAATTGTGCCGCTCCCGTCACTCTGGTTAGGTTGGCATCGAAAAAAACGCTCTCGGGTGCTTTAGAGTGCCGAGTTATTCACTGCGCATGAAGAAATGACCACCTCCAACGTTTGGTTTATGTTTAATAAGCATTTTTAATTTTATTGCTTGAATCGCATTTTCTCGGCGAGCTGAGCACTTTTTCTGAATTGTGCCGCTCCCGTCACTCTGGTTAGGTTGGCATCGAAAAAAACGCTCTCGGGTGCTTTAGAGTGCCGAGTTTATCACTGCGCATGAAGAAATGACCACCTCCAACGTTTGGTTTATGTTTTATAAGCATTTTTAATTTTATTGCTTAAATCGCATTTTCTCGGCGAGCTGAGCACTTTTTCTGAATTGTGCCGCTCCCGTCACTCTGGTTAGGTTGGCATCGAAAAAAACGCTCTCGGGTGCTTTAGAGTGCCGAGTTTATCACTGCGCATGAAGAAATGACCACCTCCAACGTTTGGTTTATGTTTTATAAGCATTTTTAATTTTATTGCTTAAATCGCATTTTCTCGGCGAGCTGAGCGCTTTTTCTGAATTGTGCCGCTCCCGTCACTCTGGTTAGGTTGGCATCGAAAAAAACGCTCTCGGGTGCTTTAGAGTGCCGAGTTTATTACTGCGCATTAAGAAATGACCACCTCCAACGTTTGGTTTATGTTTTATAAGCATTTTTAATTTTATTGCTTAAATCGCATTTTCTCGGCGAGCTGAGCACTTTTTCTGAATTGTGCCGCTCCCGTCACTCTGGTTAGGTTGGCATCGAAAAAAACGCTCACGGGTGCTTTAGAGTGCCGAGTTTATTACTGCGCATTAAGAAATGACCACCTCCAACGTTTGGTTTATGTTTTATAAGCATTTTTAATTTTATTGCTTAAATCGCATTTTCTCGGCGAGCTGAGCACTTTTTCTGAATTGTGCCGCTCCCGTCACTCTGGTTAGGTTGGCATCGAAAAAAACGCTCTCGGCTGCTTTAGAGTGCCGAGTTTTTCACTGCGCATGGAGAAATGACCACCTCCAACGTTTGGTTTATGTTTTATAAGCATTTTTAATTTTATTGCTTAAATCGCATTTTCTCGGCGAGCTGAGCACTTTTTCTGAATTGTGCCGCTCCCGTCACTCTGGTTAGGTTGGCATCGAAAAAAACGCTCTCGGGTGCTTTAGAGTGCCGAGTTTATCACTGCGCATGACGAAATGACCACCTCCAACGTTTGGTTTATGTTTTATAAGCATTTTTAATTTTATTGCTTAAATCGCATTTTCTCGGCGAGCTGAGCGCTTTTTCTGAATTGTGCCGCTCCCGTCACTCTGGTTAGGTTGGCATCGAAAAAAACGCTCTCGGGTGCTTTAGAGTGCCGAGTTTATCACTGCGCATGAAGAAATGACCACCTCCAACGTTTGGTTTATGTTTTATAAGCATTTTTAATTGTATTGCTTAAATCGCATTTTCTCGGCGAGCTGAGCGCTTTTTCTGAATTGTGCCGCTCCCGTAACTCTGGTTAGGTTGGCATCGAAAAAAACGCTCTCGGGTGCTTTAGAGTGCCGAGTTTATCACTGCGCATGAAGAAATGACCACCTCCAACGTTTGGTTTATGTTTTATAAGCATTTTTAATTTTATTGCTTAAATCGCATTTTCTCGGCGAGCTGAGCACTTTTTCTGAATTGTGCCGCTCCCGTTACTCTGGTTAGGTTGGCATCGAAAAAAACGCTCTCGGGTGCTCTAGAGTGCCGAGTTTATTACTGCGCATTAAGAAATGACCACCTCCAACGTTTGGTTTATGTTTTATAAGCATTTTTAATTTTATTGCTTAAATCGCATTTTCTCGGCGAGCTGAGCACTTTTTCTGAATTGTGCCGCTCCCGTCACTCTGGTTAGGTTGGCATCGAAAAAAACGCTCACGGGTGCTTTAGAGTGCCGAGTTTATTACTGCGCATTAAGAAATGACCACCTCCAACGTTTGGTTTATGTTTTATAAGCATTTTTAATTTTATTGCTTAAATCGCATTTTCTCGGCGAGCTGAGCACTTTTTCTGAATTGTGCCGCTCCCGTCACTCTGGTTAGGTTGGCATCGAAAAAAACGCTCTCGGGTGCTTTAGAGTGCCGAGTTATTCACTGCGCATGAAGAAATGACCACCTCCAACGTTTGGTTTATGTTTTATAAGCATTTTTAATTTTATTGCTTAAATCGCATTTTCTCGGCGAGCTGAGCGCTTTTTCTGAATTGTGCCGCTCCCGTAACTCTGGTTAGGTTGGCATCGAAAAAAACGCTCTCGGGTGCTTTAGAGTGCCGAGTTTATTACTGCGCATTAAGAAATGACCACCTCCAACGTTTGGTTTATGTTTTATAAGCATTTTTAATTTTATTGCTTAAATCGCATTTTCTCGGCGAGCTGAGCACTTTTTCTGAATTGTGCCGCTCCCGTCACTCTGGTTAGGTTGGCATCGAAAAAAACGCTCTCGGGTGCTTTAGAGTGCCGAGTTTATTACTGCGCATTAAGAAATGACCAGCTCCAACGTTTGGTTTATGTTTTATAAGCATTTTTAATTTTATTGCTTAAATCGCATTTTCTCGGCGAGCTGAGCACTTTTTCTGAATTGTGCCGCTCCCGTCACTCTGGTTAGGTTGGCATCGAAAAAAACGCTCACGGGTGCTTTAGAGTGCCGAGTTTATTACTGCGCATTAAGAAATGACCACCTCCAACGTTTGGTTTATGTTTTATAAGCATTTTTAATTTTATTGCTTAAATCGCATTTTCTCGGCGAGCTGAGCACTTTTTCTGAATTGTGCCGCTCCCGTCACTCTGGTTAGGTTGGCATCGAAAAAAACGCTCTCGGGTGCTTTAGAGTGCCGAGTTATTCACTGCGCATGGAGAAATGACCACCTCCAACGTTTGGTTTATGTTTTATAAGCATTTTTAATTTTATTGCTTAAATCGCATTTTCTCGGCGAGCTGAGCACTTTTTCTGAATTGTGCCGCTCCCGTCACTCTAGTTAGGTTGGCATCGAAAAAAACGCTCTCGGGTGCTTTAGAGTGCCGAGTTTATCACTGTGCATGAAGAAATGACCACCTCCAACGTTTGGTTTATGTTTAATAAGCATTTTTAATTTTATTGCTTAAATCGCATTTTCTCGGCGAGCTGAGCACTTTTTCTGAATTGTGCCGCTCTCGTCACTCTGGTTAGGTTGGCATCGAAAAAAACGCTCTCGGGTGCTTTAGAGTGCCGACTTTATCACTGCGCATGAAGAAATGACCACCTCCAACGTTTGGTTTATGTTTTATAAGCATTTTTAATTTTATTGCTTAAATCGCATTTTCTCGGCGAGCTGAGCACTTTTTCTGAATTGTGCCGCTCCCGTCACTCTGGTTAGGTTGGCATCGAAAAAAACGCTCACGGGTGCTTTAGAGTGCCGAGTTTATTACTGCGCATTAAGAAATGACCACCTCCAACGTTTGGTTTATGTTTTATAAGCATTTTTAATTTTATTGCTTAAATCGCATTTTCTCGGCGAGCTGAGCACTTTTTCTGAATTGTGCCGCTCCCGTCACTCTGGTTAGGTTGGCATCGAAAAAAACGCTCTCGGGTGCTTTAGAGTGCCGAGTTATTCACTGCGCATGAAGAAATGACCACCTCCAACGTTTGGTTTATGTTTTATAAGCATTTTTAATTTTATTGGTTAAATCGCATTTTCTCGGCGAGCTGAGCACTTTTTCTGAATTGTGCCGCTCCCGTCACTCTGGTTAGGTTGGCATCGAAAAAAACGCTCTCGGGTGCTTTAGAGTGCCGAGTTTATCACTGCGCATGAAGAAATGACCACCTCCAACGTTTGGTTTATGTTTTATAAGCATTTTTAATTTTATTGCTTAAATCGCATTTTCTCGGCGAGCTGAGCGCTTTTTCTGAATTGTGCCGCTCCCGTCACTCTGGTTAGGTTGGCATCGAAAAAAACGCTCTCGGGTGCTTTAGAGTGCCGAGTTTATCACTGCGCATGAAGAAATGACCACCTCCAACGTTTGGTTTATGTTTAATAAGCATTTTTAATTTTATTGCTTGAATCGCATTTTCTCGGCGAGCTGAGCACTTTTTCTGAATTGTGCCGCTCCCGTCACTCTGGTTAGGTTGGCATCGAAAAAAACGCTCTCGGGTGCTTTAGAGTGCCGAGTTTATTACTGCGCATTAGGAAATGACCACCTCCAACGTTTGGTTTATGTTTTATAAGCATTTTTAATTTTATTGCTTAAATCGCATTTTCTCGGCGAGCTGAGCGCTTTTTCTGAATTGTGCCGCTCCCGTCACTCTGGTTAGGTTGGCATCGAAAAAAACGCTCTCGGGTGCTTTAGAGTGCCGAGTTTATTACTGCGCATTAAGAAATGACCACCTCCAACGTTTGGTTTATGTTTTATAAGCATTTTTAATTTTATTGCTTAAATCGCATTTTCTCGGCGAGCTGAGCACTTTTTCTGAATTGTGCCGCTCCCGTCACTCTGGTTAGGTTGGCATCGAAAAAAACGCTCTCGGGTGCTTTAGAGTGCCGAGTTTATTACTGCGCATTGAGAAATGACCACCTCCAACGTTTGGTTTATGTTTTATAAGCATTTTTAATTTTATTGCTTAAATCGCATTTTCTCGGCGAGCTGAGCACTTTTTCTGAATTGTGCCGCTCCCGTCACTCTGGTTAGGTTGGCATCGAAAAAAACGCTCTCGGGTGCTTTAGAGTGCCGAGTTTATTACTGCGCATTAAGAAATGACCACCTCCAACGTTTGGTTTATGTTTTATAAGCATTTTTAATTTTATTGCTTAAATCGCATTTTCTCGGCGAGCTGAGCGCTTTTTCTGAATTGTGCCGCTCCCGTCACTCTGGTTAGGTTGGCATCGAAAAAAACGCTCTCGGGTGCTTTAGAGTGCCGAGTTTATCACTGCGCATGAAGAAATGACCACCTCCAACGTTTGGTTTATGTTTTATAAGCATTTTTAATTTTATTGCTTAAATCGCATTTTCTCGGCGAGCTGAGCGCTTTTTCTGAATTGTGCCGCTCCCGTAACTCTGGTTAGGTTGGCATCGAAAAAAACGCTCTCGGGTGCTTTAGAGTGCCGGGTTTATCACTGCGCATGAAGAAATGACCACTTCCAACGTTTGGTTTATGTTTTATAAGCATTTTTAATTTTATTGCTTAAATCGCATTTTCTCGGCGAGCTGAGCACTTTTTCTGAATTGTACCGCTCCCGTCACTCTGGTTAGGTTGGCATCGAAAAAAACGCTCTCGGGTGCTCTAGAGTGCCGAGTTTATTACTGCGCATTAAGAAATGACCACCTCCAACGTTTGGTTTATGTTTTATAAGCATTTTTAATTTTATTGCTTAAATCGCATTTTCTCGGCGAGCTGAGCACTTTTTCTGAATTGTGCCGCTCCCGTCACTCTGGTTAGGTTGGCATCGAAAAAAACGCTCTCGGGTGCTTTAGAGTGCCGAGTTTATTACTGCGCATTAAGAAATGACCACCTCCAACGTTTGGTTTATGTTTTATAAGCATTTTTAATTTTATTGCTTAAATCGCATTTTCTCGGCGAGCTGAGCACTTTTTCTGAATTGTGCCGCTCCCGTCACTCTGGTTAGGTTGGCATCGAAAAAAACGCTCTCGGGTGCTTTATAGTGCCGAGTTATTCACTGCGCATGAAGAAATGACCACCTCCAACGTTTGGTTTATGTTTTATAAGCATTTTTAATTTTATTGCTTAAATCGCATTTTCTCGGCGAGCTGAGCACTTTTTCTGAATTGTGCCGCTCCCGTCACTCTGGTTAGGTTGGCATCGAAAAAAACGCTCTCGGGTGCTTTAGAGTGCCGAGTTTATCACTGCGCATGAAGAAATGACCACCTCCAACGTTTGGTTTATGTTTTATAAGCATTTTTAATTTTATTGCTTAAATCGCATTTTCTCGGCGAGCTGAGCGCTTTTTCTGAATTGTGCCGCTCCCGTCACTCTGGTTAGGTTGGCATCGAAAAAAACGCTCTCGGGTGCTTTAGAGTGCCGAGTTATTCACTGCGCATGAAGAAATGACCACCTCCAATGTTTGGTTTATGTTTAATAAGCATTTTTAATTTTATTGCTTAAATCGCATTTTCTCGGCGAGCTGAGCGCTTTTTCTGAATTGTGCCGCTCCCGTCACTCTGGTTAGGTTGGCATCGAAAAAAACGCTCTCGGGTGCTTTAGAGTGCCGAGTTATTCACTGCGCATGAAGAAATGACCACCCCCAACGTTTGGTTTATGTTTAATAAGCATTTTTAATTTTATTGCTTAAATCGCATTTTCTCGGCGAGCTGAGCACTTTTTCTGAATTGTGCCGCTCCCGTCACTCTGGTTAGGTTGGCATCGAAAAAAACGCTCTCGGGTGCTTTCGAGTGCCGAGTTTATTACTGCGCATTAAGAAATGACCACCTCCAACGTTTGGTTTATGTTTTATAAGCATTTTTAATTTTATTGCTTAAATCGCATTTTCTCGGCGAGCTGAGCACTTTTTCTGAATTGTGCCGCTCCCGTCACTCTGGTTAGGTTGGCATCGAAAAAAACGCTCTCGGGTGCTTTAGAGTGCCGAGTTTATTACTGCGCATTAAGAAATGACCACCTCCAACGTTTGGTTTATGTTTTATAAGCATTTTTAATTTTATTGCTTAAATCGCATTTTCTCGGCGAGCTGAGCACTTTTTCTGAATTGTGCCGCTCCCGTCACTCTGGTTAGGTTGGCATCGAAAAAAACGCTCTCGGGTGCTTTAGAGTGCCGAGTTATTCACTGCGCATGAAGAAATGACCACCTCCAACGTTTGGTTTATGTTTAATAAGCATTTTTAATTTTATTGCTTGAATCGCATTTTCTCGGCGAGCTGAGCACTTTTTCTGAATTGTGCCGCTCCCGTCACTCTGGTTAGGTTGGCATCGAAAAAAACGCTCTCGGGTGCTTTAGAGTGCCGAGTTTATCACTGCGCATGAAGAAATGACCACCTCCAACGTTTGGTTTATGTTTTATAAGCATTTTTAATTTTATTGCTTAAATCGCATTTTCTCGGCGAGCTGAGCACTTTTTCTGAATTGTGCCGCTCCCGTCACTCTGGTTAGGTTGGCATCGAAAAAAACGCTCTCGGGTGCTTTAGAGTGCCGAGTTTATCACTGCGCATGAAGAAATGACCACCTCCAACGTTTGGTTTATGTTTTATAAGCATTTTTAATTTTATTGCTTAAATCGCATTTTCTCGGCGAGCTGAGCGCTTTTTCTGAATTGTGCCGCTCCCGTCACTCTGGTTAGGTTGGCATCGAAAAAAACGCTCTCGGGTGCTTTAGAGTGCCGAGTTTATTACTGCGCATTAAGAAATGACCACCTCCAACGTTTGGTTTATGTTTTATAAGCATTTTTAATTTTATTGCTTAAATCCCATTTTCTCGGCGAGCTGAGCACTTTTTCTGAATTGTGCCGCTCCCGTCACTCTGGTTAGGTTGGCATCGAAAAAAACGCTCTCGGGTGCTTTAGAGTGCCGAGTTTATTACTGCGCATTAAGAAATGACCACCTCCAACGTTTGGTTTATGTTTTATAAGCATTTTTAATTTTATTGCTTAAATCGCATTTTCTCGGCGAGCTGAGCACTTTTTCTGAATTGTGCCGCTCCCGTCACTCTGGTTAGGTTGGCATCGAAAAAAACGCTATCGGGTGCTTTAGAGTGCCGAGTTATTCACTGCGCATGAAGAAATGACCACCTCCAACGTTTGGTTTATGTTTAATAAGCATTTTTAATTTTATTGCTTAAATCGCATTTTCTCGGCGAGCTGAGCACTTTTTCTGAATTGTGCCGCTCCCGTCACTCTGGTTAGGTTGGCATCGAAAAAAACGCTCTCGGGTGCTTTAGAGTGCCGAGTTTATTACTGCGCATTAAGAAATGACCACCTCCAACGTTTGGTTTATGTTTTATAAGCATTTTTAATTTTATTGCTTAAATCGCATTTTCTCGGCGAGCTGAGCACTTTTTCTGAATTGTGCCGCTCCCGTCACTCTGGTTAGGTTGGCATCGAAAAAAACGCTCTCGGGTGCTTTAGAGTGCCGAGTTTATTACTGCGCATTAAGAAATGACCACCTCCAACGTTTGGTTTATGTTTTATAAGCATTTTTAATTTTATTGCTTAATTCGCATTTTCTCGGCGAGCTGAGCGCTTTTTCTGAATTGTGCCGCTCCCGTCACTCTGGTTAGGTTGGCATCGAAAAAAACGCTCTCGGGTGCTTTAGAGTGCCGAGTTATTCACTGCGCATGAAGAAATGACCACCTCCAACGTTTGGTTTATGTTTAATAAGCATTTTTAATTTTATTGCTTAAATCGCATTTTCTCGGCGAGCTGAGCACTTTTTCTGAATTGTGCCGCTCCCGTCACTCTGGTTAGGTTGGCATCGAAAAAAACGCTCTCGGGTGCTTTAGAGTGCCGAGTTTATTACTGCGCATTAAGAAATGACCACCTCCAACGTTTGGTTTATGTTTTATAAGCATTTTTAATTTTATTGCTTAAATCGCATTTTCTCGGCGAGCTGAGCACTTTTTCTGAATTGTGCCGCTCCCGTCACTCTGGTTAGGTTGGCATCGAAAAAAACGCTCTCGGGTGCTTTAGAGTGCCGAGTTTATTACTGCGCATTAAGAAATGACCACCTCCAACGTTTGGTTTATGTTTTATAAGCATTTTTAATTTTATAGCTTAAATCGCATTTTCTCGGCGAGCTGAGCACTTTTTCTGAATTGTGCCGCTCCCGTCACTTGGCATCGAAAAAAACGCTCTCGGGTGCTTTAGAGTGCCGAGTTATTCACTGCGCATGAAGAAATGACCACCTCCAACGTTTGGTTTATGTTTTATAAGCATTTTTAATTTTATTGCTTAAATCGCATTTTCTCGGCGAGCTGAGCGCTTTTTCTGAATTGTGCCGCTCCCGTCACTCTGGTTAGGTTGGCATCGAAAAAAACGCTCTCGGGTGCTTTAGAGTGCTGAGTTTATTACTGCGCATTAAGAAATGACCACCTCCAACGTTTGGTTTATGTTTTATAAGCATTTTTAATTTTATTGCTTAAATCGCATTTTCTCGGCGAGCTGAGCGCTTTTTCTGAATTGTGCCGCTCCCGTCACTCTGGTTAGGTTGGCATCGAAAAAAACGCTCTCGGGTGCTTTAGAGTGCCGAGTTTATTACTGCGCATTAAGAAATGACCACCTCCAACGTTTGGTTTATGTTTTATAAGCATTTTTAATTTTATTGCTTAAATCGCATTTTCTCGGCGAGCTGAGCACTTTTTCTGAATTGTGCCGCTCCCGTCACTCTGGTTAGGTTGGCATCGAAAAAAACGCTCTCGGGTGCTTTAGAGTGCCGAGTTATTCACTGCGCACGAAGAAATGACCACCTCCAACGTTTGGTTTATGTTTTATAAGCATTTTTAATTTTATTGCTTAAATCGCATTTTCTCGGCGAGCTGAGCGCTTTTTCTGAATTGTGCCGCTCCCGTCACTCTGGTTAGGTTGGCATCGAAAAAAACGCTCTCGGGTGCTTTAGAGTGCCGAGTTTATTACTGCGCATTAAGAAATGACCACCTCCAACGTTTGGTTTATGTTTTATAAGCATTTTTAATTTTATTGCTTAAATCGCATTTTCTCGGCGAGCTGAGCACTTTTTCTGAATTGTGCCGCTCCCGTCACTCTGGTTAGGTTGGCATCGAAAAAAACGCTCTCGGGTGCTTTAGAGTGCCGAGTTTATTACTGCGCATTAAGAAATGACCACCTCCAACGTTTGGTTTATGTTTTATAAGCATTTTTAATTTTATTGCTTAAATCGCATTTTCTCGGCGAGCTGAGCACTTTTTCTGAATTGTGCCGCTCCCGTCACTCTGGTTAGGTTGGCATCGAAAAAAACGCTATCGGGTGCTTTAGAGTGCCGAGTTATTCACTGCGCATGAAGAAATGACCACCTCCAACGTTTGGTTTATGTTTAATAAGCATTTTTAATTTTATTGCTTAAATCGCATTTTCTCGGCGAGCTGAGCACTTTTTCTGAATTGTGCCGCTCCCGTCACTCTGGTTAGGTTGGCATCGAAAAAAACGCTCTCGGGTGCTTTAGAGTGCCGAGTTTATCACTGCGCATGAAGAAATGACCACCTCCAACGTTTGGTTTATGTTTTATAAGCATTTTTAATTTTATTGCTTAAATCGCATTTTCTCGGCGAGCTGAGCACTTTTTCTGAATTGTGCCGCTCCCGTCACTCTGGTTAGGTTGGCATCGAAAAAAACGCTCACGGGTGCTTTAGAGTGCCGAGTTTATCACTGCGCATGAAGAAATGACCACCTCCAACGTTTGGTTTATGTTTTATAAGCATTTTTAATTTTATTGCTTAAATCGCATTTTCTCGGCGAGCTGAGCGCTTTTTCTGAATTGTGCCGCTCCCGTCACTCTGGTTAGGTTGGCATCGAAAAAAACGCTCTCGGGTGCTTTAGAGTGCCGAGTTTATTACTGCGCATTAAGAAATGACCACCTCCAACGTTTGGTTTATGTTTTATAAGCATTTTTAATTTTATTGCTTAAATCGCATTTTCTCGGCGAGCTGAGCACTTTTTCTGAATTGTGCCGCTCCCGTCACTCTGGTTAGGTTGGCATCGAAAAAAACGCTCACGGGTGCTTTAGAGTGCCGAGTTTATTACTGCGCATTAAGAAATGACCACCTCCAACGTTTGGTTTATGTTTTATAAGCATTTTTAATTTTATTGCTTAAATCGCATTTTCTCGGCGAGCTGAGCACTTTTTCTGAATTGTGCCGCTCCCGTCACTCTGGTTAGGTTGGCATCGAAAAAAACGCTCTCGGGTGCTTTAGAGTGCCGAGTTATTCACTGCGCATGGAGAAATGACCACCTCCAACGTTTGGTTTATGTTTTATAAGCATTTTTAATTTTATTGCTTAAATCGCATTTTCTCGGCGAGCTGAGCACTTTTTCTGAATTGTGCCGCTCCCGCCACTCTGGTTAGGTTGGCATCGAAAAAAACGCTCTCGGGTGCTTTAGAGTGCCGAGTTTATCACTGCGCATGAAGAAATGACCACCTCCAACGTTTGGTTTATGTTTTATAAGCATTTTTAATTTTATTGCTTAAATCGCATTTTCTCGGCGAGCTGAGCGCTTTTTCTGAATTGTGCCGCTCCCGTCACTCTGGTTAGGTTGGCATCGAAAAAAACGCTCTCGGGTGCTTTAGAGTGCCGAGTTTATCACTGCGCATGAAGAAATGACCACCTCCAACGTTTGGTTTATGTTTTATAAGCATTTTTAATTGTATTGCTTAAATCGCATTTTCTCGGCGAGCTGAGCGCTTTTTCTGAATTGTGCCGCTCCCGTAACTCTGGTTAGGTTGGCATCGAAAAAAACGCTCTCGGGTGCTTTAGAGTGCCGAGTTTATCACTGCGCATGAAGAAATGACCACCTCCAACGTTTGGTTTATGTTTTATAAGCATTTTTAATTTTATTGCTTAAATCGCATTTTCTCGGCGAGCTGAGCACTTTTTCTGAATTGTGCCGCTCCCGTCACTCTGGTTAGGTTGGCATCGAAAAAAACGCTCTCGGGTGCTCTAGAGTGCCGAGTTTATTACTGCGCATTAAGAAATGACCACCTCCAACGTTTGGTTTATGTTTTATAAGCATTTTTAATTTTATTGCTTAAATCGCATTTTCTCGGCGAGCTGAGCACTTTTTCTGAATTGTGCCGCTCCCGTCACTCTGGTTAGGTTGGCATCGAAAAAAACGCTCTCGGGTGCTTTAGAGTGCCGAGTTATTCACTGCGCATGAAGAAATGACCACCTCCAACGTTTGGTTTATGTTTAATAAGCATTTTTAATTTTATTGCTTGAATCGCATTTTCTCGGCGAGCTGAGCACTTTTTCTGAATTGTGCCGCTCCCGTCACTCTGGTTAGGTTGGCATCGAAAAAAACGCTCTCGGGTGCTTTAGAGTGCCGAGTTTATCACTGCGCATGAAGAAATGACCACCTCCAACGTTTGGTTTATGTTTTATAAGCATTTTTAATTTTATTGCTTAAATCGCATTTTCTCGGCGAGCTGAGCACTTTTTCTGAATTGTGCCGCTCCCGTCACTCTGGTTAGGTTGGCATCGAAAAAAACGCTCTCGGGTGCTTTAGAGTGCCGAGTTTATCACTGCGCATGAAGAAATGACCACCTCCAACGTTTGGTTTATGTTTTATAAGCATTTTTAATTTTATTGCTTAAATCGCATTTTCTCGGCGAGCTGAGCGCTTTTTCTGAATTGTGCCGCTCCCGTCACTCTGGTTAGGTTGGCATCGAAAAAAACGCTCTCGGGTGCTTTAGAGTGCCGAGTTTATTACTGCGCATTAAGAAATGACCACCTCCAACGTTTGGTTTATGTTTTATAAGCATTTTTAATTTTATTGCTTAAATCGCATTTTCTCGGCGAGCTGAGCACTTTTTCTGAATTGTGCCGCTCCCGTCACTCTGGTTAGGTTGGCATCGAAAAAAAACGCTCACGGGTGCTTTAGAGTGCCGAGTTTATTACTGCGCATTAAGAAATGACCACCTCCAACGTTTGGTTTATGTTTTATAAGCATTTTTAATTTTATTGCTTAAATCGCATTTTCTCGGCGAGCTGAGCACTTTTTCTGAATTGTGCCGCTCCCGTCACTCTGGTTAGGTTGGCATCGAAAAAAACGCTCTCGGGTGCTTTAGAGTGCCGAGTTATTCACTGCGCATGGAGAAATGACCACCTCCAACGTTTGGTTTATGTTTTATAAGCATTTTTAATTTTATTGCTTAAATCGCATTTTCTCGGCGAGCTGAGCACTTTTTCTGAATTGTGCCGCTCCCGTCACTCTGGTTAGGTTGGCATCGAAAAAAACGCTCTCGGGTGCTTTAGAGTGCCGAGTTTATCACTGCGCATGAAGAAATGACCACCTCCAACGTTTGGTTTATGTTTTATAAGCATTTTTAATTTTATTGCTTAAATCGCATTTTCTCGGCGAGCTGAGCGCTTTTTCTGAATTGTGCCGCTCCCGTCACTCTGGTTAGGTTGGCATCGAAAAAAACGCTCTCGGGTGCTTTAGAGTGCCGAGTTTATCACTGCGCATGAAGAAATGACCACCTCCAACGTTTGGTTTATGTTTTATAAGCATTTTTAATTGTATTGCTTGAATCGCATTTTCTCGGCGAGCTGAGCGCTTTTTCTGAATTGTGCCGCTCCCGTAACTCTGGTTAGGTTGGCATCGAAAAAAACGCTCTCGGGTGCTTTAGAGTGCCGAGTTTATCACTGCGCATGAAGAAATGACCACCTCCAACGTTTGGTTTATGTTTTATAAGCATTTTTAATTTTATTGCTTAAATCGCATTTTCTCGGCGAGCTGAGCACTTTTTCTGAATTGTGCCGCTCCCGTCACTCTGGTTAGGTTGGCATCGAAAAAAACGCTCTCGGGTGCTCTAGAGTGCCGAGTTTATTACTGCGCATTAAGAAATGACCACCTCCAACGTTTGGTTTATGTTTTATAAGCATTTTTAATTTTATTGCTTAAATCGCATTTTCTCGGCGAGCTGAGCACTTTTTCTGAATTGTGCCGCTCCCGTCACTCTGGTTAGGTTGGCATCGAAAAAAACGCTCACGGGTGCTTTAGAGTGCCGAGTTTATTACTGCGCATTAAGAAATGACCACCTCCAACGTTTGGTTTATGTTTTATAAGCATTTTTAATTTTATTGCTTAAATCGCATTTTCTCGGCGAGCTGAGCACTTTTTCTGAATTGTGCCGCTCCCGTCACTCTGGTTAGGTTGGCATCGAAAAAAACGCTCTCGGGTGCTTTAGAGTGCCGAGTTATTCACTGCGCATGAAGAAATGACCACCTCCAACGTTTGGTTTATGTTTTATAAGCATTTTTAATTTTATTGCTTAAATCGCATTTTCTCGGCGAGCTGAGCGCTTTTTCTGAATTGTGCCGCTCCCGTAACTCTGGTTAGGTTGGCATCGAAAAAAACGCTCTCGGGTGCTTTAGAGTGCCGAGTTTATTACTGCGCATTAAGAAATGACCACCTCCAACGTTTGGTTTATGTTTTATAAGCATTTTTAATTTTATTGCTTAAATCGCATTTTCTCGGCGAGCTGAGCACTTTTTCTGAATTGTGCCGCTCCCGTCACTCTGGTTAGGTTGGCATCGAAAAAAACGCTCTCGGGTGCTTTAGAGTGCCGAGTTTATTACTGCGCATTAAGAAATGACCACCTCCAACGTTTGGTTTATGTTTTCTAAGCATTTTTAATTTTATTGCTTAAATCGCATTTTCTCGGCGAGCTGAGCACTTTTTCTGAATTGTGCCGCTCCCGTCACTCTGGTTAGGTTGGCATCGAAAAAAACGCTCACGGGTGCTTTAGAGTGCCGAGTTTATTACTGCGCATTAAGAAATGACCACCTCCAACGTTTGGTTTATGTTTTATAAGCATTTTTAATTTTATTGCTTAAATCGCATTTTCTCGGCGAGCTGAGTACTTTTTCTGAATTGTGCCGCTCCCGTCACTCTGGTTAGGTTGGCATCGAAAAAAAACGCTCTCGGGTGCTCTAGAGTGCCGAGTTTATTACTGCGCATTAAGAAATGACCACCTCCAACGTTTGGTTTATGTTTTATAAGCATTTTTAATTTTATTGGTTAAATCGCATTTTCTCGGCGAGCTGAGCACTTTTTCTGAATTGTGCCGCTCCCGTCACTCTGGTTAGGTTGGCATCGAAAAAAACGCTCTCGGGTGCTTTAGAGTGCCGAGTTTATTACTGCGCATTAAGAAATGACCACCTCCAACGTTTGGTTTATGTTTTATAAGCATTTTTAATTTTATTGCTTAAATCGCATTTTCTCGGCGAGCTGAGCACTTTTTCTGAATTGTGCCGCTCCCGTCACTCTGGTTAGGTTGGCATCGAAAAAAACGCTCTCGGGTGCTTTAGAGTGCCGAGTTTATTACTGCGCATTAGGAAATGACCACCTCCAACGTTTGGTTTATGTTTTATAAGCATTTTTAATTTTATTGCTTAAATCGCATTTTCTCGGCGAGCTGAGCGCTTTTTCTGAATTGTGCCGCTCCCGTCACTCTGGTTAGGTTGGCATCGAAAAAAACGCTCTCGGGTGCTTTAGAGTGCCGAGTTTATTACTGCGCATTAAGAAATGACCACCTCCAACGTTTGGTTTATGTTTTATAAGCATTTTTAATTTTATTGCTTAAATCGCATTTTCTCGGCGAGCTGAGCACTTTTTCTGAATTGTGCCGCTCCCGTCACTCTGGTTAGGTTGGCATCGAAAAAAACGCTCTCGGGTGCTTTAGAGTGCCGAGTTTATTACTGCGCATTGAGAAATGACCACCTCCAACGTTTGGTTTATGTTTTATAAGCATTTTTAATTTTATTGCTTAAATCGCATTTTCTCGGCGAGCTGAGCACTTTTTCTGAATTGTGCCGCTCCCGTCACTCTGGTTAGGTTGGCATCGAAAAAAACGCTCTCGGGTGCTTTAGAGTGCCGAGTTTATTACTGCGCATTAAGAAATGACCACCTCCAACGTTTGGTTTATGTTTTATAAGCATTTTTAATTTTATTGCTTAAATCGCATTTTCTCGGCGAGCTGAGCGCTTTTTCTGAATTGTGCCGCTCCCGTCACTCTGGTTAGGTTGGCATCGAAAAAAACGCTCTCGGGTGCTTTAGAGTGCCGAGTTTATCACTGCGCATGAAGAAATGACCACCTCCAACGTTTGGTTTATGTTTTATAAGCATTTTTAATTTTATTGCTTAAATCGCATTTTCTCGGCGAGCTGAGCGCTTTTTCTGAATTGTGCCGCTCCCGTAACTCTGGTTAGGTTGGCATCGAAAAAAACGCTCTCGGGTGCTTTAGAGTGCCGAGTTTATCACTGCGCATGAAGAAATGACCACTTCCAACGTTTGGTTTATGTTTTATAAGCATTTTTAATTTTATTGCTTAAATCGCATTTTCTCGGCGAGCTGAGCACTTTTTCTGAATTGTGCCGCTCCCGTCACTCTGGTTAGGTTGGCATCGAAAAAAACGCTCTCGGGTGCTCTAGAGTGCCGAGTTTATTACTGCGCATTAAGAAATGACCACCTCCAACGTTTGGTTTATGTTTTATAAGCATTTTTAATTTTATTGCTTAAATCGCATTTTCTCGGCGAGCTGAGCACTTTTTCTGAATTGTGCCGCTCCCGTCACTCTGGTTAGGTTGGCATCGAAAAAAACGCTCTCGGGTGCTTTAGAGTGCCGAGTTTATTACTGCGCATTAAGAAATGACCACCTCCAACGTTTGGTTTATGTTTTATAAGCATTTTTAATTTTATTGCTTAAATCGCATTTTCTCGGCGAGCTGAGCACTTTTTCTGAATTGTGCCGCTCCCGTCACTCTGGTTAGGTTGGCATCGAAAAAAACGCTCTCGGGTGCTTTAGAGTGCCGAGTTTATCACTGCGCATGAAGAAATGACCACCTCCAACGTTTGGTTTATGTTTTATAAGCATTTTTAATTTTATTGCTTAAATCGCATTTTCTCGGCGAGCTGAGCGCTTTTTCTGAATTGTGCCGCTCCCGTCACTCTGGTTAGGTTGGCATCGAAAAAAACGCTCTCGGGTGCTTTAGAGTGCCGAGTTATTCACTGCGCATGAAGAAATGACCACCTCCAATGTTTGGTTTATGTTTAATAAGCATTTTTAATTTTATTGCTTAAATCGCATTTTCTCGGCGAGCTGAGCGCTTTTTCTGAATTGTGCCGCTCCCGTCACTCTGGTTAGGTTGGCATCGAAAAAAACGCTCTCGGGTGCTTTAGAGTGCCGAGTTATTCACTGCGCATGAAGAAATAACCACCTCCAACGTTTGGTTTATGTTTAATAAGCATTTTTAATTTTATTGCTTAAATCGCATTTTCTCGGCGAGCTGAGCACTTTTTCTGAATTGTGCCGCTCCCGTCACTCTGGTTAGGTTGGCATCGAAAAAAACGCTCTCGGGTGCTTAAGAGTGCCGAGTTTATTACTGCGCATTAAGAAATGACCACCTCCAACGTTTGGTTTATGTTTTATAAGCATTTTTAATTTTATTGCTTAAATCGCATTTTCTCGGCGAGCTGAGCACTTTTTCTGAATTGTGCCGCTCCCGTCACTCTGGTTAGGTTGGCATCGAAAAAAACGCTCTCGGGTGCTTTAGAGTGCCGAGTTTATTACTGCGCATTAAGAAATGACCACCTCCAACGTTTGGTTTATGTTTTATAAGCATTTTTAATTTTATTGCTTAAATCGCATTTTCTCGGCGAGCTGAGCACTTTTTCTGAATTGTGCCGCTCCCGTCACTCTGGTTAGGTTGGCATCGAAAAAAACGCTCTCGGGTGCTTTAGAGTGCCGAGTTATTCACTGCGCATGAAGAAATGACCACCTCCAACGTTTGGTTTATGTTTAATAAGCATTTTTTAATTTATTGCTTGAATCGCATTTTCTCGGCGAGCTGAGCACTTTTTCTGAATTGTGCCGCTCCCGTCACTCTGGTTAGGTTGGCATCGAAAAAAACGCTCTCGGGTGCTTTAGAGTGCCGAGTTTATCACTGCGCATGAAGAAATGACCACCTCCAACGTTTGGTTTATGTTTTATAAGCATTTTTAATTTTATTGCTTAAATCGCATTTTCTCGGCGAGCTGAGCACTTTTTCTGAATTGTGCCGCTCCCGTCACTCTGGTTAGGTTGGCATCGAAAAAAACGCTCTCGGGTGCTTTAGAGTGCCGAGTTTATCACTGCGCATGAAGAAATGACCACCTCCAACGTTTGGTTTATGTTTTATAAGCATTTTTAATTTTATTGCTTAAATCGCATTTTCTCGGCGAGCTGAGCACTTTTTCTGAATTGTGCCGCTCCCGTCACTCTGGTTAGGTTGGCATCGAAAAAAACGCTCTCGGGTGCTTTAGAGTGCCAAGTTTATTACTGCGCATTAAGAAATGACCACCTCCAACGTTTGGTTTATGTTTTATAAGCATTTTTAATTTTATTGCTTAAATCGCATTTTCTCGGCGAGCTGAGCGCTTTTTCTGAATTGTGCCGCTCCCGTCACTCTGGTTAGGTTGGCATCGAAAAAAACGCTCTGGGTGCTTTAGAGTGCCGAGTTATTCACTGCGCATGAAGAAATGACCACCTCCAACGTTTGGTTTATGTTTTATAAGCATTTTTAATTTTATTGCTTAAATCGCATTTTCTCGGCGAGCTGAGCACTTTTTCTGAATTGTGCCGCTCCCGTCACTCTGGTTAGGTTGGCATCGAAAAAAACGCTCTCGGGTGCTTTAGAGTGCCGAGTTTATCACTGCGCATGAAGAAATGACCACCTCCAACGTTTGGTTTATGTTTTATAAGCATTTTTAATTTTATTGCTTAAATCGCATTTTCTCGGCGAGCTGAGCGCTTTTTCTGAATTGTGCCGCTCCCGTCATTCTGGTTAGGTTGGAATCGAAAAAAACGCTCTCGGGTGCTTTAGAGTGCCGAGTTATTCACTGCGCATGAAGAAATGACCACCTCCAATGTTTGGTTTATGTTTAATAAGCATTTTTAATTTTATTGCTTAAATCGCATTTTCTCGGCGAGCTGAGCGCTTTTTCTGAATTGTGCCGCTCCCGTCACTCTGGTTAGGTTGGCATCGAAAAAAACGCTCTCGGGTGCTTTAGAGTGCCGAGTTATTCACTGCGCATGAAGAAATGACCACCTCCAACGTTTGGTTTATGTTTAATAAGCATTTTTAATTTTATTGCTTAAATCGCATTTTCTCGGCGAGCTGAGCACTTTTTCTGAATTGTGCCGCTCCCGTCACTCTGGTTAGGTTGGCATCGAAAAAAACGCTCTCGGGTGCTTAAGAGTGCCGAGTTTATTACTGCGCATTAAGAAATGACCACCTCCAACGTTTGGTTTATGTTTTATAAGCATTTTTAATTTTATTGCTTAAATCGCATTTTCTCGGCGAGCTGAGCACTTTTTCTGAATTGTGCCGCTCCCGTCACTCTGGTTAGGTTGGCATCGAAAAAAACGCTCTCGGGTGCTTTAGAGTGCCGAGTTTATTACTGCGCATTAAGAAATGACCACCTCCAACGTTTGGTTTATGTTTTATAAGCATTTTTAATTTTATTGCTTAAATCGCATTTTCTCGGCGAGCTGAGCACTTTTTCTGAATTGTGCCGCTCCCGTCACTCTGGTTAGGTTGGCATCGAAAAAAACGCTCTCGGGTGCTTTAGAGTGCCGGGTTTATTACTGCGCATTAAGAAATGACCACCTCCAACGTTTGGTTTATGTTTTATAAGCATTTTTAATTTTATTGCTTAAATCGCATTTTCTCGGCGAGCTGAGCACTTTTTCTGAATTGTGCCGCTCCCGTCACTTGGCATCGAAAAAAACGCTCTCGGGTGCTTTAGAGTGCCGAGTTATTCACTGCGCATGAAGAAATGACCACCTCCAACGTTTGGTTTATGTTTTATAAGCATTTTTAATTTTATTGCTTAAATCGCATTTTCTCGGCGAGCTGAGCGCTTTTTCTGAATTGTGCCGCTCCCGTCACTCTGGTTAGGTTGGCATCGAAAAAAACGCTCTCGGGTGCTTTAGAGTGCCGAGTTATTCACTGCGCATGAAGAAATGACCACCTCCAACGTTTGGTTTATGTTTAATAAGCATTTTTAATTTTATTGCTTAAATCGCATTTTCTCGGCGAGCTGAGCACTTTTTCTGAATTGTGCCGCTCCCGTCACTCTGGTTAGGTTGGCATCGAAAAAAACCCTCTCGGGTGCTTTAGAGTGCCGAGTTTATTACTGTGCATTAGGAAATGACCACCTCCAACGTTTGGTTTATGTTTTATAAGCATTTTTAATTTTATTGCTTAAATCGCATTTTCTCGGCGAGCTGAGCGCTTTTTCTGAATTGTGCCGCTCCCGTCACTCTGGTTAGGTTGGCATCGAAAAAAACGCTCTCGGGTTCTTTAGAGTGCCGAGTTTATTACTGCGCATTAAGAAATGACCACCTCCAACGTTTGGTTTATGTTTTATAAGCATTTTTAATTTTATTGCTTAAATCGCATTTTCTCGGCGAGCTGAGCACTTTTTCTGAATTGTGCCGCTCCCGTCACTCTGGTTAGGTTGGCATCGAAAAAAACGCTCTCGGGTGCTTTAGAGTGCCGAGTTTATTACTGCGCATTGAGAAATGACCACCTCCAACGTTTGGTTTATGTTTTATAAGCATTTTTAATTTTATTGCTTAAATCGCATTTTCTCGGCGAGCTGAGCACTTTTTCTGAATTGTGCCTCTCCCGTCACTCTGGTTAGGTTGGCATCGAAAAAAACGCTCTCGGGTGCTATAGAGTGCCGAGTTTATTACTGCGCATTAAGAAATGACCACCTCCAACGTTTGGTTTATGTTTTATAAGCATTTTTAATTTTATTGCTTAAATCGCATTTTCTCGGCGAGCTGAGCGCTTTTTCTGAATTGTGCCGCTCCCGTCACTCTGGTTAGGTTGGCATCGAAAAAAACGCTCTCGGGTGCTTTAGAGTGCCGAGTTTATCACTGCGCATGAAGAAATGACCACCTCCAACGTTTGGTTTATGTTTTATAAGCATTTTTAATTTTATTGCTTAAATCGCATTTTCTCGGCGAGCTGAGCGCTTTTTCTGAATTGTGCCGCTCCCGTAACTCTGGTTAGGTTGGCATCGAAAAAAACGCTCTCGGGTGCTTTAGAGTGCCGAGTTTATCACTGCGCATGAAGAAATGACCACTTCCAACGTTTGGTTTATGTTTTATAAGCATTTTTAATTTTATTGCTTAAATCGCATTTTCTCGGCGAGCTGAGCACTTTTTCTGAATTGTGCCGCTCCCGTCACTCTGGTTAGGTTGGCATCGAAAAAAACGCTCTCGGGTGCTCTAGAGTGCCGAGTTTATTACTGCGCATTAAGAAATGACCACCTCCAACGTTTGGTTTATGTTTTATAAGCATTTTTAATTTTATTGCTTAAATCGCATTTTCTCGGCGAGCTGAGCACTTTTTCTGAATTGTGCCGCTCCCGTCACTCTGGTTAGGTTGGCATCGAAAAAAACGCTCTCGGGTGCTTTAGAGTGCCGAGTTTATTACTGCGCATTAAGAAAAGACCACCTCCAACGTTTGGTTTATGTTTTATAAGCATTTTTAATTTTATTGCTTAAATCGCATTTTCTCGGCGAGCTGAGCACTTTTTCTGAATTGTGCCGCTCCCATCACTCTGGTTAGGTTGGCATCGAAAAAAACGCTCTCGGGTGCTTTAGAGTGCCGAGTTTATCACTGCGCATGAAGAAATGACCACCTCCAACGTTTGGTTTATGTTTTATAAGCATTTTTAATTGTATTGCTTAAATCGCATTTTCTCGGCGAGCTGAGCACTTTTTCTGAATTGTGCCGCTCCCGTCACTCTGGTTAGGTTGGCATCGAAAAAAACGCTCTCGGGTGCTTTAGAGTGCCGAGTTTATCACTGCGCATGAAGAAATGACCACCTCCAACGTTTGGTTTATGTTTTATAAGCATTTTTAATTTTATTGCTTGAATCGCATTTTCTCGGCGAGCTGAGCACTTTTTCTGAATTGTGCCGCTCCCGTCACTCTGGTTAGGTTGGCATCGAAAAAAACGCTCTCGGGTGCTTTAGAGTGCCGAGTTATTCACTGCGCATGAAGAAATGACCACCTCCAACGTTTGGTTTATGTTTAATAAGCATTTTTAATTTTATTGCTTGAATCGCATTTTCTCGGCGAGCTGAGCACTTTTTCTGAATTGTGCCGCTCCCGTCACTCTGGTTAGGTTGGCATCAAAAAAAACGCTCTCGGGTGCTTTAGAGTGCCGAGTTTATCACTGCGCATGAAGAAATGACCACCTCCAACGTTTGGTTTATGTTTTATAAGCATTTTTAATTTTATTGCTTAAATCGCATTTTCTCGGCGAGCTGAGCGCTTTTTCTGAATTGTGCCGCTCCCGTCACTCTGGTTAGGTTGGCATCGAAAAAAACGCTCTCGGGTGCTTTAGAGTGCCGACTTTATCACTGCGCATGAAGAAATGACCACCTCCAACGTTTGGTTTATGTTTTATAAGCATTTTTAATTTTATTGCTTAAATCGCATTTTCTCGGCGAGCTGAGCACTTTTTCTGAATTGTGCCGCTCCCGTCACTCTGGTTAGGTTGGCATCGAAAAAAACGCTCACGGGTGCTTTAGAGTGCCGAGTTTATTACTGCGCATTAAGAAATGACCACCTCCAACGTTTGGTTTATGTTTTATAAGCATTTTTAATTTTATTGCTTAAATCGCATTTTCTCGGCGAGCTGAGCACTTTTTCTGAATTGTGCCGCTCCCGTCACTCTGGTTAGGTTGGCATCGAAAAAAACGCTCTCGGGTGCTTTAGAGTGCCGAGTTATTCACTGCGCATGAAGAAATGACCACCTCCAACGTTTGGTTTATGTTTTATAAGCATTTTTAATTTTATTGCTTAAATCGCATTTTCTCGGCGAGCTGAGCACTTTTTCTGAATTGTGCCGCTCCCGTCACTCTGGTTAGGTTGGCATCGAAAAAAACGCTCTCGGGTGCTTTAGAGTGCCGAGTTTATCACTGCGCATGAAGAAATGACCACCTCCAACGTTTGGTTTATGTTTTATAAGCATTTTTAATTTTATTGCTTAAATCGCATTTTCTCGGCGAGCTGAGCGCTTTTTCTGAATTGTGCCGCTCCCGTCACTCTGGTTAGGTTGGCATCGAAAAAAACGCTCTCGGGTGCTTTAGAGTGCCGAGTTATTCACTGCGCATGAAGAAATGACCACCTCCAATGTTTGGTTTATGTTTAATAAGCATTTTTAATTTTATTGCTTAAATCGCATTTTCTCGGCGAGCTTAGCGCTTTTTCTGAATTGTGCCGCTCCCGTCACTCTGGTTAGGTTGGCATCGAAAAAAACGCTCTCGGGTGCTTTAGAGTGCCGAGTTATTCACTGCGCATGAAGAAATGACCACCCCCAACGTTTGGTTTATGTTTAATAAGCATTTTTAATTTTATTGCTTAAATCGCATTTTCTCGGCGAGCTGAGCACTTTTTCTGAATTGTGCCGCTCCCGTCACTCTGGTTAGGTTGGCATCGAAAAAAACGCTCTCGGGTGCTTTAGAGTGCCGAGTTTATTACTGCGCATTAAGAAATGACCACCTCCAACGTTTGGTTTATGTTTTATAAGCATTTTTAATTTTATTGCTTAAATCGCATTTTCTCGGCGAGCTGAGCACGTTTTCTGAATTGTGCCGCTCCCGTCACTCTGGTTAGGTTGGCATCGAAAAAAACGCTCTCGGGTGCTTTAGAGTGCCGAGTTTATTACTGCGCATTAAGAAATGACCACCTCCAACGTTTGGTTTATGTTTTATAAGCATTTTTAATTTTATTGCTTTAATCGCATTTTCTCGGCGAGCTGAGCACTTTTTCTGAATTGTGCCGCTCCCGTCACTCTGGTTAGGTTGGCATCGAAAAAAACGCTCTCGGGTGCTTTAGAGTGCCGAGTTTATTACTGCGCATTAAGAAATGACCACCTCCAACGTTTGGTTTATGTTTTATAAGCATTTTTAATTTTATTGCTTAAATCGCATTTTCTCGGCGAGCTGAGCACTTTTTCTGAATTGTGCCGCTCCCGTCACTCTGGTTAGGTTGGCATCGAAAAAAACGCTCTCGGGTGCTTTAGAGTGCCGAGTTATTCACTGCGCATGAAGAAATGACCACCTCCAACGTTTGGTTTATGTTTAATAAGCATTTTTAATTTTATTGCTTGAATCGCATTTTCTCGGCGAGCTGAGCACTTTTTCTGAATTGTGCCGCTCCCGTCACTCTGGTTAGGTTGGCATCGAAAAAAACGCTCTCGGGTGCTTTAGAGTGCCGAGTTTATCACTGCGCATGAAGAAATGACCACCTCCAACGTTTGGTTTATGTTTTATAAGCATTTTTAATTTTATTGCTTAAATCGCATTTTCTCGGCGAGCTGAGCACTTTTTCTGAATTGTGCCGCTCCCGTCACTCTGGTTAGGTTGGCATCGAAAAAAACGCTCTCGGGTGCTTTAGAGTGCCGAGTTTATCACTGCGCATGAAGAAATGACCACCTCCAACGTTTGGTTTATGTTTTATAAGCATTTTTAATTTTATAGCTTAAATCGCATTTTCTCGGCGAGCTGAGCACTTTTTCTGAATTGTGCCGCTCCCGTCACTTGGCATCGAAAAAAACGCTCTCGGGTGCTTTAGAGTGCCGAGTTATTCACTGCGCATGAAGAAATGACCACCTCCAACGTTTGGTTTATGTTTTATAAGCATTTTTAATTTTATTGCTTAAATCGCATTTTCTCGGCGAGCTGAGCGCTTTTTCTGAATTGTGCCGCTCCCGTCACTCTGGTTAGGTTGGCATCGAAAAAAACGCTCTCGGGTGCTTTAGAGTGCTGAGTTTATTACTGCGCATTAAGAAATGACCACCTCCAACGTTTGGTTTATGTTTTATAAGCATTTTTAATTTTATTGCTTAAATCGCATTTTCTCGGCGAGCTGAGCGCTTTTTCTGAATTGTGCCGCTCCCGTCACTCTGGTTAGGTTGGCATCGAAAAAAACGCTCTCGGGTGCTTTAGAGTGCCGAGTTTATTACTGCGCATTAAGAAATGACCACCTCCAACGTTTGGTTTATGTTTTATAAGCATTTTTAATTTTATTGCTTAAATCGCATTTTCTCGGCGAGCTGAGCACTTTTTCTGAATTGTGCCGCTCCCGTCACTCTGGTTAGGTTGGCATCGAAAAAAACGCTCTCGGGTGCTTTAGAGTGCCGAGTTATTCACTGCGCACGAAGAAATGACCACCTCCAACGTTTGGTTTATGTTTTATAAGCATTTTTAATTTTATTGCTTAAATCGCATTTTCTCGGCGAGCTGAGCGCTTTTTCTGAATTGTGCCGCTCCCGTCACTCTGGTTAGGTTGGCATCGAAAAAAACGCTCTCGGGTGCTTTAGAGTGCCGAGTTTATTACTGCGCATTAAGAAATGACCACCTCCAACGTTTGGTTTATGTTTTATAAGCATTTTTAATTTTATTGCTTAAATCGCATTTTCTCGGCGAGCTGAGCACTTTTTCTGAATTGTGCCGCTCCCGTCACTCTGGTTAGGTTGGCATCGAAAAAAACGCTCTCGGGTGCTTTAGAGTGCCGAGTTTATTACTGCGCATTAAGAAATGACCACCTCCAACGTTTGGTTTATGTTTTATAAGCATTTTTAATTTTATTGCTTAAATCGCATTTTCTCGGCGAGCTGAGCACTTTTTCTGAATTGTGCCGCTCCCGTCACTCTGGTTAGGTTGGCATCGAAAAAAACGCTATCGGGTGCTTTAGAGTGCCGAGTTATTCACTGCGCATGAAGAAATGACCACCTCCAACGTTTGGTTTATGTTTAATAAGCATTTTTAATTTTATTGCTTAAATTGCATTTTCTCGGCGAGCTGAGCACTTTTTCTGAATTGTGCCGCTCCCGTCACTCTGGTTAGGTTGGCATCGAAAAAAACGCTCTCGGGTGCTTTAGAGTGCCGAGTTTATCACTGCGCATGAAGAAATGACCACCTCCAACGTTTGGTTTATGTTTTATAAGCATTTTTAATTTTATTGCTTAAATCGCATTTTCTCGGCGAGCTGAGCACTTTTTCTGAATTGTGCCGCTCCCGTCACTCTGGTTAGGTTGGCATCGAAAAAAACGCTCACGGGTGCTTTAGAGTGCCGAGTTTATCACTGCGCATGAAGAAATGACCACCTCCAACGTTTGGTTTATGTTTTATAAGCATTTTTAATTTTATTGCTTAAATCGCATTTTCTCGGCGAGCTGAGCGCTTTTTCTGAATTGTGCCGCTCCCGTCACTCTGGTTAGGTTGGCATCGAAAAAAACGCTCTCGGGTGCTTTAGAGTGCCGAGTTTATTACTGCGCATTAAGAAATGACCACCTCCAACGTTTGGTTTATGTTTTATAAGCATTTTTAATTTTATTGCTTAAATCGCATTTTCTCGGCGAGCTGAGCACTTTTTCTGAATTGTGCCGCTCCCGTCACTCTGGTTAGGTTGGCATCGAAAAAAACGCTCTCGGGTGCTTTAGAGTGCCGAGTTATTCACTGCGCATGGAGAAATGACCACCTCCAACGTTTGGTTTATGTTTTATAAGCATTTTTAATTTTATTGCTTAAATCGCATTTTCTCGGCGAGCTGAGCACTTTTTCTGAATTGTGCCGCTCCCGTCACTCTGGTTAGGTTGGCATCGAAAAAAACGCTCTCGGGTGCTTTAGAGTGCCGAGTTTATCACTGCGCATGAAGAAATGACCACCTCCAACGTTTGGTTTATGTTTTATAAGCATTTTTAATTTTATTGCTTAAATCGCATTTTCTCGGCGAGCTGAGCGCTTTTTCTGAATTGTGCCGCTCCCGTCACTCTGGTTAGGTTGGCATCGAAAAAAACGCTCTCGGGTGCTTTAGAGTGCCGAGTTTATCACTGCGCATGAAGAAATGACCACCTCCAACGTTTGGTTTATGTTTTATAAGCATTTTTAATTGTATTGCTTAAATCGCATTTTCTCGGCGAGCTGAGCGCTTTTTCTGAATTGTGCCGCTCCCGTAACTCTGGTTAGGTTGGCATCGAAAAAAACGCTCTCGGGTGCTTTAGAGTGCCGAGTTTATCACTGCGCATGAAGAAATGACCACCTCCAACGTTTGGTTTATGTTTTATAAGCATTTTTAATTTTATTGCTTAAATCGCATTTTCTCGGCGAGCTGAGCACTTTTTCTGAATTGTGCCGCTCCCGTCACTCTGGTTAGGTTGGCATCGAAAAAAACGCTCTCGGGTGCTCTAGAGTGCCGAGTTTATTACTGCGCATTAAGAAATGACCACCTCCAACGTTTGGTTTATGTTTTATAAGCATTTTTAATTTTATTGCTTAAATCGCATTTTCTCGGCGAGCTGAGCACTTTTTCTGAATTGTGCCGCTCCCGTCACTCTGGTTAGGTTGGCATCGAAAAAAACGCTCTCGGGTGCTTTAGAGTGCCGAGTTTATTACTGCGCATTGAGAAATGACCACCTCCAACGTTTGGTTTATGTTTTATAAGCATTTTTAATTTTATTGCTTAAATCGCATTTTCTCGGCGAGCTGAGCACTTTTTCTGAATTGTGCCTCTCCCGTCACTCTGGTTAGGTTGGCATCGAAAAAAACGCTCTCGGGTGCTATAGAGTGCCGAGTTTATTACTGCGCATTAAGAAATGACCACCTCCAACGTTTGGTTTATGTTTTATAAGCATTTTTAATTTTATTGCTTAAATCGCATTTTCTCGGCGAGCTGAGCGCTTTTTCTGAATTGTGCCGCTCCCGTCACTCTGGTTAGGTTGGCATCGAAAAAAACGCTCTCGGGTGCTTTAGAGTGCCGAGTTTATCACTGCGCATGAAGAAATGACCACCTCCAACGTTTGGTTTATGTTTTATAAGCATTTTTAATTTTATTGCTTAAATCGCATTTTCTCGGCGAGCTGAGCGCTTTTTCTGAATTGTGCCGCTCCCGTAACTCTGGTTAGGTTGGCATCGAAAAAAACGCTCTCGGGTGCTTTAGAGTGCCGAGTTTATCACTGCGCATGAAGAAATGACCACTTCCAACGTTTGGTTTATGTTTTATAAGCATTTTTAATTTTATTGCTTAAATCGCATTTTCTCGGCGAGCTGAGCACTTTTTCTGAATTGTGCCGCTCCCGTCACTCTGGTTAGGTTGGCATCGAAAAAAACGCTCTCGGGTGCTCTAGAGTGCCGAGTTTATTACTGCGCATTAAGAAATGACCACCTCCAACGTTTGGTTTATGTTTTATAAGCATTTTTAATTTTATTGCTTAAATCGCATTTTCTCGGCGAGCTGAGCACTTTTTCTGAATTGTGCCGCTCCCGTCACTCTGGTTAGGTTGGCATCGAAAAAAACGCTCTCGGGTGCTTTAGAGTGCCGAGTTTATTACTGCGCATTAAGAAATGACCACCTCCAACGTTTGGTTTATGTTTTATAAGCATTTTTAATTTTATTGCTTAAATCGCATTTTCTCGGCGAGCTGAGCACTTTTTCTGAATTGTGCCGCTCCCATCACTCTGGTTAGGTTGGCATCGAAAAAAACGCTCTCGGGTGCTTTAGAGTGCCGAGTTTATCACTGCGCATGAAGAAATGACCACCTCCAACGTTTGGTTTATGTTTTATAAGCATTTTTAATTGTATTGCTTAAATCGCATTTTCTCGGCGAGCTGAGCACTTTTTCTGAATTGTGCCGCTCCCGTCACTCTGGTTAGGTTGGCATCGAAAAAAACGCTCTCGGGTGCTTTAGAGTGCCGAGTTTATCACTGCGCATGAAGAAATGACCACCTCCAACGTTTGGTTTATGTTTTATAAGCATTTTTAATTTTATTGCTTAAATCGCATTTTCTCGGCGAGCTGAGCACTTTTTCTGAATTGTGCCGCTCCCGTCACTCTGGTTAGGTTGGCATCGAAAAAAACGCTCTCGGGTGCTTTAGAGTGCCGAGTTTATTACTGCGCATTAAGAAATGACCACCTCCAACGTTTGGTTTATGTTTTATAAGCATTTTTAATTTTATAGCTTAAATCGCATTTTCTCGGCGAGCTGAGCACTTTTTCTGACTTGTGCCGCTCCCGTCACTTGGCATCGAAAAAAACGCTCTCGGGTGCTTTACTGCGCATGAAGAAATGACCACCTCCAACGTTTGGTTTATGTTTTATAAGCATTTTTAATTTTATTGCTTAAATCGCATTTTCTCGGCGAGCTGAGCGCTTTTTCTGAATTGTGCCGCTCCCGTCACTCTGGTTAGGTTGGCATCGAAAAAAACGCTCTCGGGTGCTTTAGAGTGCTGAGTTTATTACTGCGCATTAAGAAATGACCACCTCCAACGTTTGGTTTATGTTTTATAAGCATTTTTAATTTTATTGCTTAAATCGCATTTTCTCGGCGAGCTGAGCGCTTTTTCTGAATTGTGCCGCTCCCGTCACTCTGGTTAGGTTAGCATCGAAAAAAACGCTCTCGGGTGCTTTAGAAAGCCGAGTTTATTACTGCGCATTAAGAAATGACCACCTCCAACGTTTGGTTTATGTTTTATAAGCATTTTTAATTTTATTGCTTAAATCGCATTTTCTCGGCGAGCTGAGCACTTTTTCTGAATTGTGCCGCTCCCGTCACTCTGGTTAGGTTGGCATCGAAAAAAACGCTCTCGGGTGCTTTAGAGTGCCGAGTTTATCACTGCGCATGAAGAAATGACCACCTCCAACGTTTGGTTTATGTTTTATAAGCATTTTTAATTTTATTGCTTAAATCGCATTTTCTCGGCGAGCTGAGCACTTTTTCTGAATTGTGCCGCTCCCGTCACTCTGGTTAGGTTGGCATCGAAAAAAACGCTCTCGGGTGCTTTAGAGTGCCGAGTTATTCACTGCGCATGGAGAAATGACCACCTCCAACGTTTGGTTTATGTTTTATAAGCATTTTTAATTTTATTGCTTAAATCGCATTTTCTCGGCGAGCTGAGCACTTTTTCTGAATTGTGCCGCTCCCGTCACTCTGGTTAGGTTGGCATCGAAAAAAACGCTCTCGGGTGCTTTAGAGTGCCGAGTTTATCACTGCGCATGAAGAAATGACCACCTCCAACGTTTGGTTTATGTTTTATAAGCATTTTTAATTTTATTGCTTAAATCGCATTTTCTCGGCGAGCTGAGCGCTTTTTCTGAATTGCGCCGCTCCCGTCACTCTGGTTAGGTTGGCATCGAAAAAAACGCTCTCGGGTGCTTTAGAGTGCCGAGTTTATCACTGCGCATGAAGAAATGACCACCTCCAACGTTTGGTTTATGTTTTATAAGCATTTTTAATTGTATTGCTTAAATCGCATTTTCTCGGCGAGCTGAGCGCTTTTTCTGAATTGTGCCGCTCCCGTAACTCTGGTTAGGTTGGCATCGAAAAAAACGCTCTCGGGTGCTTTAGAGTGCCGAGTTTATCACTGCGCATGAAGAAATGACCACCTCCAACGTTTGGTTTATGTTTAATAAGCATTTTTAATTTTATTGCTTAAATCGCATTTTCTCGGCGAGCTGAGCACTTTTTCTGAATTGTGCCGCTCCCGTCACTCTGGTTAGGTTGGCATCGAAAAAAACGCTCTCGGGTGCTCTAGAGTGCCGAGTTTATTACTGCGCATGAAGAAATGACCACCTCCAACGTTTGGTTTATGTTTTATAAGCATTTTTAATTTTATTGCTTAAATCGCATTTTCTCGGCGAGCTGAGCGCTTTTTCTGAATTGTGCCGCTCCCGTCACTCTGGTTAGGTTGGCATCGAAAAAAACGCTCTCGGGTGCTTTAGAGTGCCGAGTTTATTACTGCGCATTAAGAAATGACCACCTCCAACGTTTGGTTTATGTTTTATAAGCATTTTTAATTTTATTGCTTAAATCGCATTTTCTCGGCGAGCTGAGCACTTTTTCTGAATTGTGCCGCTCCCGTCACTCTGGTTAGGTTGGCATCGAAAAAAACGCTCACGGGTGCTTTAGAGTGCCGAGTTTATTACTGCGCATTAAGAAATGACCACCTCCAACGTTTGGTTTATGTTTTATAAGCATTTTTAATTTTATTGCTTAAATCGCATTTTCTCGGCGAGCTGAGCACTTTTTCTGAATTGTGCCGCTCCCGTCACTCTGGTTAGGTTGGCATCGAAAAAAACGCTCTCGGGTGCTTTAGAGTGCCGAGTTTATTACTGCGCATTAGGAAATGACCACCTCCAACGTTTGGTTTATGTTTTATAAGCATTTTTAATTTTATTGCTTAAATCGCATTTTCTCGGCGAGCTGAGCGCTTTTTCTGAATTGTGCCGCTCCCGTCACTCTGGTTAGGTTGGCATCGAAAAAAACGCTCTCGGGTGCTTTAGAGTGCCGAGTTTATTACTGCGCATTAAGAAATGACCACCTCCAACGTTTGGTTTATGTTTTATAAGCATTTTTAATTTTATTGCTTAAATCGCATTTTCTCGGCGAGCTGAGCACTTTTTCTGAATTGTGCCGCTCCCGTCACTCTGGTTAGGTTGGCATCGAAAAAAACTCTCTCGGGTGCTTTAGAGTGCCGAGTTTATTACTGCGCATTGAGAAATGACCACCTCCAACGTTTGGTTTATGTTTTATAAGCATTTTTAATTTTATTGCTTAAATCGCATTTTCTCGGCGAGCTGAGCACTTTTTCTGAATTGTGCCGCTCCCGTCACTCTGGTTAGGTTGGCATCGAAAAAAACGCTCTCGGGTGCTTTAGAGTGCCGAGTTTATTACTGCGCATTAGGAAATGACCACCTCCAACGTTTGGTTTATGTTTTATAAGCATTTTTAATTTTATTGCTTAAATCGCATTTTCTCGGCGAGCTGAGCGCTTTTTCTGAATTGTGCCGCTCCCGTCACTCTGGTTAGGTTGGCATCGAAAAAAACGCTCTCGGGTGCTTTAGAGTGCCGAGTTTATTACTGCGCATTAAGAAATGACCACCTCCAACGTTTGGTTTATGTTTTATAAGCATTTTTAATTTTTTGCTTAAATCGCATTTTCTCGGCGAGCTGAGCGCTTTTTCTGAATTGTGCCGCTCCCGTCACTCTGGTTAGGTTGGCATCGAAAAAAACGCTCTCGGGTGCTTTAGAGTGCCGAGTTTATCACTGCGCATGAAGAAATGACCACCTCCAACGTTTGGTTTATGTTTTATAAGCATTTTTAATTTTATTGCTTAAATCGCATTTTCTCGGCGAGCTGAGCGCTTTTTCTGAATTGTGCCGCTCCCGTAACTCTGGTTAGGTTGGCATCGAAAAAAACGCTCTCGGGTGCTTTAGAGTGCCGAGTTTATCACTGCGCATGAAGAAATGACCACTTCCAACGTTTGGTTTATGTTTTATAAGCATTTTTAATTTTATTGCTTAAATCGCATTTTCTCGGCGAGCTGAGCACTTTTTCTGAATTGTGCCGCTCCCGTCACTCTGGTTAGGTTGGCATCGAAAAAAACGCTCTCGGGTGCTCTAGAGTGCCGAGTTTATTACTGCGCATTAAGAAATGACCACCTCCAACGTTTGGTTTATGTTTTATAAGCATTTTTAATTTTATTGCTTAAATCGCATTTTCTCGGCGAGCTGAGCACTTTTTCTGAATTGTGCCGCTCCCGTCACTCTGGTTAGGTTGGCATCGAAAAAAACGCTCTCGGGTGCTTTAGAGTGCCGAGTTTATTACTGCGCATTAAGAAATGACCACCTCCAACGTTTGGTTTATGTTTTATAAGCATTTTTAATTTTATTGCTTAAATCGCATTTTCTCGGCGAGCTGAGCACTTTTTCTGAATTGTGCCGCTCCCGTCACTCTGGTTAGGTTGGCATCGAAAAAAACGCTCTCGGGTGCTTTAGAGTGCCGAGTTATTCACTGCGCATGAAGAAATGACCACCTCCAACGTTTGGTTTATGTTTTATAAGCATTTTTAATTTTATTGCTTAAATCGCATTTTCTCGGCGAGCTGAGCACTTTTTCTGAATTGTGCCGCTCCCGTCACTCTGGTTAGGTTGGCATCGAAAAAAACGCTCTCGGGTGCTTTAGAGTGCCGAGTTTATCACTGCGCATGAAGAAATGACCACCTCCAACGTTTGGTTTATGTTTTATAAGCATTTTTAATTTTATTGCTTAAATCGCATTTTCTCGGCGAGCTGAGCGCTTTTTCTGAATTGTGCCGCTCCCGTCACTCTGGTTAGGTTGGCATCGAAAAAAACGCTCTCGGGTGCTTTAGAGTGCCGAGTTATTCACTGCGCATGAAGAAATGACCACCTCCAATGTTTGGTTTATGTTTAATAAGCATTTGTAATTTTATTGCTTAAATCGCATTTTCTCGGCGAGCTGAGCGCTTTTTCTGAATTGTGCCGCTCCCGTCACTCTGGTTAGGTTGGCATCGAAAAAAACGCTCTCGGGTGCTTTAGAGTGCCGAGTTATTCACTGCGCATGAAGAAATGACCACCTCCAACGTTTGGTTTATGTTTAATAAGCATTTTTAATTTTATTGCTTAAATCGCATTTTCTCGGCGAGCTGAGCACTTTTTCTGAATTGTGCCGCTCCCGTCACTCTGGTTAGGTTGGCATCGAAAAAAACGCTCTCGGGTGCTTAAGAGTGCCGAGTTTATTACTGCGCATTAAGAAATGACCACCTCCAACGTTTGGTTTATGTTTTATAAGCATTTTTAATTTTATTGCTTAAATCGCATTTTCTCGGCGAGCTGAGCACTTTTTCTGAATTGTGCCGCTCCCGTCACTCTGGTTAGGTTGGCATCGAAAAAAACGCTCTCGGGTGCTTTAGAGTGCCGAGTTTATTAATGCGCATTAAGAAATGACCACCTCCAACGTTTGGTTTATGTTTTATAAGCATTTTTAATTTTATTGCTTAAATCGCATTTTCTCGGCGAGCTGAGCACTTTTTCTGAATTGTGCCGCTCCCGTCACTCTGGTTAGGTTGGCATCGAAAAAAACGCTCTCGGGTGCTTTAGAGTGCCGAGTTATTCACTGCGCATGAAGAAATGACCACCTCCAACGTTTGGTTTATGTTTAATAAGCATTTTTTATTTTATTGCTTGAATCGCATTTTCTCGGCGAGCTGAGCACTTTTTCTGAATTGTGCCGCTCCCGTCACTCTGGTTAGGTTGGCATCGAAAAAAACGCTCTCGGGTGCTTTAGAGTGCCGAGTTTATCACTGCGCATGAAGAAATGACCACCTCCAACGTTTGGTTTATGTTTTATAAGCATTTTTAATTTTATTGCTTAAATCGCATTTTCTCGGCGAGCTGAGCACTTTTTCTGAATTGTGCCGCTCCCGTCACTCTGGTTAGGTTGGCATCGAAAAAAACGCTCTCGGGTGCTTTAGAGTGCCGAGTTTATCACTGCGCATGAAGAAATGACCACCTCCAACGTTTGGTTTATGTTTTATAAGCATTTTTAATTTTATTGCTTAAATCGCATTTTCTCGGCGAGCTGAGCGCTTTTTCTGAATTGTGCCGCTCCCGTCACTCTGGTTAGGTTGGCATCGAAAAAAACGCTCTCGGGTGCTTTAGAGTGCCGATTTTATTACTGCGCATTAAGAAATGACCACCTCCAACGTTTGGTTTATGTTTTATAAGCATTTTTAATTTTATTGCTTAAATCGCATTTTCTCGGCGAGCTGAGCACTTTTTCTGAATTGTGCCGCTCGCGTCACTCTGGTTAGGTTGGCATCGAAAAAAACGCTCTCGGGTGCTTTAGAGTGCCGAGTTTATTACTGCGCATTAAGAAATGACCACCTCCAACGTTTGGTTTATGTTTTATAAGCATTTTTAATTTTATTGCTTAAATCGCATTTTCTCGGCGAGCTGAGCACTTTTTCTGAATTGTGCCGCTCCCGTCACTCTGGTTAGGTTGGCATCGAAAAAAACGCTATCGGGTGCTTTAGAGTGCCGAGTTATTCACTGCGCATGAAGAAATGACCACCTCCAACGTTTGGTTTATGTTTAATAAGCATTTTTAATTTTATTGCTTAAATCGCATTTTCTCGGCGAGCTGAGCACTTTTTCTGAATTGTGCCGCTCCCGTCACTCTGGTTAGGTTGGCATCGAAAAAAACGCTCTCGGGTGATTTAGAGTGCCGAGTTTATTACTGCGCATTAAGAAATGACCACCTCCAACGTTTGGTTTATGTTTTATAAGCATTTTTAATTTTATTGCTTAAATCGCATTTTCTCGGCGAGCTGAGCACTTTTTCTGAATTGTGCCGCTCCCGTCACTCTGGTTAGGTTGGCATCGAAAAAAACGCTCTCGGGTGCTTTAGAGTGCCAAGTTTATTACTGCGCATTAAGAAATGACCACCTCCAACGTTTGGTTTATGTTTTATAAGCATTTTTATTTTTATTGCTTAAATCGCATTTTCTCGGCGAGCTGAGCGCTTTTTCTGAATTGTGCCGCTCCCGTCACTCTGGTTAGGTTGGCATCGAAAAAAACGCTCTCGGGTGCTTTAGAGTGCCGAGTTATTCACTGCGCATGAAGAAATGACCACCTCCAACGTTTGGTTTATGTTTTATAAGCATTTTTAATTTTATTGCTTAAATCGCATTTTCTCGGCGAGCTGAGCGCTTTTTCTGAATTGTGCCGCTCCCGTCACTCTGGTTAGGTTGGCATCGAAAAAAACGCTCTCGGGTGCTTTAGAGTGCCGAGTTTATCACTGCGCATGAAGAAATGACCACCTCCAACGTTTGGTTTATGTTTTATAAGCATTTTTAATTTTATTGCTTAAATCGCATTTTCTCGGCGAGCTGAGCGCTTTTTCTGAATTGTGCCGCTCCCGTCACTCTGGTTAGGTTGGCATCGAAAAAAACGCTCTCGGGTGCTTAAGAGTGCCGAGTTTATTACTGCGCATTAAGAAATGACCACCTCCAACGTTTGGTTTATGTTTTATAAGCATTTTTAATTTTATTGCTTAAATCGCATTTTCTCGGCGAGCTGAGCACTTTTTCTGAATTGTGCCGCTCCCGTCACTCTGGTTAGGTTGGCATCGAAAAAAACGCTCTCGGGTGCTTTAGAGTGCCGAGTTTATTACTGCGCATTAAGAAATGACCACCTCCAACGTTTGGTTTATGTTTTATAAGCATTTTTAATTTTATTGCTTAAATCGCATTTTCTCGGCGAGCTGAGCACTTTTTCTGAATTGTGCCGCTCCCGTCACTCTGGTTAGGTTGGCATCGAAAAAAACGCTCTCGGGTGCTTTAGAGTGCCGAGTTTATTACTGCGCATTAAGAAATGACCACCTCCAACGTTTGGTTTATGTTTTATAAGCATTTTTAATTTTATTGCTTAAATCGCATTTTCTCGGCGAGCTGAGCACTTTTTCTGAATTGTGCCGCTCCCGTCACTTGGCATCGAAAAAAACGCTCTCGGGTGCTTAGAGTGCCGAGTTATTCACTGCGCATGAAGAAATGACCACCTCCAACGTTTGGTTTATGTTTTATAAGCATTTTTAATTTTATTGCTTAAATCGCATTTTCTCGGCGAGCTGAGCGCTTTTTCTGAATTGTGCCGCTCCCGTCACTCTGGTTAGGTTGGCATCGAAAAAAACGCTCTCGGGTGCTTTAGAGTGCCGAGTTATTCACTGCGCATGAAGAAATGACCACCTCCAACGTTTGGTTTATGTTTAATAAGCATTTTTAATTTTATTGCTTAAATCGCATTTTCTCGGCGAGCTGAGCACTTTTTCTGAATTGTGCCGCTCCCGTCACTCTGGTTAGGTTGGCATCGAAAAAAACGCTCTCGGGTGCTTTAGAGTGCCGAGTTTATTACTGCGCATTAGGAAATGACCACCTCCAACGTTTGGTTTATGTTTTATAAGCATTTTTAATTTTATTGCTTAAATCGCATTTTCTCGGCGAGCTGAGCGCTTTTTCTGAATTGTGCCGCTCCCGTCACTCTGGTTAGGTTGGCATCGAAAAAAACGCTCTCGGGTGCTTTAGAGTGCCGAGTTTATTACTGCGCATTAAGAAATGACCACCTCCAACGTTTGGTTTATGTTTTATAAGCATTTTTAATTTTATTGCTTAAATCGCATTTTCTCGGCGAGCTGAGCACTTTTTCTGAATTGTGCCGCTCCCGTCACTCTGGTTAGGTTGGCATCGAAAAAAACGCTCTCGGGTGCTTTAGAGTGCCGAGTTTATTACTGCGCATTGAGAAATGACCTCCTCCAACGTTTGGTTTATGTTTTATAAGCATTTTTAATTTTATTGCTTAAATCGCATTTTCTCGGCGAGCTGAGCACTTTTTCTGAATTGTGCCGCTCCCGTCACTCTGGTTAGGTTGGCATCGAAAAAAACGCTCTCGGGTGCTATAGAGTGCCGAGTTTATTACTGCGCATTAAGAAATGACCACCTCCAACGTTTGGTTTATGTTTTATAAGCATTTTTAATTTTATTGCTTAAATCGCATTTTCTCGGCGAGCTGAGCGCTTTTTCTGAATTGTGCCGCTCCCGTCACTCTGGTTAGGTTGGCATCGAAAAAAACGCTCTCGGGTGCTTTAGAGTGCCGAGTTTATCACTGCGCATGAAGAAATGACCACCTCCAACGTTTGGTTTATGTTTTATAAGCATTTTTAATTTTATTGCTTAAATCGCATTTTCTCGGCGAGCTGAGCGCTTTTTCTGAATTGTGCCGCTCCCGTAACTCTGGTTAGGTTGGCATCGAAAAAAACGCTCTCGGGTGCTTTAGAGTGCCGAGTTTATCACTGCGCATGAAGAAATGACCACTTCCAACGTTTGGTTTATGTTTTATAAGCATTTTTAATTTTATTGCTTAAATCGCATTTTCTCGGCGAGCTGAGCACTTTTTCTGAATTGTGCCGCTCCCGTCACTCTGGTTAGGTTGGCATCGAAAAAAACGCTCTCGGGTGCTCTAGAGTGCCGAGTTTATTACTGCGCATTAAGAAATGACCACCTCCAACGTTTGGTTTATGTTTTATAAGCATTTTTAATTTTATTGCTTAAATCGCATTTTCTCGGCGAGCTGAGCACTTTTTCTGAATTGTGCCGCTCCCGTCACTCTGGTTAGGTTGGCATCGAAAAAAACGCTCTCGGGTGCTTTAGAGTGCCGAGTTTATTACTGCGCATTAAGAAATGACCACCTCCAACGTTTGGTTTATGTTTTATAAGCATTTTTAATTTTATTGCTTAAATCGCATTTTCTCGGCGAGCTGAGCACTTTTTCTGAATTGTGCCGCTCCCGTCACTCTGGTTAGGTTGGCATCGAAAAAAACGCTCTCGGGTGCTTTAGAGTGCCGAGTTATTCACTGCGCATGAAGAAATGACCACCTCCAACGTTTGGTTTATGTTTTATAAGCATTTTTAATTGTATTGCTTAAATCGCATTTTCTCGGCGAGCTGAGCACTTTTTCTGAATTGTGCCGCTCCCGTCACTCTGGTTAGGTTGGCATCGAAAAAAACGCTCTCGGGTGCTTTAGAGTGCCGAGTTTATCACTGCGCATGAAGAAATGACCACCTCCAACGTTTGGTTTATGTTTTATAAGTATTTTTAATTTTATTGCTTGAATCGCATTTTCTCGGCGAGCTGAGCACTTTTTCTGAATTGTGCCGCTCCCGTCACTCTGGTTAGGTTGGCATCGAAAAAAACGCTCTCGGGTGCTTTAGAGTGCCGAGTTTATCACTGCGCATGAAGAAATGACCACCTCCAACGTTTGGTTTATGTTTTATAAGCATTTTTAATTTTATTGCTTAAATCGCATTTTCTCGGCAAGCTGAGCACTTTTTCTGAATTGTGCCGCTCCCGTCACTCTGGTTAGGTTGGCATCGAAAAAAACGCTCTCGGGTGCTTTAGAGTGCCGAGTTTATCACTGCGCATGAAGAAATGACCACCTCCAACGTTTGGTTTATGTTTTATAAGCATTTTTAATTTTATTGCTTAAATCGCATTTTCTCGGCGAGCTGAGCGCTTTTTCTGAATTGTGCCGCTCCCGTCACTCTGGTTAGGTTGGCATCGAAAAAAACGCTCTCGGGTGCTTTAGAGTGCCGACTTTATCACTGCGCATGAAGAAATGACCACCTCCAACGTTTGGTTTATGTTTTATAAGCATTTTTAATTTTATTGCTTAAATCGCATTTTCTCGGCGAGCTGAGCACTTTTTCTGAATTGTGCCGCTCCCGTCACTCTGGTTAGGTTGGCATCGAAAAAAACGCTCACGGGTGCTTTAGAGTGCCGAGTTTATTACTGCGCATTAAGAAATGACCACCTCCAACGTTTGGTTTATGTTTTATAAGCATTTTTAATTTTATTGCTTAAATCGCATTTTCTCGGCGAGCTGAGCACTTTTTCTGAATTGTGCCGCTCCCGTCACTCTGGTTAGGTTGGCATCGAAAAAAACGCTCTCGGGTGCTTTAGAGTGCTGAGTTATTCACTGCGCATGAAGAAATGACCACCTCCAACGTTTGGTTTATGTTTTATAAGCATTTTTAATTTTATTGCTTAAATCGCATTTTCTCGGCGAGCTGAGCACTTTTTCTGAATTGTGCCGCTCCCGTCACTCTGGTTAGGTTGGCATCGAAAAAAACGCTCTCGGGTGCTTTAGAGTGCCGAGTTTATCACTGCGCATGAAGAAATGACCACCTCCAACGTTTGGTTTATGTTTTATAAGCATTTTTAATTGTATTGCTTAAATCGCATTTTCTCGGCGAGCTGAGCGCTTTTTCTGAATTGTGCCGCTCCCGTCACTCTGGTTAGGTTGGCATCGAAAAAAACGCTCTCGGGTGCTTTAGAGTGCCGAGTTTATCACTGCGCATGAAGAAATGACCACCTCCAACGTTTGGTTTATGTTTTATAAGCATTTTTAATTTTATTGCTTAAATCGCATTTTCTCGGCGAGCTGAGCGCTTTTTCTGAATTGTGCCGCTCCCGTAACTCTGGTTAGGTTGGCATCGAAAAAAACGCTCTCGGGTGCTTTAGAGTGCCGAGTTTATCACTGCGCATGAAGAAATGACCACTTCCAACGTTTGGTTTATGTTTTATAAGCATTTTTAATTTTATTGCTTAAATCGCATTTTCTCGGCGAGCTGAGCACTTTTTCTGAATTGTGCCGCTCCCGTCACTCTGGTTAGGTTGGCATCGAAAAAAACGCTCTCGGGTGCTTTAGAGTGCCGAGTTTATTACTGCGCATTAAGAAATGACCACCTCCAACGTTTGGTTTATGTTTTATAAGCATTTTTAATTTTATTGCTTAAATCGCATTTTCTCGGCGAGCTGAGCACTTTTTCTGAATTGTGCCGCTCCCGTCACTCTGGTTAGGTTGGCATCGAAAAAAACGCTCTCGGGTGCTTTAGAGTGCCGAGTTATTCACTGCGCATGAAGAAATGACCACCTCCAACGTTTGGTTTATGTTTTATAAGCATTTTTAATTTTATTGCTTAAATCGCATTTTCTCGGCGAGCTGAGCACTTTTTCTGAATTGTGCCGCTCCCGTCACTCTGGTTAGGTTGGCATCGAAAAAAACGCTCTCGGGTGCTTTAGAGTGCCGAGTTATTCACTGCGCATGAAGAAATGACCACCTCCAACGTTTGGTTTATGTTTAATAAGCATTTTTAATTTTATTGCTTAAATCGCATTTTCTCGGCGAGCTGAGCACTTTTTCTGAATTGTGCCGCTCCCGTCACTCTGGTTAGGTTGGCATCGAAAAAAACGCTCTCGGGTGCTTTAGAGTGCCGAGTTTATTACTGCGCATTAAGAAATGACCACCTCCAACGTTTGGTTTATGTTTTATAAGCATTTTTAATTTTATTGCTTAAATCGCATTTTCTCGGCGAGCTGAGCACTTTTTCTGAATTGTGCCGCTCCCGTCACTCTGGTTAGGTTGGCATCGAAAAAAACGCTCTCGGGTGCTTTAGAGTGCCGAGTTTATTACTGCGCATTAAGAAATGACCACCTCCAACGTTTGATTTATGTTTTATAAGCATTTTTAATTTTATTGCTTAAATCGCATTTTCTCGGCGAGCTGAGCACTTTTTCTGAATTGTGCCGCTCCCGTCACTCTGGTTAGGTTGGCATCGAAAAAAACGCTCTCGGGTGCTTTAGAGTGCCGAGTTATTCACTGCGCATGAAGAAATGACCACCTCCAACGTTTGGTTTATGTTTAATAAGCATTTTTTATTTTATTGCTTGAATCGCATTTTCTCGGCGAGCTGAGCACTTTTTCTGAATTGTGCCGCTCCCGTCACTCTGGTTAGGTTGGCATCGAAAAAAACGCTCTCGGGTGCTTTAGAGTGCCGAGTTTATCACTGCGCATGAAGAAATGACCACCTCCAACGTTTGGTTTATGTTTTATAAGCATTTTTAATTTTATTGCTTAAATCGCATTTTCTCGGCGAGCTGAGCACTTTTTCTGAATTGTGCCGCTCCCGTCACTCTGGTTAGGTTGGCATCGAAAAAAACGCTCTCGGGTGCTTTAGAGTGCCGAGTTTATTACTGCGCATTAAGAAATGACCACCTCCAACGTTTGGTTTATGTTTTATAAGCATTTTTAATTTTATTGCTTAAATCGCATTTTCTCGGCGAGCTGAGCACTTTTTCTGAATTGTGCCGCTCGCGTCACTCTGGTTAGGTTGGCATCGAAAAAAACGCTCTCGGGTGCTTTAGAGTGCCGAGTTTATTACTGCGCATTAAGAAATGACCACCTCCAACGTTTGGTTTATGTTTTATAAGCATTTTTTATTTTATTGCTTAAATCGCATTTTCTCGGCGAGCTGAGCACTTTTTCTGAATTGTGCCGCTCCCGTCACTCTGGTTAGGTTGGCATCGAAAAAAACGCTATCGGGTGCTTTAGAGTGCCGAGTTATTCACTGCGCATGAAGAAATGACCACCTCCAACGTTTGGTTTATGTTTAATAAGCATTTTTAATTTTATTGCTTAAATCGCATTTTCTCGGCGAGCTGAGCACTTTTTCTGAATTGTGCCGCTCCCGTCACTCTGGTTAGGTTGGCATCGAAAAAAACGCTCTCGGGTGATTTAGAGTGCCGAGTTTATTACTGCGCATTAAGAAATGACCACCTCCAACGTTTGGTTTATGTTTTATAAGCATTTTTAATTTTATTGCTTAAATCGCATTTTCTCGGCGAGCTGAGCACTTTTTCTGAATTGTGCCGCTCCCGTCACTCTGGTTAGGTTGGCATCGAAAAAAACGCTCTCGGGTGCTTTAGAGTGCCAAGTTTATTACTGCGCATTAAGAAATGACCACCTCCAACGTTTGGTTTATGTTTTATAAGCATTTTTAATTTTATTGCTTAAATCGCATTTTCTCGGCGAGCTGAGCGCTTTTTCTGAATTGTGCCGCTCCCGTCACTCTGGTTAGGTTGGCATCGAAAAAAACGCTCTCGGGTGCTTTAGAGTGCCGAGTTATTCACTGCGCATGAAGAAATGACCACCTCCAACGTTTGGTTTATGTTTTATAAGCATTTTTAATTTTATTGCTTAAATCGCATTTTCTCGGCGAGCTGAGCGCTTTTTCTGAATTGTGCCGCTCCCGTCACTCTGGTTAGGTTGGCATCGAAAAAAACGCTCTCGGGTGCTTTAGAGTGCCGAGTTTATCACTGCGCATGAAGAAATGACCACCTCCAACGTTTGGTTTATGTTTTATAAGCATTTTTAATTTTATTGCTTAAATCGCATTTTCTCGGCGAGCTGAGCGCTTTTTCTGAATTGTGCCGCTCCCGTCACTCTGGTTAGGTTGGCATCGAAAAAAACGCTCTCGGGTGCTTAAGAGTGCCGAGTTTATTACTGCGCATTAAGAAATGACCACCTCCAACGTTTGGTTTATGTTTTATAAGCATTTTTAATTTTATTGCTTAAATCGCATTTTCTCGGCGAGCTGAGCACTTTTTCTGAATTGTGCCGCTCCCGTCACTCTGGTTAGGTTGGCATCGAAAAAAACGCTCTCGGGTGCTTTAGAGTGCCGAGTTTATTACTGCGCATTAAGAACTGACCACCTCCAACGTTTGGTTTATGTTTTATAAGCATTTTTAATTTTATTGCTTAAATCGCATTTTCTCGGCGAGCTGAGCACTTTTTCTGAATTGTGCCGCTCCCGTCACTCTGGTTAGGTTGGCATCGAAAAAAACGCTCTCGGGTGCTTTAGAGTGCCGAGTTTATTACTGCGCATTAAGAAATGACCACCTCCAACGTTTGGTTTATGTTTTATAAGCATTTTTAATTTTATTGCTTAAATCGCATTTTCTCGGCGAGCTGAGCACTTTTTCTGAATTGTGCCGCTCCCGTCACTCTGGTTAGGTTGGCATCGAAAAAAACGCTCTCGGGTGCTATAGAGTGCCGAGTTTATTACTGCGCATTAAGAAATGACCACCTCCAACGTTTGGTTTATGTTTTATAAGCATTTTTAATTTTATTGCTTAAATCGCATTTTCTCGGCGAGCTGAGCACTTTTTCTGAATTGTGCCGCTCCCGTCACTCTGGTTAGGTTGGCATCGAAAAAAACGCTATCGGGTGCTTTAGAGTGCCGAGTTATTCACTGCGCATGAAGAAATGACCACCTCCAACGTTTGGTTTATGTTTAATAAGCATTTTTAATTTTATTGCTTAAATCGCATTTTCTCGGCGAGCTGAGCACTTTTTCTGAATTGTGCCGCTCCCGTCACTCTGGTTAGGTTGGCATCGAAAAAAACGCTCTCGGGTGATTTAGAGTGCCGAGTTTATTACTGCGCATTAAGAAATGACCACCTCCAACGTTTGGTTTATGTTTTATAAGCATTTTTAATTTTATTGCTTAAATCGCATTTTCTCGGCGAGCTGAGCACTTTTTCTGAATTGTGCCGCTCCCGTCACTCTGGTTAGGTTGGCATCGAAAAAAACGCTCTCGGGTGCTTTAGAGTGCCAAGTTTATTACTGCGCATTAAGAAATGACCACCTCCAACGTTTGGTTTATGTTTTATAAGCATTTTTAATTTTATTGCTTAAATCGCATTTTCTCGGCGAGCTGAGCACTTTTTCTGAATTGTGCCGCTCGCGTCACTCTGGTTAGGTTGGCATCGAAAAAAACGCTCTCGGGTGCTTTAGAGTGCCGAGTTTATTACTGCGCATTAAGAAATGACCACCTCCAACGTTTGGTTTATGTTTTATAAGCATTTTTAATTTTATTGCTTAAATCGCATTTTCTCGGCGAGCTGAGCACTTTTTCTGAATTGTGCCGCTCCCGTCACTTGGCATCGAAAAAAACGCTCTCGGGTGCTTTAGAGTGCCGAGTTATTCACTGCGCATGAAGAAATGACCACCTCCAACGTTTGGTTTATGTTTTATAAGCATTTTTAATTTTATTGCTTAAATCGCATTTTCTCGGCGAGCTGAGCGCTTTTTCTGAATTGTGCCGCTCCCGTCACTCTGGTTAGGTTGGCATCGAAAAAAACGCTCTCGGGTGCTTTAGAGTGCCGAGTTATTCACTGCGCATGAAGAAATGACCACCTCCAACGTTTGGTTTATGTTTAATAAGCATTTTTAATTTTATTGCTTAAATCGCATTTTCTCGGCGAGCTGAGCACTTTTTCTGAATTGTGCCGCTCCCGTCACTCTGGTTAGGTTGGCATCGAAAAAAACGCTCTCGGGTGCTTTAGAGTGCCGAGTTTATTACTGCGCATTAGGAAATGACCACCTCCAACGTTTGGTTTATGTTTTATAAGCATTTTTAATTTTATTGCTTAAATCGCATTTTCTCGGCGAGCTGAGCGCTTTTTCTGAATTGTGCCGCTCCCGTCACTCTGGTTAGGTTGGCATCGAAAAAAACGCTCTCGGGTGCTTTAGAGTGCCGAGTTTATTACTGCGCATTAAGAAATGACCACCTCCAACGTTTGGTTTATGTTTTATAAGCATTTTTAATTTTATTGCTTAAATCGCATTTTCTCGGCGAGCTGAGCACTTTTTCTGAATTGTGCCGCTCCCGTCACTCTGGTTAGGTTGGCATCGAAAAAAACGCTCTCGGGTGCTCTAGAGTGCCGAGTTTATTACTGCGCATTAAGAAATGACCACCTCCAACGTTTGGTTTATGTTTTATAAGCATTTTTAATTTTATTGCTTAAATCGCATTTTCTCGGCGAGCTGAGCACTTTTTCTGAATTGTGCCGCTCCCGTCACTCTGGTTAGGTTGGCATCGAAAAAAACGCTCTCGGGTGCTTTAGAGTGCCGAGTTTATTACTGCGCATTAAGAAATGACCACCTCCAACGTTTGGTTTATGTTTTATAAGCATTTTTAATTTTATTGCTTAAATCGCATTTTCTCGGCGAGCTGAGCACTTTTTCTGAATTGTGCCGCTCCCGTCACTCTGGTTAGGTTGGCATCGAAAAAAACGCTCTCGGGTGCTTTAGAGTGCCGAGTTATTCACTGCGCATGAAGAAATGACCACCTCCAACGTTTGGTTTATGTTTTATAAGCATTTTTAATTTTATTGCTTAAATCGCATTTTCTCGGCGAGCTGAGCGCTTTTTCTGAATTGTGCCGCTCCCGTCACTCTGGTTAGGTTGGCATCGAAAAAAACGCTCTCGGGTGCTTTAGAGTGCCGAGTTTATCACTGCGCATGAAGAAATGACCACCTCCAACGTTTGGTTTATGTTTTATAAGCATTTTTAATTTTATTGCTTAAATCGCATTTTCTCGGCGAGCTGAGCGCTTTTTCTGAATTGTGCCGCTCCCGTAACTCTGGTTAGGTTGGCATCGAAAAAAACGCTCTCGGGTGCTTTAGAGTGCCGAGTTTATCACTGCGCATGAAGAAATGACCACTTCCAACGTTTGGTTTATGTTTTATAAGCATTTCTAATTTTATTGCTTAAATCGCATTTTCTCGGCGAGCTGAGCACTTTTTCTGAATTGTGCCGCTCGCGTCACTCTGGTTAGGTTGGCATCGAAAAAAACGCTCTCGGGTGCTTTAGAGTGCCGAGTTTATTACTGCGCATTAAGAAATGACCACCTCCAACGTTTGGTTTATGTTTTATAAGCATTTTTAATTTTATTGCTTAAATCGCATTTTCTCGGCGAGCTGAGCACTTTTTCTGAATTGTGCCGCTCCCGTCACTTGGCATCGAAAAAAACGCTCTCGGGTGCTTTAGAGTGCCGAGTTATTCACTGCGCATGAAGAAATGACCACCTCCAACGTTTGGTTTATGTTTTATAAGCATTTTTAATTTTATTGCTTAAATCGCATTTTCTCGGCGAGCTGAGCGCTTTTTCTGAATTGTGCCGCTCCCGTCACTCTGGTTAGGTTGGCATCGAAAAAAACGCTCTCGGGTGCTTTAGAGTGCCGAGTTATTCACTGCGCATGAAGAAATGACCACCTCCAACGTTTGGTTTATGTTTAATAAGCATTTTTAATTTTATTGCTTAAATCGCATTTTCTCGGCGAGCTGAGCACTTTTTCTGAATTGTGCCGCTCCCGTCACTCTGGTTAGGTTGGCATCGAAAAAAACGCTCTCGGGTGCTTTAGAGTGCCGAGTTTATTACTGCGCATTAGGAAATGACCACCTCCAACGTTTGGTTTATGTTTTATAAGCATTTTTAATTTTATTGCTTAAATCGCATTTTCTCGGCGAGCTGAGCGCTTTTTCTGAATTGTGCCGCTCCCGTCACTCTGGTTAGGTTGGCATCGAAAAAAACGCTCTCGGGTGCTTTAGAGTGCCGAGTTTATTACTGCGCATTAAGAAATGACCACCTCCAACGTTTGGTTTATGTTTTATAAGCATTTTTAATTTTATTGCTTAAATCGCATTTTCTCGGCGAGCTGAGCACTTTTTCTGAATTGTGCCGCTCCCGTCACTCTGGTTAGGTTGGCATCGAAAAAAACGCTCTCGGGTGCTCTAGAGTGCCGAGTTTATTACTGCGCATTAAGAAATGACCACCTCCAACGTTTGGTTTATGTTTTATAAGCATTTTTAATTTTATTGCTTAAATCGCATTTTCTCGGCGAGCTGAGCACTTTTTCTGAATTGTGCCGCTCCCGTCACTCTGGTTAGGTTGGCATCGAAAAAAACGCTCTCGGGTGCTTTAGAGTGCCGAGTTTATTACTGCGCATTAAGAAATGACCACCTCCAACGTTTGGTTTATGTTTTATAAGCATTTTTAATTTTATTGCTTAAATCGCATTTTCTCGGCGAGCTGAGCACTTTTTCTGAATTGTGCCGCTCCCGTCACTCTGGTTAGGTTGGCATCGAAAAAAACGCTCTCGGGTGCTTTAGAGTGCCGAGTTATTCACTGCGCATGAAGAAATGACCACCTCCAACGTTTGGTTTATGTTTTATAAGCATTTTTAATTGTATTGCTTAAATCGCATTTTCTCGGCGAGCTGAGCACTTTTTCTGAATTGTGCCGCTCCCGTCACTCTGGTTAGGTTGGCATCGAAAAAAACGCTCTCGGGTGCTTTAGAGTGCCGAGTTTATCACTGCGCATGAAGAAATGACCACCTCCAACGTTTGGTTTATGTTTTATAAGTATTTTTAATTTTATTGCTTAAATCGCATTTTCTCGGCGAGCTGAGCACTTTTTCTGAATTGTGCCGCTCCCGTCACTCTGGTTAGGTTGGCATCGAAAAAAACGCTCTCGGGTGCTTTAGAGTGCCGAGTTATTCACTGCGCATGAAGAAATGACCACCTCCAACGTTTGGTTTATGTTTAATAAGCATTTTTAATTTTATTGCTTGAATCGCATTTTCTCGGCGAGCTGAGCACTTTTTCTGAATTGTGCCGCTCCCGTCACTCTGGTTAGGTTGGCATCGAAAAAAACGCTCTCGGGTGCTTTAGAGTGCCGAGTTTATCACTGCGCATGAAGAAATGACCACCTCCAACGTTTGGTTTATGTTTTATAAGCATTTTTAATTTTATTGCTTAAATCGCATTTTCTCGGCGAGCTGAGCACTTTTTCTGAATTGTGCCGCTCCCGTCACTCTGGTTAGGTTGGCATCGAAAAAAACGCTCTCGGGTGCTTTAGAGTGCCGAGTTTATTACTGCGCATTAGGAAATGACCACCTCCAACGTTTGGTTTATGTTTTATAAGCATTTTTAATTTTATTGCTTAAATCGCATTTTCTCGGCGAGCTGAGCGCTTTTTCTGAATTGTGCCGCTCCCGTCACTCTGGTTAGGTTGGCATCGAAAAAAACGCTCTCGGGTGCTTTAGAGTGCCGAGTTTATCACTGCGCATGAAGAAATGACCACCTCCAACGTTTGGTTTATGTTTTATAAGCATTTTTAATTTTATTGCTTAAATCGCATTTTCTCGGCGAGCTGAGCGCTTTTTCTGAATTGTGCCGCTCCCGTAACTCTGGTTAGGTTGGCATCGAAAAAAACGCTCTCGGGTGCTTTAGAGTGCCGAGTTTATCACTGCGCATGAAGAAATGACCACTTCCAACGTTTGGTTTATGTTTTATAAGCATTTCTAATTTTATTGCTTAAATCGCATTTTCTCGGCGAGCTGAGCACTTTTTCTGAATTGTGCCGCTCCCGTCACTCTGGTTAGGTTGGCATCGAAAAAAACGCTCTCGGGTGCTTTAGAGTGCCGAGTTATTCACTGCGCATGAAGAAATGACCACCTCCAACGTTTGGTTTATGTTTAATAAGCATTTTTAATTTTATTGCTTAAATCGCATTTTCTCGGCGAGCTGAGCACTTTTTCTGAATTGTGCCGCTCCCGTCACTCTGGTTAGGTTGGCATCGAAAAAAACGCTCTCGGGTGCTTTAGAGTGCCGAGTTTATTACTGCGCATTAGGAAATGACCACCTCCAACGTTTGGTTTATGTTTTATAAGCATTTTTAATTTTATTGCTTAAATCGCATTTTCTCGGCGAGCTGAGCGCTTTTTCTGAATTGTGCCGCTCCCGTCACTCTGGTTAGGTTGGCATCGAAAAAAACGCTCTCGGGTGCTTTAGAGTGCCGAGTTTATTACTGCGCATTAAGAAATGACCACCTCCAACGTTTGGTTTATGTTTTATAAGCATTTTTAATTTTATTGCTTAAATCGCATTTTCTCGGCGAGCTGAGCACTTTTTCTGAATTGTGCCGCTCCCGTCACTCTGGTTAGGTTGGCATCGAAAAAAACGCTCTCGGGTGCTTTAGAGTGCCGAGTTTATTACTGCGCATTGAGAAATGACCACCTCCAACGTTTGGTTTATGTTTTATAAGCATTTTTAATTTTATTGCTTAAATCGCATTTTCTCGGCGAGCTGAGCACTTTTTCTGAATTGTGCCGCTCCCGTCACTCTGGTTAGGTTGGCATCGAAAAAAACGCTCTCGGGTGCTATAGAGTGCCGAGTTTATTACTGCGCATTAAGAAATGACCACCTCCAACGTTTGGTTTATGTTTTATAAGCATTTTTAATTTTATTGCTTAAATCGCATTTTCTCGGCGAGCTGAGCGCTTTTTCTGAATTGTGCCGCTCCCGTCACTCTGGTTAGGTTGGCATCGAAAAAAACGCTCTCGGGTGCTTTAGAGTGCCGAGTTTATCACTGCGCATGAAGAAATGACCACCTCCAACGTTTGGTTTATGTTTTATAAGCATTTTTAATTTTATTGCTTAAATCGCATTTTCTCGGCGAGCTGAGCGCTTTTTCTGAATTGTGCCGCTCCCGTAACTCTGGTTAGGTTGGCATCGAAAAAAACGCTCTCGGGTGCTTTAGAGTGCCGAGTTTATCACTGCGCATGAAGAAATGACCACTTCCAACGTTTGGTTTATGTTTTATAAGCATTTTTAATTTTATTGCTTAAATCGCATTTTCTCGGCGAGCTGAGCACTTTTTCTGAATTGTGCCGCTCCCGTCACTCTGGTTAGGTTGGCATCGAAAAAAACGCTCTCGGGTGCTCTAGAGTGCCGAGTTTATTACTGCGCATTAAGAAATGACCACCTCCAACGTTTGGTTTATGTTTTATAAGCATTTTTAATTTTATTGCTTAAATCGCATTTTCTCGGCGAGCTGAGCACTTTTTCTGAATTGTGCCGCTCCCGTCACTCTGGTTAGGTTGGCATCGAAAAAAACGCTCACGGGTGCTTTAGAGTGCCGAGTTTATTACTGCGCATTAAGAAATGACCACCTCCAACGTTTGGTTTATGTTTTATAAGCATTTTTAATTTTATTGCTTAAATCGCATTTTCTCGGCGAGCTGAGCACTTTTTCTGAATTGTGCCGCTCCCGTCACTCTGGTTAGGTTGGCATCGAAAAAAACGCTCTCGGGTGCTTTAGAGTGCCGAGTTATTCACTGCGCATGAAGAAATGACCACCTCCAACGTTTGGTTTATGTTTTATAAGCATTTTTAATTTTATTGCTTAAATCGCATTTTCTCGGCGAGCTGAGCACTTTTTCTGAATTGTGCCGCTCCCGTCACTCTGGTTAGGTTGGCATCGAAAAAAACGCTCTCGGGTGCTTTAGAGTGCCGAGTTTATCACTGCGCATGAAGAAATGACCACCTCCAACGTTTGGTTTATGTTTTATAAGCATTTTTAATTTTATTGCTTAAATCGCATTTTCTCGGCGAGCTGAGCGCTTTTTCTGAATTGTGCCGCTCCCGTCACTCTGGTTAGGTTGGCATCGAAAAAAACGCTCTCGGGTGCTTTAGAGTGCCGAGTTTATCACTGCGCATGAAGAAATGACCACCTCCAACGTTTGGTTTATGTTTTATAAGCATTTTTAATTTTATTGCTTAAATCGCATTTTCTCGGCGAGCTGAGCGCTTTTTCTGAATTGTGCCGCTCCCGTAACTCTGGTTAGGTTGGCATCGAAAAAAACGCTCTCGGGTGCTTTAGAGTGCCGAGTTTATCACTGCGCATGAAGAAATGACCACTTCCAACGTTTGGTTTATGTTTTATAAGCATTTCTAATTTTATTTCTTAAATCGCATTTTCTCGGCGAGCTGAGCACTTTTTCTGAATTGTGCCGCTCCCGTCACTCTGGTTAGGTTGGCATCGAAAAAAACGCTCTCGGGTGCTTTAGAGTGCCGAGTTATTCACTGTGCATGAAGAAATGACCACCTCCAACGTTTGGTTTATGTTTAATAAGCATTTTTAATTTTATTGCTTAAATCGCATTTTCTCGGCGAGCTGAGCACTTTTTCTGAATTGTGCCGCTCCCGTCACTCTGGTTAGGTTGGCATCGAAAAAAACGCTCTCGGGTGCTTTAGAGTGCCGAGTTTATTACTGCGCATTAGGAAATGACCACCTCCAACGTTTGGTTTATGTTTTATAAGCATTTTTAATTTTATTGCTTAAATCGCATTTTCTCGGCGAGCTGAGCGCTTTTTCTGAATTGTGCCGCTCCCGTCACTCTGGTTAGGTTGGCATCGAAAAAAACGCTCTCGGGTGCTTTAGAGTGCCGAGTTTATTACTGCGCATTAAGAAATGACCACCTCCAACGTTTGGTTTATGTTTTATAAGCATTTTTAATTTTATTGCTTAAATCGCATTTTCTCGGCGAGCTGAGCGCTTTTTCTGAATTGTGCCGCTCCCGTCACTCTGGTTAGGTTGGCATCGAAAAAAACGCTCTCGGGTGCTTTAGAGTGCCGAGTTTATCACTGCGCATGAAGAAATGACCACCTCCAACGTTTGGTTTATGTTTTATAAGCATTTTTAATTTTATTGCTTAAATCGCATTTTCTCGGCGAGCTGAGCGCTTTTTCTGAATTGTGCCGCTCCCGTAACTCTGGTTAGGTTGGCATCGAAAAAAACGCTCTCGGGTGCTTTAGAGTGCCGAGTTTATCACTGCGCATGAAGAAATGACCACTTCCAACGTTTGGTTTATGTTTTATAAGCATTTTTAATTTTATTGCTTAAATCGCATTTTCTCGGCGAGCTGAGCACTTTTTCTGAATTGTGCCGCTCCCGTCACTCTGGTTAGGTTGGCATCGAAAAAAACGCTCTCGGGTGCTCTAGAGTGCCGAGTTTATTACTGCGCATTAAGAAATGACCACCTCCAACGTTTGGTTTATGTTTTATAAGCATTTTTAATTTTATTGCTTAAATCGCATTTTCTCGGCGAGCTGAGCACTTTTTCTGAATTGTGCCGCTCCCGTCACTCTGGTTAGGTTGGCATCGAAAAAAACGCTCTCGGGTGCTTTAGAGTGCCGAGTTTATTACTGCGCATTAAGAAATGACCACCTCCAACGTTTGGTTTATGTTTTATAAGCATTTTTAATTTTATTGCTTAAATCGCATTTTCTCGGCGAGCTGAGCACTTTTTCTGAATTGTGCCGCTCCCGTCACTCTGGTTAGGTTGGCATCGAAAAAAACGCTCTCGGGTGCTTTAGAGTGCCGAGTTATTCACTGCGCATGAAGAAATGACCACCTCCAACGTTTGGTTTATGTTTTATAAGCATTTTTAATTGTATTGCTTAAATCGCATTTTCTCGGCGAGCTGAGCACTTTTTCTGAATTGTGCCGCTCCCGTCACTCTGGTTAGGTTGGCATCGAAAAAAACGCTCTCGGGTGCTTTAGAGTGCCGAGTTTATCACTGCGCATGAAGAAATGACCACCTCCAACGTTTGGTTTATGTTTTATAAGTATTTTTAATTTTATTGCTTGAATCGCATTTTCTCGGCGAGCTGAGCACTTTTTCTGAATTGTGCCGCTCCCGTCACTCTGGTTAGGTTGGCATCGAAAAAAACGCTCTCGGGTGCTTTAGAGTGCCGAGTTTATCACTGCGCATGAAGAAATGACCACCTCCAACGTTTGGTTTATGTTTTTAATTTTATTGCTTAAATCGCATTTTCTCGGCAAGCTGAGCACTTTTTCTGAATTGTGCCGCTCCCGTCACTCTGGTTAGGTTGGCATCGAAAAAAACGCTCTCGGGTGCTTTAGAGTGCCGAGTTTATCACTGCGCATGAAGAAATGACCACCTCCAACGTTTGGTTTATGTTTTATAAGCATTTTTAATTTTATTGCTTAAATCGCATTTTCTCGGCGAGCTGAGCGCTTTTTCTGAATTGTGCCGCTCCCGTCACTCTGGTTAGGTTGGCATCGAAAAAAACGCTCTCGGGTGCTTTAGAGTGCCGACTTTATCACTGCGCATGAAGAAATGACCACCTCCAACGTTTGGTTTATGTTTTATAAGCATTTTTAATTTTATTGCTTAAATCGCATTTTCTCGGCGAGCTGAGCACTTTTTCTGAATTGTGCCGCTCCCGTCACTCTGGTTAGGTTGGCATCGAAAAAAACGCTCACGGGTGCTTTAGAGTGCCGAGTTTATTACTGCGCATTAAGAAATGACCACCTCCAACGTTTGGTTTATGTTTTATAAGCATTTTTAATTTTATTGCTTAAATCGCATTTTCTCGGCGAGCTGAGCACTTTTTCTGAATTGTGCCGCTCCCGTCACTCTGGTTAGGTTGGCATCGAAAAAAACGCTCTCGGGTGCTTTAGAGTGCCGAGTTATTCACTGCGCATGAAGAAATGACCACCTCCAACGTTTGGTTTATGTTTTATAAGCATTTTTAATTTTATTGCTTAAATCGCATTTTCTCGGCGAGCTGAGCACTTTTTCTGAATTGTGCCGCTCCCGTCACTCTGGTTAGGTTGGCATCGAAAAAAACGCTCTCGGGTGCTTTAGAGTGCCGAGTTTATCACTGCGCATGAAGAAATGACCACCTCCAACGTTTGGTTTATGTTTTATAAGCATTTTTAATTTTATTGCTTAAATCGCATTTTCTCGGCGAGCTGAGCGCTTTTTCTGAATTGTGCCGCTCCCGTCACTCTGGTTAGGTTGGCATCGAAAAAAACGCTCTCGGGTGCTTTAGAGTGCCGAGTTTATCACTGCGCATGAAGAAATGACCACCTCCAACGTTTGGTTTATGTTTTATAAGCATTTTTAATTTTATTGCTTAAATCGCATTTTCTCGGCGAGCTGAGCGCTTTTTCTGAATTGTGCCGCTCCCGTAACTCTGGTTAGGTTGGCATCGAAAAAAACGCTCTCGGGTGCTTTAGAGTGCCGAGTTTATCACTGCGCATGAAGAAATGACCACTTCCAACGTTTGGTTTATGTTTTATAAGCATTTCTAATTTTATTTCTTAAATCGCATTTTCTCGGCGAGCTGAGCACTTTTTCTGAATTGTGCCGCTCCCGTCACTCTGGTTAGGTTGGCATCGAAAAAAACGCTCTCGGGTGCTTTAGAGTGCCGAGTTATTCACTGCGCATGAAGAAATGACCACCTCCAACGTTTGGTTTATGTTTAATAAGCATTTTTAATTTTATTGCTTAAATCGCATTTTCTCGGCGAGCTGAGCACTTTTTCTGAATTGTGCCGCTCCCGTCACTCTGGTTAGGTTGGCATCGAAAAAAACGCTCTCGGGTGCTTTAGAGTGCCGAGTTTATTACTGCGCATTAAGAAATGACCACCTCCAACGTTTGGTTTATGTTTTATAAGCATTTTTAATTTTATTGCTTAAATCGCATTTTCTCGGCGAGCTGAGCACTTTTTCTGAATTGTGCCGCTCCCGTCACTCTGGTTAGGTTGGCATCGAAAAAAACGCTCTCGGGTGCTTTAGAGTGCCGAGTTATTCACTGCGCATGAAGAAATGACCACCTCCAACGTTTGGTTTATGTTTTATAAGCATTTTTAATTTTATTGCTTAAATCGCATTTTCTCGGCGAGCTGAGCACTTTTTCTGAATTGTGCCGCTCCCGTCACTCTGGTTAGGTTGGCATCGAAAAAAACGCTCTCGGGTGCTTTAGAGTGCCGAGTTATTCACTGCGCATGAAGAAATGACCACCTCCAACGTTTGGTTTATGTTTAATAAGCATTTTTAATTTTATTGCTTAAATCGCATTTTCTCGGCGAGCTGAGCACTTTTTCTGAATTGTGCCGCTCCCGTCACTCTGGTTAGGTTGGCATCGAAAAAAACGCTCTCGGGTGCTTTAGAGTGCCGAGTTTATTACTGCGCATTAAGAAATGACCACCTCCAACGTTTGGTTTATGTTTTATAAGCATTTTTAATTTTATTGCTTAAATCGCATTTTCTCGGCGAGCTGAGCACTTTTTCTGAATTGTGCCGCTCCCGTCACTCTGGTTAGGTTGGCATCGAAAAAAACGCTCTCGGGTGCTTTAGAGTGCCGAGTTTATTACTGCGCATTAAGAAATGACCACCTCCAACGTTTGATTTATGTTTTATAAGCATTTTTAATTTTATTGCTTAAATCGCATTTTCTCGGCGAGCTGAGCACTTTTTCTGAATTGTGCCGCTCCCGTCACTCTGGTTAGGTTGGCATCGAAAAAAACGCTCTCGGGTGCTTTAGAGTGCCGAGTTATTCACTGCGCATGAAGAAATGACCACCTCCAACGTTTGGTTTATGTTTAATAAGCATTTTTTATTTTATTGCTTGAATCGCATTTTCTCGGCGAGCTGAGCACTTTTTCTGAATTGTGCCGCTCCCGTCACTCTGGTTAGGTTGGCATCGAAAAAAACGCTCTCGGGTGCTTTAGAGTGCCGAGTTTATCACTGCGCATGAAGAAATGACCACCTCCAACGTTTGGTTTATGTTTTATAAGCATTTTTAATTTTATTGCTTAAATCGCATTTTCTCGGCGAGCTGAGCACTTTTTCTGAATTGTGCCGCTCCCGTCACTCTGGTTAGGTTGGCATCGAAAAAAACGCTCTCGGGTGCTTTAGAGTGCCGAGTTTATCACTGCGCATGAAGAAATGACCACCTCCAACGTTTGGTTTATGTTTTATAAGCATTTTTAATTTTATTGCTTAAATCGCATTTTCTCGGCGAGCTGAGCGCTTTTTCTGAATTGTGCCGCTCCCGTCACTCTGGTTAGGTTGGCATCGAAAAAAACGCTCTCGGGTGCTTTAGAGTGCCGAGTTTATTACTGCGCATTAAGAAATGACCACCTCCAACGTTTGGTTTATGTTTTATAAGCATTTTTAATTTTATTGCTTAAATCGCATTTTCTCGGCGAGCTGAGCACTTTTTCTGAATTGTGCCGCTCGCGTCACTCTGGTTAGGTTGGCATCGAAAAAAACGCTCTCGGGTGCTTTAGAGTGCCGAGTTTATTACTGCGCATTAAGAAATGACCACCTCCAACGTTTGGTTTATGTTTTATAAGCATTTTTAATTTTATTGCTTAAATCGCATTTTCTCGGCGAGCTGAGCACTTTTTCTGAATTGTGCCGCTCCCGTCACTCTGGTTAGGTTGGCATCGAAAAAAACGCTATCGGGTGCTTTAGAGTGCCGAGTTATTCACTGCGCATGAAGAAATGACCACCTCCAACGTTTGGTTTATGTTTAATAAGCATTTTTAATTTTATTGCTTAAATCGCATTTTCTCGGCGAGCTGAGCACTTTTTCTGAATTGTGCCGCTCCCGTCACTCTGGTTAGGTTGGCATCGAAAAAAACGCTCTCGGGTGATTTAGAGTGCCGAGTTTATTACTGCGCGTTAAGAAATGACCACCTCCAACGTTTGGTTTATGTTTTATAAGCATTTTTAATTTTATTGCTTAAATCGCATTTTCTCGGCGAGCTGAGCACTTTTTCTGAATTGTGCCGCTCCCGTCACTCTGGTTAGGTTGGCATCGAAAAAAACGCTCTCGGGTGCTTTAGAGTGCCAAGTTTATTACTGCGCATTAAGAAATGACCACCTCCAACGTTTGGTTTATGTTTTATAAGCATTTTTAATTTTATTGCTTAAATCGCATTTTCTCGGCGAGCTGAGCGCTTTTTCTGAATTGTTTCTGAATTGTGCCGCTCGCGTCACTCTGGTTAGGTTGGCATCGAAAAAAACGCTCTCGGGTGCTTTAGAGTGCCGAGTTTATTACTGCGCATTAAGAAATGACCACCTCCAACGTTTGGTTTATGTTTTATAAGCATTTTTAATTTTATTGCTTAAATCGCATTTTCTCGGCGAGCTGAGCACTTTTTCTGAATTGTGCCGCTCCCGTCACTCTGGTTAGGTTGGCATCGAAAAAAACGCTATCGGGTGCTTTAGAGTGCCGAGTTATTCACTGCGCATGAAGAAATGACCACCTCCAACGTTTGGTTTATGTTTAATAAGCATTTTTAATTTTATTGCTTAAATCGCATTTTCTCGGCGAGCTGAGCACTTTATCTGAATTGTGCCGCTCCCGTCACTCTGGTTAGGTTGGCATCGAAAAAAACGCTCTCGGGTGATTTAGAGTGCCGAGTTTATTACTGCGCATGAAGAAATGACCACCTCCAACGTTTGGTTTATGTTTTATAAGCATTTTTAATTTTATTGCTTAAATCGCATTTTCTCGGCGAGCTGAGCGCTTTTTCTGAATTGTGCCGCTCCCGTCACTCTGGTTAGGTTGGCATCGAAAAAAACGCTCTCGGGTGCTTTAGAGTGCCGAGTTTATCACTGCGCATGAAGAAATGACCACCTCCAACGTTTGGTTTATGTTTTATAAGCATTTTTAATTTTATTGCTTAAATCGCATTTTCTCGGCGAGCTGAGCGCTTTTTCTGAATTGTGCCGCTCCCGTCACTCTGGTTAGGTTGGCATCGAAAAAAACGCTCTCGGGTGCTTAAGAGTGCCGAGTTTATTACTGCGCATTAAGAAATGACCACCTCCAACGTTTGGTTTATGTTTTATAAGCATTTTTAATTTTATTGCTTAAATCGCATTTTCTCGGCGAGCTGAGCACTTTTTCTGAATTGTGCCGCTCCCGTCACTCTGGTTAGGTTGGCATCGAAAAAAACGCTCTCGGGTGCTTTAGAGTGCCGAGTTTATTACTGCGCATTAAGAAATGACCACCTCCAACGTTTGGTTTATGTTTTATAAGCATTTTTAATTTTATTGCTTAAATCGCATTTTCTCGGCGAGCTGAGCACTTTTTCTGAATTGTGCCGCTCCCGTCACTCTGGTTAGGTTGGCATCGAAAAAAACGCTCTCGGGTGCTTTAGAGTGCCGAGTTTATTACTGCGCATTAAGAAATGACCACCTCCAACGTTTGGTTTATGTTTTATAAGCATTTTTAATTTTATTGCTTAAATCGCATTTTCTCGGCGAGCTGAGCACTTTTTCTGAATTGTGCCGCTCCCGTCACTTGGCATCGAAAAAAACGCTCTCGGGTGCTTTAGAGTGCCGAGTTATTCACTGCGCATGAAGAAATGACCACCTCCAACGTTTGGTTTATGTTTTATAAGCATTTTTAATTTTATTGCTTAAATCGCATTTTCTCGGCGAGCTGAGCGCTTTTTCTGAATTGTGCCGCTCCCGTCACTCTGGTTAGGTTGGCATCGAAAAAAACGCTCTCGGGTGCTTTAGAGTGCCGAGTTATTCACTGCGCATGAAGAAATGACCACCTCCAACGTTTGGTTTATGTTTAATAAGCATTTTTAATTTTATTGCTTAAATCGCATTTTCTCGGCGAGCTGAGCACTTTTTCTGAATTGTGCCGCTCCCGTCACTCTGGTTAGGTTGGCATCGAAAAAAACGCTCTCGGGTGCTTTAGAGTGCCGAGTTTATTACTGCGCATTAGGAAATGACCACCTCCAACGTTTGGTTTATGTTTTATAAGCATTTTTAATTTTATTGCTTAAATCGCATTTTCTCGGCGAGCTGAGCGCTTTTTCTGAATTGTGCCGCTCCCGTCACTCTGGTTAGGTTGGCATCGAAAAAAACGCTCTCGGGTGCTTTAGAGTGCCGAGTTTATTACTGCGCATTAAGAAATGACCACCTCCAACGTTTGGTTTATGTTTTATAAGCATTTTTAATTTTATTGCTTAAATCGCATTTTCTCGGCGAGCTGAGCACTTTTTCTGAATTGTGCCGCTCCCGTCACTCTGGTTAGGTTGGCATCGAAAAAAACGCTCTCGGGTGCTTTAGAGTGCCGAGTTTATTACTGCGCATTGAGAAATGACCTCCTCTAACGTTTGGTTTATGTTTTATAAGCATTTTTAATTTTATTGCTTAAATCGCATTTTCTCGGCGAGCTGAGCACTTTTTCTGAATTGTGCCGCTCCCGTCACTCTGGTTAGGTTGGCATCGAAAAAAACGCTCTCGGGTGCTATAGAGTGCCGAGTTTATTACTGCGCATTAAGAAATGACCACCTCCAACGTTTGGTTTATGTTTTATAAGCATTTTTAATTTTATTGCTTAAATCGCATTTTCTCGGCGAGCTGAGCGCTTTTTCTGAATTGTGCCGCTCCCGTCACTCTGGTTAGGTTGGCATCGAAAAAAACGCTCTCGGGTGCTTTAGAGTGCCGAGTTTATCACTGCGCATGAAGAAATGACCACCTCCAACGTTTGGTTTATGTTTTAAAAGCATTTTTAATTTTATTGCTTAAATCGCATTTTCTCGGCGAGCTGAGCGCTTTTTCTGAATTGTGCCGCTCCCGTAACTCTGGTTAGGTTGGCATCGAAAAAAACGCTCTCGGGTGCTTTAGAGTGCCGAGTTTATCACTGCGCATGAAGAAATGACCACTTCCAACGTTTGGTTTATGTTTTATAAGCATTTTTAATTTTATTGCTTAAATCGCATTTTCTCGGCGAGCTGAGCACTTTTTCTGAATTGTGCCGCTCCCGTCACTCTGGTTAGGTTGGCATCGAAAAAAACGCTCTCGGGTGCTCTAGAGTGCCGAGTTTATTACTGCGCATTAAGAAATGACCACCTCCAACGTTTGGTTTATGTTTTATAAGCATTTTTAATTTTATTGCTTAAATCGCATTTTCTCGGCGAGCTGAGCACTTTTTCTGAATTGTGCCGCTCCCGTCACTCTGGTTAGGTTGGCATCGAAAAAAACGCTCTCGGGTGCTTTAGAGTGCCGAGTTTATTACTGCGCATTAAGAAATGACCACCTCCAACGTTTGGTTTATGTTTTATAAGCATTTTTAATTTTATTGCTTAAATCGCATTTTCTCGGCGAGCTGAGCACTTTTTCTGAATTGTGCCGCTCCCGTCACTCTGGTTAGGTTGGCATCGAAAAAAACGCTCTCGGGTGCTTTAGAGTGCCGAGTTATTCACTGCGCATGAAGAAATGACCACCTCCAACGTTTGGTTTATGTTTTATAAGCATTTTTAATTGTATTGCTTAAATCGCATTTTCTCGGCGAGCTGAGCACTTTTTCTGAATTGTGCCGCTCCCGTCACTCTGGTTAGGTTGGCATCGAAAAAAACGCTCTCGGGTGCTTTAGAGTGCCGAGTTTATCACTGCGCATGAAGAAATGACCACCTCCAACGTTTGGTTTATGTTTTATAAGTATTTTTAATTTTATTGCTTGAATCGCATTTTCTCGGCGAGCTGAGCACTTTTTCTGAATTGTGCCGCTCCCGTCACTCTGGTTAGGTTGGCATCGAAAAAAACGCTCTCGGGTGCTTTAGAGTGCCGAGTTTATCACTGCGCATGAAGAAATGACCACCTCCAACGTTTGGTTTATGTTTTATAAGCATTTTTAATTTTATTGCTTAAATCGCATTTTCTCGGCAAGCTGAGCACTTTTTCTGAATTGTGCCGCTCCCGTCACTCTGGTTTGGTTGGCATCGAAAAAAACGCTCTCGGGTGCTTTAGAGTGCCGAGTTTATCACTGCGCATGAAGAAATGACCACCTCCAACGTTTGGTTTATGTTTTATAAGCATTTTTAATTTTATTGCTTAAATCGCATTTTCTCGGCGAGCTGAGCGCTTTTTCTGAATTGTGCCGCTCCCGTCACTCTGGTTAGGTTGGCATCGAAAAAAACGCTCTCGGGTGCTTTAGAGTGCCGACTTTATCACTGCGCATGAAGAAATGACCACCTCCAACGTTTGGTTTATGTTTTATAAGCATTTTTAATTTTATTGCTTAAATCGCATTTTCTCGGCGAGCTGAGCACTTTTTCTGAATTGTGCCGCTCCCGTCACTCTGGTTAGGTTGGCATCGAAAAAAACGCTCACGGGTGATTTAGAGTGCCGAGTTTATTACTGCGCATTAAGAAATGACCACCTCCAACGTTTGGTTTATGTTTTATAAGCATTTTTAATTTTATTGCTTAAATCGCATTTTCTCGGCGAGCTGAGCACTTTTTCTGAATTGTGCCGCTCCCGTCACTCTGGTTAGGTTGGCATCGAAAAAAACGCTCTCGGGTGCTTTAGAGTGCCGAGTTATTCACTGCGCATGAAGAAATGACCACCTCCAACGTTTGGTTTATGTTTTATAAGCATTTTTAATTTTATTGCTTAAATCGCATTTTCTCGGCGAGCTGAGCACTTTTTCTGAATTGTGCCGCTCCCGTCACTCTGGTTAGGTTGGCATCGAAAAAAACGCTCTCGGGTGCTTTAGAGTGCCGAGTTTATCACTGCGCATGAAGAAATGACCACCTCCAACGTTTGGTTTATGTTTTATAAGCATTTTTAATTTTATTGCTTAAATCGCATTTTCTCGGCGAGCTGAGCGCTTTTTCTGAATTGTGCCGCTCCCGTCACTCTGGTTAGGTTGGCATCGAAAAAAACGCTCTCGGGTGCTTTAGAGTGCCGAGTTTATCACTGCGCATGAAGAAATGACCACCTCCAACGTTTGGTTTATGTTTTATAAGCATTTTTAATTTTATTGCTTAAATCGCATTTTCTCGGCGAGCTGAGCGCTTTTTCTGAATTGTGCCGCTCCCGTAACTCTGGTTAGGTTGGCATCGAAAAAAACGCTCTCGGGTGCTTTAGAGTGCCGAGTTTATCACTGCGCATGAAGAAATGACCACTTCCAACGTTTGGTTTATGTTTTATAAGCATTTCTAATTTTATTGCTTAAATCGCATTTTCTCGGCGAGCTGAGCACTTTTTCTGAATTGTGCCGCTCCCGTCACTCTGGTTAGGTTGGCATCGAAAAAAACGCTCTCGGGTGCTTTAGAGTGCCGAGTTATTCACTGCGCATGAAGAAATGACCACCTCCAACGTTTGGTTTATGTTTAATAAGCATTTTTAATTTTATTGCTTAAATCGCATTTTCTCGGCGAGCTGAGCACTTTTTCTGAATTGTGCCGCTCCCGTCACTCTGGTTAGGTTGGCATCGAAAAAAACGCTCTCGGGTGCTTTAGAGTGCCGAGTTTATTACTGCGCATTAGGAAATGACCACCTCCAACGTTTGGTTTATGTTTTATAAGCATTTTTAATTTTATTGCTTAAATCGCATTTTCTCGGCGAGCTGAGCGCTTTTTCTGAATTGTGCCGCTCCCGTCACTCTGGTTAGGTTGGCATCGAAAAAAACGCTCTCGGGTGCTTTAGAGTGCCGAGTTTATTACTGCGCATTAAGAAATGACCACCTCCAACGTTTGGTTTATGTTTTATAAGCATTTTTAATTTTATTGCTTAAATCGCATTTTCTCGGCGAGCTGAGCACTTTTTCTGAATTGTGCCGCTCCCGTCACTCTGGTTAGGTTGGCATCGAAAAAAACGCTCTCGGGTGCTTTAGAGTGCCGAGTTTATTACTGCGCATTGAGAAATGACCACCTCCAACGTTTGGTTTATGTTTTATAAGCATTTTTAATTTTATTGCTTAAATCGCATTTTCTCGGCGAGCTGAGCACTTTTTCTGAATTGTGCCGCTCCCGTCACTCTGGTTAGGTTGGCATCGAAAAAAACGCTCTCGGGTGCTTTAGAGTGCCGAGTTTATTACTGCGCATTAAGAAATGACCACCTCCAACGTTTGGTTTATGTTTTATAAGCATTTTTAATTTTATTGCTTAAATCGCATTTTCTCGGCGAGCTGAGCGCTTTTTCTGAATTGTGCCGCTCCCGTCACTCTGGTTAGGTTGGCATCGAAAAAAACGCTCTCGGGTGCTTTAGAGTGCCGAGTTTATCACTGCGCATGAAGAAATGACCACCTCCAACGTTTGGTTTATGTTTTATAAGCATTTTTAATTTTATTGCTTAAATCGCATTTTCTCGGCGAGCTGAGCGCTTTTTCTGAATTGTGCCGCTCCCGTAACTCTGGTTAGGTTGGCATCGAAAAAAACGCTCTCGGGTGCTTTAGAGTGCCGAGTTTATCACTGCGCATGAAGAAATGACCACTTCCAACGTTTGGTTTATGTTTTATAAGCATTTTTAATTTTATTGCTTAAATCGCATTTTCTCGGCGAGCTGAGCACTTTTTCTGAATTGTGCCGCTCCCGTCACTCTGGTTAGGTTGGCATCGAAAAAAACGCTCTCGGGTGCTCTAGAGTGCCGAGTTTATTACTGCGCATTAAGAAATGACCACCTCCAACGTTTGGTTTATGTTTTATAAGCATTTTTAATTTTATTGCTTAAATCGCATTTTCTCGGCGAGCTGAGCACTTTTTCTGAATTGTGCCGCTCCCGTCACTCTGGTTAGGTTGGCATCGAAAAAAACGCCATCGGGTGCTTTAGAGTGCCGAGTTATTCACTGCGCATGAAGAAATGACCACCTCCAACGTTTGGTTTATGTTTAATAAGCATTTTTAATTTTATTGCTTAAATCGCATTTTCTCGGCGAGCTGAGCACTTTTTCTGAATTGTGCCGCTCCCGTCACTCTGGTTAGGTTGGCATCGAAAAAAACGCTCTCGGGTGATTTAGAGTGCCGAGTTTATTACTGCGCATTAAGAAATGACCACCTCCAACGTTTGGTTTATGTTTTATAAGCATTTTTAATTTTATTGCTTAAATCGCATTTTCTCGGCGAGCTGAGCACTTTTTCTGAATTGTGCCGCTCCCGTCACTCTGGTTAGGTTGGCATCGAAAAAAACGCTCTCGGGTGCTTTAGAGTGCCAAGTTTATTACTGCGCATTAAGAAATGACCACCTCCAACGTTTGGTTTATGTTTTATAAGCATTTTTAATTTTATTGCTTAAATCGCATTTTCTCGGCGAGCTGAGCGCTTTTTCTGAATTGTGCCGCTCCCGTCACTCTGGTTAGGTTGGCATCGAAAAAAACGCTCTCGGGTGCTTTAGAGTGCCGAGTTATTCACTGCGCATGAAGAAATGACCACCTCCAACGTTTGGTTTATGTTTTATAAGCATTTTTAATTTTATTGCTTAAATCGCATTTTCTCGGCGAGCTGAGCGCTTTTTCTGAATTGTGCCGCTCCCGTCACTCTGGTTAGGTTGGCATCGAAAAAAACGCTCTCGGGTGCTTTAGAGTGCCGAGTTTATCACTGCGCATGAAGAAATGACCACCTCCAACGTTTGGTTTATGTTTTATAAGCATTTTTAATTTTATTGCTTAAATCGCATTTTCTCGGCGAGCTGAGCGCTTTTTCTGAATTGTGCCGCTCCCGTCACTCTGGTTAGGTTGGCATCGAAAAAAACGCTCTCGGGTGCTTAAGAGTGCCGAGTTTATTACTGCGCATTAAGAAATGACCACCTCCAACGTTTGGTTTATGTTTTATAAGCATTTTTAATTTTATTGCTTAAATCGCATTTTCTCGGCGAGCTGAGCGCTTTTTCTGAATTGTGCCGCTCCCGTCACTCTGGTTAGGTTGGCATCGAAAAAAACGCTCTCGGGTGCTTTAGAGTGCCGAGTTTATTACTGCGCATTAAGAAATGACCACCTCCAACGTTTGGTTTATGTTTTATAAGCATTTTTAATTTTATTGCTTAAATCGCATTTTCTCGGCGAGCTGAGCACTTTTTCTGAATTGTGCCGCTCCCGTCACTCTGGTTAGGTTGGCATCGAAAAAAACGCTCTCGGGTGCTTTAGAGTGCCGAGTTTATTACTGCGCATTGAGAAATGACCACCTCCAACGTTTGGTTTATGTTTTATAAGCATTTTTAATTTTATTGCTTAAATCGCATTTTCTCGGCGAGCTGAGCACTTTTTCTGAATTGTGCCGCTCCCGTCACTCTGGTTAGGTTGGCATCGAAAAAAACGCTCTCGGGTGCTTTAGAGTGCCGAGTTTATTACTGCGCATTAAGAAATGACCACCTCCAACGTTTGGTTTATGTTTTATAAGCATTTTTAATTTTATTGCTTAAATCGCATTTTCTCGGCGAGCTGAGCGCTTTTTCTGAATTGTGCCGCTCCCGTCACTCTGGTTAGGTTGGCATCGAAAAAAACGCTCTCGGGTGCTTTAGAGTGCCGAGTTTATCACTGCGCATGAAGAAATGACCACCTCCAACGTTTGGTTTATGTTTTATAAGCATTTTTAATTTTATTGCTTAAATCGCATTTTCTCGGCGAGCTGAGCGCTTTTTCTGAATTGTGCCGCTCCCGTAACTCTGGTTAGGTTGGCATCGAAAAAAACGCTCTCGGGTGCTTTAGAGTGCCGAGTTTATCACTGCGCATGAAGAAATGACCACTTCCAACGTTTGGTTTATGTTTTATAAGCATTTTTAATTTTATTGCTTAAATCGCATTTTCTCGGCGAGCTGAGCACTTTTTCTGAATTGTGCCGCTCCCGTCACTCTGGTTAGGTTGGCATCGAAAAAAACGCTCTCGGGTGCTCTAGAGTGCCGAGTTTATTACTGCGCATTAAGAAATGACCACCTCCAACGTTTGGTTTATGTTTTATAAGCATTTTTAATTTTATTGCTTAAATCGCATTTTCTCGGCGAGCTGAGCACTTTTTCTGAATTGTGCCGCTCCCGTCACTCTGGTTAGGTTGGCATCGAAAAAAACGCTCTCGGGTGCTTTAGAGTGCCGAGTTTATTACTGCGCATTAAGATATGACCACCTCCAACGTTTGGTTTATGTTTTATAAGCATTTTTAATTTTATTGCTTAAATCGCATTTTCTCGGCGAGCTGAGCACTTTTTCTGAATTGTGCCGCTCCCGTCACTCTGGTTAGGTTGGCATCGAAAAAAACGCTCTCGGGTGCTTTAGAGTGCCGAGTTATTCACTGCGCATGAAGAAATGACCACCTCCAACGTTTGGTTTATGTTTTATAAGCATTTTTAATTTTATTGCTTAAATCGCATTTTCTCGGCGAGCTGAGCACTTTTTCTGAATTGTGCCGCTCCCGTCACTCTGGTTAGGTTGGCATCGAAAAAAACGCTCTCGGGTGCTTTAGAGTGCCGAGTTATTCACTGCGCATGAAGAAATGACCACCTCCAACGTTTGGTTTATGTTTAATAAGCATTTTTAATTTTATTGCTTAAATCGCATTTTCTCGGCGAGCTGAGCACTTTTTCTGAATTGTGCCGCTCCCGTCACTCTGGTTAGGTTGGCATCGAAAAAAACGCTCTCGGGTGCTTTAGAGTGCCGAGTTTATTACTGCGCATTAAGAAATGACCACCTCCAACGTTTGGTTTATGTTTTATAAGCATTTTTAATTTTATTGCTTAAATCGCATTTTCTCGGCGAGCTGAGCACTTTTTCTGAATTGTGCCGCTCTTGTCACTCTGGTTAGGTTGGCATCGAAAAAAACGCTCTCGGGTGCTTTAGAGTGCCGAGTTTATTACTGCGCATTAAGAAATGACCACCTCCAACGTTTGATTTATGTTTTATAAGCATTTTTAATTTTATTGCTTAAATCGCATTTTCTCGGCGAGCTGAGCACTTTTTCTGAATTGTGCCGCTCCCGTCACTCTGGTTAGGTTGGCATCGAAAAAAACGCTCTCGGGTGCTTTAGAGTGCCGAGTTATTCACTGCGCATGAAGAAATGACCACCTCCAACGTTTGGTTTATGTTTAATAAGCATTTTTTATTTTATTGCTTGAATCGCATTTTCTCGGCGAGCTGAGCACTTTTTCTGAATTGTGCCGCTCCCGTCACTCTGGTTAGGTTGGCATCGAAAAAAACGCTCTCGGGTGCTTTAGAGTGCCGAGTTTATCACTGCGCATGAAGAAATGACCACCTCCAACGTTTGGTTTATGTTTTATAAGCATTTTTAATTTTATTGCTTAAATCGCATTTTCTCGGCGAGCTGAGCACTTTTTCTGAATTGTGCCGCTCCCGTCACTCTGGTTAGGTTGGCATCGAAAAAAACGCTCTCGGGTGCTTTAGAGTGCCGAGTTTATCACTGCGCATGAAGAAATGACCACCTCCAACGTTTGGTTTATGTTTTATAAGCATTTTTAATTTTATTGCTTAAATCGCATTTTCTCGGCGAGCTGAGCGCTTTTTCTGAATTGTGCCGCTCCCGTCACTCTGGTTAGGTTGGCATCGAAAAAAACGCTCTCGGGTGCTTTAGAGTGCCGAGTTTATTACTGCGCATTAAGAAATGACCACCTCCAACGTTTGGTTTATGTTTTATAAGCATTTTTAATTTTATTGCTTAAATCGCATTTTCTCGGCGAGCTGAGCACTTTTTCTGAATTGTGCCGCTCGCGTCACTCTGGTTAGGTTGGCATCGAAAAAAACGCTCTCGGGTGCTTTAGAGTGCCGAGTTTATTACTGCGCATTAAGAAATGACCACCTCCAACGTTTGGTTTATGTTTTATAAGCATTTTTAATTTTATTGCTTAAATCGCATTTTCTCGGCGAGCTGAGCACTTTTTCTGAATTGTGCCGCTCCCGTCACTCTGGTTAGGTTGGCATCGAAAAAAACGCCATCGGGTGCTTTAGAGTGCCGAGTTATTCACTGCGCATGAAGAAATGACCACCTCCAACGTTTGGTTTATGTTTAATAAGCATTTTTAATTTTATTGCTTAAATCGCATTTTCTCGGCGAGCTGAGCACTTTTTCTGAATTGTGCCGCTCCCGTCACTCTGGTTAGGTTGGCATCGAAAAAAACGCTCTCGGGTGATTTAGAGTGCCGAGTTTATTACTGCGCATTAAGAAATGACCACCTCCAACGTTTGGTTTATGTTTTATAAGCATTTTTAATTTTATTGCTTAAATCGCATTTTCTCGGCGAGCTGAGCACTTTTTCTGAATTGTGCCGCTCCCGTCACTCTGGTTAGGTTGGCATCGAAAAAAACGCTCTCGGGTGCTTTAGAGTGCCAAGTTTATTACTGCGCATTAAGAAATGACCACCTCCAACGTTTGGTTTATGTTTTATAAGCATTTTTAATTTTATTGCTTAAATCGCATTTTCTCGGCGAGCTGAGCGCTTTTTCTGAATTGTGCCGCTCCCGTCACTCTGGTTAGGTTGGCATCGAAAAAAACGCTCTCGGGTGCTTTAGAGTGCCGAGTTATTCACTGCGCATGAAGAAATGACCACCTCCAACGTTTGGTTTATGTTTTATAAGCATTTTTAATTTTATTGCTTAAATCGCATTTTCTCGGCGAGCTGAGCGCTTTTTCTGAATTGTGCCGCTCCCGTCACTCTGGTTAGGTTGGCATCGAAAAAAACGCTCTCGGGTGCTTTAGAGTGCCGAGTTTATCACTGCGCATGAAGAAATGACCACCTCCAACGTTTGGTTTATGTTTTATAAGCATTTTTAATTTTATTGCTTAAATCGCATTTTCTCGGCGAGCTGAGCGCTTTTTCTGAATTGTGCCGCTCCCGTCACTCTGGTTAGGTTGGCATCGAAAAAAACGCTCTCGGGTGCTTAAGAGTGCCGAGTTTATTACTGCGCATTAAGAAATGACCACCTCCAACGTTTGGTTTATGTTTTATAAGCATTTTTAATTTTATTGCTTAAATCGCATTTTCTCGGCGAGCTGAGCACTTTTTCTGAATTGTGCCGCTCCCGTCACTCTGGTTAGGTTGGCATCGAAAAAAACGCTCTCGGGTGCTTTAGAGTGCCGAGTTTATTACTGCGCATTAAGAAATGACCACCTCCAACGTTTGGTTTATGTTTTATAAGCATTTTTAATTTTATTGCTTAAATCGCATTTTCTCGGCGAGCTGAGCACTTTTTCTGAATTGTGCCGCTCCCGTCACTCTGGTTAGGTTGGCATCGAAAAAAACGCTCTCGGGTGCTTTAGAGTGCCGAGTTTATTACTGCGCATTAAGAAATGACCACCTCCAACGTTTGGTTTATGTTTTATAAGCATTTTTAATTTTATTGCTTAAATCGCATTTTCTCGGCGAGCTGAGCACTTTTTCTGAATTGTGCCGCTCCCGTCACTTGGCATCGAAAAAAACGATCTCGGGTGCTTTAGAGTGCCGAGTTATTCACTGCGCATGAAGAAATGACCACCTCCAACGTTTGGTTTATGTTTTATAAGCATTTTTAATTTTATTGCTTAAATCGCATTTTCTCGGCGAGCTGAGCGCTTTTTCTGAATTGTGCCGCTCCCGTCACTCTGGTTAGGTTGGCATCGAAAAAAACGCTCTCGGGTGCTTTAGAGTGCCGAGTTATTCACTGCGCATGAAGAAATGACCACCTCCAACGTTTGGTTTATGTTTAATAAGCATTTTTAATTTTATTGCTTAAATCGCATTTTCTCGGCGAGCTGAGCACTTTTTCTGAATTGTGCCGCTCCCGTCACTCTGGTTAGGTTGGCATCGAAAAAAACGCTCTCGGGTGCTTTAGAGTGCCGAGTTATTCACTGTGCATGAAGAAATGACCACCTCCAACGTTTGGTTTATGTTTTATAAGCATTTTTAATTGTATTGCTTAAATCGCATTTTCTCGGCGAGCTGAGCACTTTTTCTGAATTGTGCCGCTCCCGTCACTCTGGTTAGGTTGGCATCGAAAAAAACGCTCTCGGGTGCTTTAGAGTGCCGAGTTTATCACTGCGCATGAAGAAATGACCACCTCCAACGTTTGGTTTATGTTTTATAAGTATTTTTAATTTTATTGCTTGAATCGCATTTTCTCGGCGAGCTGAGCACTTTTTCTGAATTGTGCCGCTCCCGTCACTCTGGTTAGGTTGGCATCGAAAAAAACGCTCTCGGGTGCTTTAGAGTGCCGAGTTTATCACTGCGCATGAAGAAATGACCACTTCCAACGTTTGGTTTATGTTTTATAAGCATTTTTAATTTTATTGCTTAAATCGCATTTTCTCGGCGAGCTGAGCACTTTTTCTGAATTGTGCCGCTCCCGTCACTCTGGTTAGGTTGGCATCGAAAAAAACGCTCTCGGGTGCTCTAGAGTGCCGAGTTTATTACTGCGCATTAAGAAATGACCACCTCCAACGTTTGGTTTATGTTTTATAAGCATTTTTAATTTTATTGCTTAAATCGCATTTTCTCGGCGAGCTGAGCACTTTTTCTGAATTGTGCCGCTCCCGTCACTTGGCATCGAAAAAAACGATCTCGGGTGCTTTAGAGTGCCGAGTTATTCACTGCGCATGAAGAAATGACCACCTCCAACGTTTGGTTTATGTTTTATAAGCATTTTTAATTTTATTGCTTAAATCGCATTTTCTCGGCGAGCTGAGCGCTTTTTCTGAATTGTGCCGCTCCCGTCACTCTGGTTAGGTTGGCATCGAAAAAAACGCTCTCGGGTGCTTTAGAGTGCCGAGTTATTCACTGCGCATGAAGAAATGACCACCTCCAACGTTTGGTTTATGTTTAATAAGCATTTTTAATTTTATTGCTTAAATCGCATTTTCTCGGCGAGCTGAGCACTTTTTCTGAATTGTGCCGCTCCCGTCACTCTGGTTAGGTTGGCATCGAAAAAAACGCTCTCGGGTGCTTTAGAGTGCCGAGTTTATTACTGCGCATTAGGAAATGACCACCTCCAACGTTTGGTTTATGTTTTATAAGCATTTTTAATTTTATTGCTTAAATCGCATTTTCTCGGCGAGCTGAGCGCTTTTTCTGAATTGTGCCGCTCCCGTCACTCTGGTTAGGTTGGCATCGAAAAAAACGCTCTCGGGTGCTTTAGAGTGCCGAGTTTATTACTGCGCATTAAGAAATGACCACCTCCAACGTTTGGTTTATGTTTTATAAGCATTTTTAATTTTATTGCTTAAATCGCATTTTCTCAGCGAGCTGAGCACTTTTTCTGAATTGTGCCGCTCCCGTCACTCTGGTTAGGTTGGCATCGAAAAAAACGCTCTCGGGTGCTTTAGAGTGCCGAGTTTATTACTGCGCATTGAGAAATGACCACCTCCAACGTTTGGTTTATGTTTTATAAGCATTTTTAATTTTATTGCTTAAATCGCATTTTCTCGGCGAGCTGAGCACTTTTTCTGAATTGTGCCGCTCCCGTCACTCTGGTTAGGTTGGCATCGAAAAAAACGCTCTCGGGTGCTATAGAGTGCCGAGTTTATTACTGCGCATTAAGAAATGACCACCTCCAACGTTTGGTTTATGTTTTATAAGCATTTTTAATTTTATTGCTTAAATCGCATTTTCTCGGCGAGCTGAGCGCTTTTTCTGAATTGTGCCGCTCCCGTCACTCTGGTTAGGTTGGCATCGAAAAAAACGCTCTCGGGTGCTTTAGAGTGCCGAGTTTATCACTGCGCATGAAGAAATGACCACCTCCAACGTTTGGTTTATGTTTTATAAGCATTTTTAATTTTATTGCTTAAATCGCATTTTCTCGGCGAGCTGAGCGCTTTTTCTGAATTGTGCCGCTCCCGTAACTCTGGTTAGGTTGGCATCGAAAAAAACGCTCTCGGGTGCTTTAGAGTGCCGAGTTTATCACTGCGCATGAAGAAATGACCACTTCCAACGTTTGGTTTATGTTTTATAAGCATTTTTAATTTTATTGCTTAAATCGCATTTTCTCGGCGAGCTGAGCACTTTTTCTGAATTGTGCCGCTCCCGTCACTCTGGTTAGGTTGGCATCGAAAAAAACGCTCTCGGGTGCTCTAGAGTGCCGAGTTTATTACTGCGCATTAAGAAATGACCACCTCCAACGTTTGGTTTATGTTTTATAAGCATTTTTAATTTTATTGCTTAAATCGCATTTTCTCGGCGAGCTGAGCACTTTTTCTGAATTGTGCCGCTCCCGTCACTCTGGTTAGGTTGGCATCGAAAAAAACGCTCTCGGGTGCTTTAGAGTGCCGAGTTTATTACTGCGCATTAAGAAATGACCACCTCCAACGTTTGGTTTATGTTTTATAAGCATTTTTAATTTTATTGCTTAAATCGCATTTTCTCGGCGAGCTGAGCACTTTTTCTGAATTGTGCCGCTCCCGTCACTCTGGTTAGGTTGGCATCGAAAAAAACGCTCTCGGGTGCTTTAGAGTGCCGAGTTTATTACTGCGCATTAAGAAATGACCACCTCCAACGTTTGATTTATGTTTTATAAGCATTTTTAATTTTATTGCTTAAATCGCATTTTCTCGGCGAGCTGAGCACTTTTTCTGAATTGTGCCGCTCCCGTCACTCTGGTTAGGTTGGCATCGAAAAAAACGCTCTCGGGTGCTTTAGAGTGCCGAGTTATTCACTGCGCATGAAGAAATGACCACCTCCAACGTTTGGTTTATGTTTAATAAGCATTTTTTATTTTATTGCTTGAATCGCATTTTCTCGGCGAGCTGAGCACTTTTTCTGAATTGTGCCGCTCCCGTCACTCTGGTTAGGTTGGCATCGAAAAAAACGCTCTCGGGTGCTTTAGAGTGCCGAGTTTATCACTGCGCATGAAGAAATGACCACCTCCAACGTTTGGTTTATGTTTTATAAGCATTTTTAATTTTATTGCTTAAATCGCATTTTCTCGGCGAGCTGAGCACTTTTTCTGAATTGTGCCGCTCCCGTCACTCTGGTTAGGTTGGCATCGAAAAAAACGCTCTCGGGTGCTTTAGAGTGCCGAGTTTATCACTGCGCATGAAGAAATGACCACCTCCAACGTTTGGTTTATGTTTTATAAGCATTTTTAATTTTATTGCTTAAATCGCATTTTCTCGGCGAGCTGAGCGCTTTTTCTGAATTGTGCCGCTCCCGTCACTCTGGTTAGGTTGGCATCGAAAAAAACGCTCTCGGGTGCTTTAGAGTGCCGAGTTTATTACTGCGCATTAAGAAATGACCACCTCCAACGTTTGGTTTATGTTTTATAAGCATTTTTAATTTTATTGCTTAAATCGCATTTTCTCGGCGAGCTGAGCACTTTTTCTGAATTGTGCCGCTCGCGTCACTCTGGTTAGGTTGGCATCGAAAAAAACGCTCTCGGGTGCTTTAGAGTGCCGAGTTTATTACTGCGCATTAAGAAATGACCACCTCCAACGTTTGGTTTATGTTTTATAAGCATTTTTAATTTTATTGCTTAAATCGCATTTTCTCGGCGAGCTGAGCACTTTTTCTGAATTGTGCCTCTCCCGTCACTCTGGTTAGGTTGGCATCGAAAAAAACGCTATCGGGTGCTTTAGAGTGCCGAGTTATTCACTGCGCATGAAGAAATGACCACCTCCAACGTTTGGTTTATGTTTAATAAGCATTTTTAATTTTATTGCTTAAATCGCATTTTCTCGGCGAGCTGAGCACTTTTTCTGAATTGTGCCGCTCCCGTCACTCTGGTTAGGTTGGCATCGAAAAAAACGCTCTCGGGTGATTTAGAGTGCCGAGTTTATTACTGCGCATTAAGAAATGACCACCTCCAACGTTTGGTTTATGTTTTATAAGCATTTTTAATTTTATTGCTTAAATCGCATTTTCTCGGCGAGCTGAGCACTTTTTCTGAATTGTGCCGCTCCCGTCACTCTGGTTAGGTTGGCATCGAAAAAAACGCTCTCGGGTGCTTTAGAGTGCCAAGTTTATTACTGCGCATTAAGAAATGACCACCTCCAACGTTTGGTTTATGTTTTATAAGCATTTTTAATTTTATTGCTTAAATCGCATTTTCTCGGCGAGCTGAGCACTTTTTCTGAATTGTGCCGCTCGCGTCACTCTGGTTAGGTTGGCATCGAAAAAAACGCTCTCGGGTGCTTTAGAGTGCCGAGTTTATTACTGCGCATTAAGAAATGACCACCTCCAACGTTTGGTTTATGTTTTATAAGCATTTTTAATTTTATTGCTTAAATCGCATTTTCTCGGCGAGCTGAGCACTTTTTCTGAATTGTGCCGCTCCCGTCACTCTGGTTAGGTTGGCATCGAAAAAAACGCTCTCGGGTGCTTTAGAGTGCCGAGTTTATTACTGCGCATTAAGAAATGACCACCTCCAACGTTTGGTTTATGTTTTATAAGCATTTTTAATTTTATTGCTTAAATCGCATTTTCTCGGCGAGCTGAGCACTTTTTCTGAATTGTGCCGCTCCCGTCACTCTGGTTAGGTTGGCATCGAAAAAAACGCTCTCGGGTGCTTTAGAGTGCCGAGTTATTCACTGCGCATGAAGAAATGACCACCTCCAACGTTTGGTTTATGTTTTATAAGCATTTTTAATTGTATTGCTTAAATCGCATTTTCTCGGCGAGCTGAGCACTTTTTCTGAATTGTGCCGCTCCCGTCACTCTGGTTAGGTTGGCATCGAAAAAAACGCTCTCGGGTGCTTTAGAGTGCCGAGTTTATCACTGCGCATGAAGAAATGACCACCTCCAACGTTTGGTTTATGTTTTATAAGTATTTTTAATTTTATTGCTTAAATCGCATTTTCTCGGCGAGCTGAGCACTTTTTCTGAATTGTGCCGCTCCCGTCACTCTGGTTAGGTTGGCATCGAAAAAAACGCTCTCGGGTGCTTTAGAGTGCCGAGTTATTCACTGCGCATGAAGAAATGACCACCTCCAACGTTTGGTTTATGTTTTATAAGCATTTTTAATTTTATTGCTTAAATCGCATTTTCTCGGCGAGCTGAGCGCTTTTTCTGAATTGTGCCCTCCCGTCACTCTGGTTAGGTTGGCATCGAAAAAAACGCTCTCGGGTGCTTTAGAGTGCCGACTTTATCACTGCGCATGAAGAAATGACCACCTCCAACGTTTGGTTTATGTTTTATAAGCATTTTTAATTTTATTGCTTAAATCGCATTTTCTCGGCGAGCTGAGCACTTTTTCTGAATTGTGCCGCTCCCGTCACTCTGGTTAGGTTGGCATCGAAAAAAACGCTCTCGGGTGCTTTAGAGTGCCGAGTTTATTACTGCGCATTAGGAAATGACCACCTCCAACGTTTGGTTTATGTTTTATAAGCATTTTTAATTTTATTGCTTAAATCGCATTTTCTCGGCGAGCTGAGCGCTTTTTCTGAATTGTGCCGCTCCCGTCACTCTGGTTAGGTTGGCATCGAAAAAAACGCTCTCGGGTGCTTTAGAGTGCCGAGTTTATCACTGCGCATGAAGAAATGACCACCTCCAACGTTTGGTTTATGTTTTATAAGCATTTTTAATTTTATTGCTTAAATCGCATTTTCTCGGCGAGCTGAGCGCTTTTTCTGAATTGTGCCGCTCCCGTAACTCTGGTTAGGTTGGCATCGAAAAAAACGCTCTCGGGTGCTTTAGAGTGCCGAGTTTATCACTGCGCATGAAGAAATGACCACTTCCAACGTTTGGTTTATGTTTTATAAGCATTTCTAATTTTATTGCTTAAATCGCATTTTCTCGGCGAGCTGAGAACTTTTTCTGAATTGTGCCGCTCCCGTCACTCTGGTTAGGTTGGCATCGAAAAAAACGCTCTCGGGTGCTTTAGAGTGCCGAGTTATTCACTGCGCATGAAGAAATGACCACCTCCAACGTTTGGTTTATGTTTAATAAGCATTTTTAATTTTATTGCTTAAATCGCATTTTCTCGGCGAGCTGAGCACTTTTTCTGAATTGTGCCGCTCCCGTCACTCTGGTTAGGTTGGCATCGAAAAAAACGCTCTCGGGTGCTTTAGAGTGCCGAGTTTATTACTGCGCATTAGGAAATGACCACCTCCAACGTTTGGTTTATGTTTTATAAGCATTTTTAATTTTATTGCTTAAATCGCATTTTCTCGGCGAGCTGAGCGCTTTTTCTGAATTGTGCCGCTCCCGTCACTCTGGTTAGGTTGGCATCGAAAAAAACGCTCTCGGGTGCTTTAGAGTGCCGAGTTTATTACTGCGCATTAAGAAATGACCACCTCCAACGTTTGGTTTATGTTTTATAAGCATTTTTAATTTTATTGCTTAAATCGCATTTTCTCGGCGAGCTGAGCACTTTTTCTGAATTGTGCCGCTCCCGTCACTCTGGTTAGGTTGGCATCGAAAAAAACGCTCTCGGGTGCTTTAGAGTGCCGAGTTTATTACTGCGCATTGAGAAATGACCACCTCCAACGTTTGGTTTATGTTTTATAAGCATTTTTAATTTTATTGCTTAAATCGCATTTTCTCGGCGAGCTGAGCACTTTTTCTGAATTGTGCCGCTCCCGTCACTCTGGTTAGGTTGGCATCGAAAAAAACGCTCTCGGGTGCTATAGAGTGCCGAGTTTATTACTGCGCATTAAGAAATGACCACCTCCAACGTTTGGTTTATGTTTTATAAGCATTTTTAATTTTATTGCTTAAATCGCATTTTCTCGGCGAGCTGAGCGCTTTTTCTGAATTGTGCCGCTCCCGTCACTCTGGTTAGGTTGGCATCGAAAAAAACGCTCTCGGGTGCTTTAGAGTGCCGAGTTTATCACTGCGCATGAAGAAATGACCACCTCCAACGTTTGGTTTATGTTTTATAAGCATTTTTAATTTTATTGCTTAAATCGCATTTTCTCGGCGAGCTGAGCGCTTTTTCTGAATTGTGCCGCTCCCGTAACTCTGGTTAGGTTGGCATCGAAAAAAACGCTCTCGGGTGCTTTAGAGTGCCGAGTTTATCACTGCGCATGAAGAAATGACCACTTCCAACGTTTGGTTTATGTTTTATAAGCATTTTTAATTTTATTGCTTAAATCGCATTTTCTCGGCGAGCTGAGCACTTTTTCTGAATTGTGCCGCTCCCGTCACTCTGGTTAGGTTGGCATCGAAAAAAACGCTCTCGGGTGCTCTAGAGTGCCGAGTTTATTACTGCGCATTAAGAAATGACCACCTCCAACGTTTGGTTTATGTTTTATAAGCATTTTTAATTTTATTGCTTAAATCGCATTTTCTCGGCGAGCTGAGCACTTTTTCTGAATTGTGCCGCTCCCGTCACTCTGGTTAGGTTGGCATCGAAAAAAACGCTCTCGGGTGCTTTAGAGTGCCGAGTTTATTACTGCGCATTAAGAAATGACCACCTCCAACGTTTGGTTTATGTTTTATAAGCATTTTTAATTTTATTGCTTAAATCGCATTTTCTCGGCGAGCTGAGCACTTTTTCTGAATTGTGCCGCTCCCGTCACTCTGGTTAGGTTGGCATCGAAAAAAACGCTCTCGGGTGCTTTAGAGTGCCGAGTTATTCACTGTGCATGAAGAAATGACCACCTCCAACGTTTGGTTTATGTTTTATAAGCATTTTTAATTGTATTGCTTAAATCGCATTTTCTCGGCGAGCTGAGCACTTTTTCTGAATTGTGCCGCTCCCGTCACTCTGGTTAGGTTGGCATCGAAAAAAACGCTCTCGGGTGCTTTAGAGTGCCGAGTTTATCACTGCGCATGAAGAAATGACCACCTCCAACGTTTGGTTTATGTTTTATAAGTATTTTTAATTTTATTGCTTGAATCGCATTTTCTCGGCGAGCTGAGCACTTTTTCTGAATTGTGCCGCTCCCGTCACTCTGGTTAGGTTGGCATCGAAAAAAACGCTCTCGGGTGCTTTAGAGTGCCGAGTTTATCACTGCGCATGAAGAAATGACCACCTCCAACGTTTGGTTTATGTTTTTAATTTTATTGCTTAAATCGCATTTTCTCGGCAAGCTGAGCACTTTTTCTGAATTGTGCCGCTCCCGTCACTCTGGTTAGGTTGGCATCGAAAAAAACGCTCTCGGGTGCTTTAGAGTGCCGAGTTTATCACTGCGCATGAAGAAATGACCACCTCCAACGTTTGGTTTATGTTTTATAAGCATTTTTAATTTTATTGCTTAAATCGCATTTTCTCGGCGAGCTGAGCGCTTTTTCTGAATTGTGCCGCTCCCGTCACTCTGGTTAGGTTGGCATCGAAAAAAACGCTCTCGGGTGCTTTAGAGTGCCGACTTTATCACTGCGCATGAAGAAATGACCACCTCCAACGTTTGGTTTATGTTTTATAAGCATTTTTAATTTTATTGCTTAAATCGCATTTTCTCGGCGAGCTGAGCACTTTTTCTGAATTGTGCCGCTCCCGTCACTCTGGTTAGGTTGGCATCGAAAAAAACGCTCACGGGTGCTTTAGAGTGCCGAGTTTATTACTGCGCATTAAGAAATGACCACCTCCAACGTTTGGTTTATGTTTTATAAGCATTTTTAATTTTATTGCTTAAATCGCATTTTCTCGGCGAGCTGAGCACTTTTTCTGAATTGTGCCGCTCCCGTCACTCTGGTTAGGTTGGCATCGAAAAAAACGCTCTCGGGTGCTTTAGAGTGCCGAGTTATTCACTGCGCATGAAGAAATGACCACCTCCAACGTTTGGTTTATGTTTTATAAGCATTTTTAATTTTATTGCTTAAATCGCATTTTCTCGGCGAGCTGAGCACTTTTTCTGAATTGTGCCGCTCCCGTCACTCTGGTTAGGTTGGCATCGAAAAAAACGCTCTCGGGTGCTTTAGAGTGCCGAGTTTATCACTGCGCATGAAGAAATGACCACCTCCAACGTTTGGTTTATGTTTTATAAGCATTTTTAAATTTATTGCTTAAATCGCATTTTCTCGGCGAGCTGAGCGCTTTTTCTGAATTGTGCCGCTCCCGTCACTCTGGTTAGGTTGGCATCGAAAAAAACGCTCTCGGGTGCTTTAGAGTGCCGAGTTTATCACTGCGCATGAAGAAATGACCACCTCCAACGTTTGGTTTATGTTTTATAAGCATTTTTAATTTTATTGCTTAAATCGCATTTTCTCGGCGAGCTGAGCGCTTTTTCTGAATTGTGCCGCTCCCGTAACTCTGGTTAGGTTGGCATCGAAAAAAACGCTCTCGGGTGCTTTAGAGTGCCGAGTTTATCACTGCGCATGAAGAAATGACCACTTCCAACGTTTGGTTTATGTTTTATAAGCATTTCTAATTTTATTGCTTAAATCGCATTTTCTCGGCGAGCTGAGCACTTTTTCTGAATTGTGCCGCTCCCGTCACTCTGGTTAGGTTGGCATCGAAAAAAACGCTCTCGGGTGCTTTAGAGTGCCGAGTTATTCACTGCGCATGAAGAAATGACCACCTCCAACGTTTGGTTTATGTTTAATAAGCATTTTTAATTTTATTGCTTAAATCGCATTTTCTCGGCGAGCTGAGCACTTTTTCTGAATTGTGCCGCTCCCGTCACTCTGGTTAGGTTGGCATCGAAAAAAACGCTCTCGGGTGCTTTAGAGTGCCGAGTTTATTACTGCGCATTAGGAAATGACCACCTCCAACGTTTGGTTTATGTTTTATAAGCATTTTTAATTTTATTGCTTAAATCGCATTTTCTCGGCGAGCTGAGCGCTTTTTCTGAATTGTGCCGCTCCCGTCACTCTGGTTAGGTTGGCATCGAAAAAAACGCTCTCGGGTGCTTTAGAGTGCCGAGTTTATTACTGCGCATTAAGAAATGACCACCTCCAACGTTTGGTTTATGTTTTATAAGCATTTTTAATTTTATTGCTTAAATCGCATTTTCTCGGCGAGCTGAGCACTTTTTCTGAATTGTGCCGCTCCCGTCACTCTGGTTAGGTTGGCATCGAAAAAAACGCTCTCGGGTGCTTTAGAGTGCCGAGTTTATTACTGCGCATTGAGAAATGACCACCTCCAACGTTTGGTTTATGTTTTATAAGCATTTTTAATTTTATTGCTTAAATCGCATTTTCTCGGCGAGCTGAGCACTTTTTCTGAATTGTGCCGCTCCCGTCACTCTGGTTAGGTTGGCATCGAAAAAAACGCTCTCGGGTGCTTTAGAGTGCCGAGTTTATTACTGCGCATTAAGAAATGACCACCTCCAACGTTTGGTTTATGTTTTATAAGCATTTTTAATTTTATTGCTTAAATCGCATTTTCTCGGCGAGCTGAGCGCTTTTTCTGAATTGTGCCGCTCCCGTCACTCTGGTTAGGTTGGCATCGAAAAAAACGCTCTCGGGTGCTTTAGAGTGCCGAGTTTATCACTGCGCATGAAGAAATGACCACCTCCAACGTTTGGTTTATGTTTTATAAGCATTTTTAATTTTATTGCTTAAATCGCATTTTCTCGGCGAGCTGAGCGCTTTTTCTGAATTGTGCCGCTCCCGTAACTCTGGTTAGGTTGGCATCGAAAAAAACGCTCTCGGGTGCTTTAGAGTGCCGAGTTTATCACTGCGCATGAAGAAATGACCACTTCCAACGTTTGGTTTATGTTTTATAAGCATTTTTAATTTTATTGCTTAAATCGCATTTTCTCGGCGAGCTGAGCACTTTTTCTGAATTGTGCCGCTCCCGTCACTCTGGTTAGGTTGGCATCGAAAAAAACGCTCTCGGGTGCTCTAGAGTGCCGAGTTTATTACTGCGCATTAAGAAATGACCACCTCCAACGTTTGGTTTATGTTTTATAAGCATTTTTAATTTTATTGCTTAAATCGCATTTTCTCTGCGAGCTGAGCACTTTTTCTGAATTGTGCCGCTCCCGTCACTCTGGTTAGGTTGGCATCGAAAAAAACGCTCTCGGGTGCTTTAGAGTGCCGAGTTTATTACTGCGCATTAAGAAATGACCACCTCCAACGTTTGGTTTATGTTTTATAAGCATTTTTAATTTTATTGCTTAAATCGCATTTTCTCGGCGAGCTGAGCACTTTTTCTGAATTGTGCCGCTCCCGTCACTCTGGTTAGGTTGGCATCGAAAAAAACGCTCTCGGGTGCTTTAGAGTGCCGAGTTATTCACTGCGCATGAAGAAATGACCACCTCCAACGTTTGGTTTATGTTTTATAAGCATTTTTAATTTTATTGCTTAAATCGCATTTTCTCGGCGAGCTGAGCACTTTTTCTGAATTGTGCCGCTCCCGTCACTCTGGTTAGGTTGGCATCGAAAAAAACGCTCTCGGGTGCTTTAGAGTGCCGAGTTATTCACTGCGCATGAAGAAATGACCACCTCCAACGTTTGGTTTATGTTTAATAAGCATTTTTAATTTTATTGCTTAAATCGCATTTTCTCGGCGAGCTGAGCACTTTTTCTGAATTGTGCCGCTCCCGTCACTCTGGTTAGGTTGGCATCGAAAAAAACGCTCTCGGGTGCTTTAGAGTGCCGAGTTTATTACTGCGCATTAAGAAATGACCACCTCCAACGTTTGGTTTATGTTTTATAAGCATTTTTAATTTTATTGCTTAAATCGCATTTTCTCGGCGAGCTGAGCACTTTTTCTGAATTGTGCCGCTCCCGTCACTCTGGTTAGGTTGGCATCGAAAAAAACGCTCTCGGGTGCTTTAGAGTGCCGAGTTATTCACTGCGCATGAAGAAATGACCACCTCCAACGTTTGGTTTATGTTTAATAAGCATTTTTTATTTTATTGCTTGAATCGCATTTTCTCGGCGAGCTGAGCACTTTTTCTGAATTGTGCCGCTCCCGTCACTCTGGTTAGGTTGGCATCGAAAAAAACGCTCTCGGGTGCTTTAGAGTGCCGAGTTTATCACTGCGCATGAAGAAATGACCACCTCCAACGTTTGGTTTATGTTTTATAAGCATTTTTAATTTTATTGCTTAAATCGCATTTTCTCGGCGAGCTGAGCACTTTTTCTGAATTGTGCCGCTCCCGTCACTCTGGTTAGGTTGGCATCGAAAAAAACGCTCTCGGGTGCTTTAGAGTGCCGAGTTTATCACTGCGCATGAAGAAATGACCACCTCCAACGTTTGGTTTATGTTTTATAAGCATTTTTAATTTTATTGCTTAAATCGCATTTTCTCGGCGAGCTGAGCGCTTTTTCTGAATTGTGCCGCTCCCGTCACTCTGGTTAGGTTGGCATCGAAAAAAACGCTCTCGGGTGCTTTAGAGTGCCGAGTTTATTACTGCGCATTAAGAAATGACCACCTCCAACGTTTGGTTTATGTTTTATAAGCATTTTTAATTTTATTGCTTAAATCGCATTTTCTCGGCGAGCTGAGCACTTTTTCTGAATTGTGCCGCTCGCGTCACTTAGGTTAGGTTGGCATCGAAAAAAACGCTCTCGGGTGCTTTAGAGTGCCGAGTTTATTACTGCGCATTAAGAAATGACCACCTCCAACGTTTGGTTTATGTTTTATAAGCATTTTTAATTTTATTGCTTAAATCGCATTTTCTCGGCGAGCTGAGCACTTTTTCTGAATTGTGCCGCTCCCGTCACTCTGGTTAGGTTGGCATCGAAAAAAACGCTATCGGGTGCTTTAGAGTGCCGAGTTATTCACTGCGCATGAAGAAATGACCACCTCCAACGTTTGGTTTATGTTTAATAAGCATTTTTAATTTTATTGCTTAAATCGCATTTTCTCGGCGAGCTGAGCACTTTTTCTGAATTGTGCCGCTCCCGTCACTCTGGTTAGGTTGGCATCGAAAAAAACGCTCTCGGGTGATTTAGAGTGCCGAGTTTATTACTGCGCATTAAGAAATGACCACCTCCAACGTTTGGTTTATGTTTTATAAGCATTTTTAATTTTATTGCTTAAATCGCATTTTCTCGGCGAGCTGAGCACTTTTTCTGAATTGTGCCGCTCCCGTCACTCTGGTTAGGTTGGCATCGAAAAAAACGCTCTCGGGTGCTTTAGAGTGCCAAGTTTATTACTGCGCATTAAGAAATTACCACCTCCAACGTTTGGTTTATGTTTTATAAGCATTTTTAATTTTATTGCTTAAATCGCATTTTCTCGGCGAGCTGAGCGCTTTTTCTGAATTGTGCCGCTCCCGTCACTCTGGTTAGGTTGGCATCGAAAAAAACGCTCTCGGGTGCTTTAGAGTGCCGAGTTATTCACTGCGCATGAAGAAATGACCACCTCCAACGTTTGGTTTATGTTTTATAAGCATTTTTAATTTTATTGCTTAAATCGCATTTTCTCGGCGAGCTGAGCGCTTTTTCTGAATTGTGCCGCTCCCGTCACTCTGGTTAGGTTGGCATCGAAAAAAACGCTCTCGGGTGCTTTAGAGTGCCGAGTTTATCACTGCGCATGAAGAAATGACCACCTCCAACGTTTGGTTTATGTTTTATAAGCATTTTTAATTTTATTGCTTAAATCGCATTTTCTCGGCGAGCTGAGCGCTTTTTCTGAATTGTGCCGCTCCCGTCACTCTGGTTAGGTTGGCATCGAAAAAAACGCTCTCGGGTGCTTAAGAGTGCCGAGTTTATTACTGCGCATTAAGAAATGACCACCTCCAACGTTTGGTTTATGTTTTATAAGCATTTTTAATTTTATTGCTTAAATCGCATTTTCTCGGCGAGCTGAGCACTTTTTCTGAATTGTGCCGCTCCCGTCACTCTGGTTAGGTTGGCATCGAAAAAAACGCTCTCGGGTGCTTTAGAGTGCCGAGTTTATTACTGCGCATTAAGAAATGACCACCTCCAACGTTTGGTTTATGTTTTATAAGCATTTTTAATTTTATTGCTTAAATCGCATTTTCTCGGCGAGCTGAGCACTTTTTCTGAATTGTGCCGCTCCCGTCACTCTGGTTAGGTTGGCATCGAAAAAAACGCTCTCGGGTGCTTTAGAGTGCCGAGTTTATTACTGCGCATTAAGAAATGACCACCTCCAACGTTTGGTTTATGTTTTATAAGCATTTTTAATTTTATTGCTTAAATCGCATTTTCTCGGCGAGCTGAGCACTTTTTCTGAATTGTGCCGCTCCCGTCACTTGGCATCGAAAAAAACGCTCTCGGGTGCTTTAGAGTGCCGAGTTATTCACTGCGCATGAAGAAATGACCACCTCCAACGTTTGGTTTATGTTTTATAAGCATTTTTAATTTTATTGCTTAAATCGCATTTTCTCGGCGAGCTGAGCGCTTTTTCTGAATTGTGCCGCTCCCGTCACTCTGGTTAGGTTGGCATCGAAAAAAACGCTCTCGGGTGCTTTAGAGTGCCGAGTTTATTACTGCGCATTAAGAAATGACCACCTCCAACGTTTGGTTTATGTTTTATAAGCATTTTTAATTTTATTGCTTAAATCGCATTTTCTCGGCGAGCTGAGCACTTTTTCTGAATTGTGCCGCTCCCGTCACTCTGGTTAGGTTGGCATCGAAAAAAACGCTCTCGGGTGCTTTAGAGTGCCGAGTTTATTACTGCGCATTGAGAAATGACCACCTCCAACGTTTGGTTTATGTTTTATAAGCATTTTTAATTTTATTGCTTAAATCGCATTTTCTCGGCGAGCTGAGCACTTTTTCTGAATTGTGCCGCTCCCGTCACTCTGGTTAGGTTGGCATCGAAAAAAACGCTCTCGGGTGCTTTAGAGTGCCGAGTTTATTACTGCGCATTAAGAAATGACCACCTCCAACGTTTGGTTTATGTTTTATAAGCATTTTTAATTTTATTGCTTAAATCGCATTTTCTCGGCGAGCTGAGCGCTTTTTCTGAATTGTGCCGCTCCCGTCACTCTGGTTAGGTTGGCATCGAAAAAAACGCTCTCGGGTGCTTTAGAGTGCCGAGTTTATCACTGCGCATGAAGAAATGACCACCTCCAACGTTTGGTTTATGTTTTATAAGCATTTTTAATTTTATTGCTTAAATCGCATTTTCTCGGCGAGCTGAGCGCTTTTTCTGAATTGTGCCGCTCCCGTAACTCTGGTTAGGTTGGCATCGAAAAAAACGCTCTCGGGTGCTTTAGAGTGCCGAGTTTATCACTGCGCATGAAGAAATGACCACTTCCAACGTTTGGTTTATGTTTTATAAGCATTTTTAATTTTATTGCTTAAATCGCATTTTCTCGGCGAGCTGAGCACTTTTTCTGAATTGTGCCGCTCCCGTCACTCTGGTTAGGTTGGCATCGAAAAAAACGCTCTCGGGTGCTCTAGAGTGCCGAGTTTATTACTGCGCATTAAGAAATGACCACCTCCAACGTTTGGTTTATGTTTTATAAGCATTTTTAATTTTATTGCTTAAATCGCATTTTCTCTGCGAGCTGAGCACTTTTTCTGAATTGTGCCGCTCCCGTCACTCTGGTTAGGTTGGCATCGAAAAAAACGCTCTCGGGTGCTTTAGAGTGCCGAGTTTATTACTGCGCATTAAGAAATGACCACCTCCAACGTTTGGTTTATGTTTTATAAGCATTTTTAATTTTATTGCTTAAATCGCATTTTCTCGGCGAGCTGAGCACTTTTTCTGAATTGTGCCGCTCCCGTCACTCTGGTTAGGTTGGCATCGAAAAAAACGCTCTCGGGTGCTTTAGAGTGCCGAGTTATTCACTGCGCATGAAGAAATGACCACCTCCAACGTTTGGTTTATGTTTTATAAGCATTTTTAATTTTATTGCTTAAATCGCATTTTCTCGGCGAGCTGAGCACTTTTTCTGAATTGTGCCGCTCCCGTCACTCTGGTTAGGTTGGCATCGAAAAAAACGCTCTCGGGTGCTTTAGAGTGCCGAGTTATTCACTGCGCATGAAGAAATGACCACCTCCAACGTTTGGTTTATGTTTAATAAGCATTTTTAATTTTATTGCTTAAATCGCATTTTCTCGGCGAGCTGAGCACTTTTTCTGAATTGTGCCGCTCCCGTCACTCTGGTTAGGTTGGCATCGAAAAAAACGCTCTCGGGTGCTTTAGAGTGCCGAGTTTATTACTGCGCATTAAGAAATGACCACCTCCAACGTTTGGTTTATGTTTTATAAGCATTTTTAATTTTATTGCTTAAATCGCATTTTCTCGGCGAGCTGAGCACTTTTTCTGAATTGTGCCGCTCCCGTCACTCTGGTTAGGTTGGCATCGAAAAAAACGCTCTCGGGTGCTTTAGAGTGCCGAGTTATTCACTGCGCATGAAGAAATGACCACCTCCAACGTTTGGTTTATGTTTAATAAGCATTTTTTATTTTATTGCTTGAATCGCATTTTCTCGGCGAGCTGAGCACTTTTTCTGAATTGTGCCGCTCCCGTCACTCTGGTTAGGTTGGCATCGAAAAAAACGCTCTCGGGTGCTTTAGAGTGCCGAGTTTATCACTGCGCATGAAGAAATGACCACCTCCAACGTTTGGTTTATGTTTTATAAGCATTTTTAATTTTATTGCTTAAATCGCATTTTCTCGGCGAGCTGAGCACTTTTTCTGAATTGTGCCGCTCCCGTCACTCTGGTTAGGTTGGCATCGAAAAAAACGCTCTCGGGTGCTTTAGAGTGCCGAGTTTATCACTGCGCATGAAGAAATGACCACCTCCAACGTTTGGTTTATGTTTTATAAGCATTTTTAATTTTATTGCTTAAATCGCATTTTCTCGGCGAGCTGAGCGCTTTTTCTGAATTGTGCCGCTCCCGTCACTCTGGTTAGGTTGGCATCGAAAAAAACGCTCTCGGGTGCTTTAGAGTGCCGAGTTTATTACTGCGCATTAAGAAATGACCACCTCCAACGTTTGGTTTATGTTTTATAAGCATTTTTAATTTTATTGCTTAAATCGCATTTTCTCGGCGAGCTGAGCACTTTTTCTGAATTGTGCCGCTCGCGTCACTTAGGTTAGGTTGGCATCGAAAAAAACGCTCTCGGGTGCTTTAGAGTGCCGAGTTTATTACTGCGCATTAAGAAATGACCACCTCCAACGTTTGGTTTATGTTTTATAAGCATTTTTAATTTTATTGCTTAAATCGCATTTTCTCGGCGAGCTGAGCACTTTTTCTGAATTGTGCCGCTCCCGTCACTCTGGTTAGGTTGGCATCGAAAAAAACGCTATCGGGTGCTTTAGAGTGCCGAGTTATTCACTGCGCATGAAGAAATGACCACCTCCAACGTTTGGTTTATGTTTAATAAGCATTTTTAATTTTATTGCTTAAATCGCATTTTCTCGGCGAGCTGAGCACTTTTTCTGAATTGTGCCGCTCCCGTCACTCTGGTTAGGTTGGCATCGAAAAAAACGCTCTCGGGTGATTTAGAGTGCCGAGTTTATTACTGCGCATTAAGAAATGACCACCTCCAACGTTTGGTTTATGTTTTATAAGCATTTTTAATTTTATTGCTTAAATCGCATTTTCTCGGCGAGCTGAGCACTTTTTCTGAATTGTGCCGCTCCCGTCACTCTGGTTAGGTTGGCATCGAAAAAAACGCTCTCGGGTGCTTTAGAGTGCCAAGTTTATTACTGCGCATTAAGAAATTACCACCTCCAACGTTTGGTTTATGTTTTATAAGCATTTTTAATTTTATTGCTTAAATCGCATTTTCTCGGCGAGCTGAGCGCTTTTTCTGAATTGTGCCGCTCCCGTCACTCTGGTTAGGTTGGCATCGAAAAAAACGCTCTCGGGTGCTTTAGAGTGCCGAGTTATTCACTGCGCATGAAGAAATGACCACCTCCAACGTTTGGTTTATGTTTTATAAGCATTTTTAATTTTATTGCTTAAATCGCATTTTCTCGGCGAGCTGAGCGCTTTTTCTGAATTGTGCCGCTCCCGTCACTCTGGTTAGGTTGGCATCGAAAAAAACGCTCTCGGGTGCTTTAGAGTGCCGAGTTTATCACTGCGCATGAAGAAATGACCACCTCCAACGTTTGGTTTATGTTTTATAAGCATTTTTAATTTTATTGCTTAAATCGCATTTTCTCGGCGAGCTGAGCGCTTTTTCTGAATTGTGCCGCTCCCGTCACTCTGGTTAGGTTGGCATCGAAAAAAACGCTCTCGGGTGCTTAAGAGTGCCGAGTTTATTACTGCGCATTAAGAAATGACCACCTCCAACGTTTGGTTTATGTTTTATAAGCATTTTTAATTTTATTGCTTAAATCGCATTTTCTCGGCGAGCTGAGCACTTTTTCTGAATTGTGCCGCTCCCGTCACTCTGGTTAGGTTGGCATCGAAAAAAACGCTCTCGGGTGCTTTAGAGTGCCGAGTTTATTACTGCGCATTAAGAAATGACCACCTCCAACGTTTGGTTTATGTTTTATAAGCATTTTTAATTTTATTGCTTAAATCGCATTTTCTCGGCGAGCTGAGCACTTTTTCTGAATTGTGCCGCTCCCGTCACTCTGGTTAGGTTGGCATCGAAAAAAACGCTCTCGGGTGCTTTAGAGTGCCGAGTTTATTACTGCGCATTAAGAAATGACCACCTCCAACGTTTGGTTTATGTTTTATAAGCATTTTTAATTTTATTGCTTAAATCGCATTTTCTCGGCGAGCTGAGCACTTTTTCTGAATTGTGCCGCTCCCGTCACTTGGCATCGAAAAAAACGCTCTCGGGTGCTTTAGAGTGCCGAGTTATTCACTGCGCATGAAGAAATGACCACCTCCAACGTTTGGTTTATGTTTTATAAGCATTTTTAATTTTATTGCTTAAATCGCATTTTCTCGGCGAGCTGAGCGCTTTTTCTGAATTGTGCCGCTCCCGTCACTCTGGTTAGGTTGGCATCGAAAAAAACGCTCTCGGGTGCTTTAGAGTGCCGAGTTATTCACTGCGCATGAAGAAATGACCACCTCCAACGTTTGGTTTATGTTTAATAAGCATTTTTAATTTTATTGCTTAAATCGCATTTTCTCGGCGAGCTGAGCACTTTTTCTGAATTGTGCCGCTCCCGTCACTCTGGTTAGGTTGGCATCGAAAAAAACGCTCTCGGGTGCTTTAGAGTGCCGAGTTTATTACTGCGCATTAGGAAATGACCACCTCCAACGTTTGGTTTATGTTTTATAAGCATTTTTAATTTTATTGCTTAAATCGCATTTTCTCGGCGAGCTGAGCGCTTTTTCTGAATTGTGCCGCTCCCGTCACTCTGGTTAGGTTGGCATCGAAAAAAACGCTCTCGGGTGCTTTAGAGTGCCGAGTTTATTACTGCGCATTAAGAAATGACCACCTCCAACGTTTGGTTTATGTTTTATAAGCATTTTTAATTTTATTGCTTAAATCGCATTTTCTCGGCGAGCTGAGCACTTTTTCTGAATTGTGCCGCTCCCGTCACTCTGGTTAGGTTGGCATCGAAAAAAACGCTCTCGGGTGCTTTAGAGTGCCGAGTTTATTACTGCGCATTGAGAAATGACCACCTCCAACGTTTGGTTTATGTTTTATAAGCATTTTTAATTTTATTGCTTAAATCGCATTTTCTCGGCGAGCTGAGCACTTTTTCTGAATTGTGCCGCTCCCGTCACTCTGGTTAGGTTGGCATCGAAAAAAACGCTCTCGGGTGCTATAGAGTGCCGAGTTTATTACTGCGCATTAAGAAGTGACCACCTCCAACGTTTGGTTTATGTTTTATAAGCATTTTTAATTTTATTGCTTAAATCGCATTTTCTCGGCGAGCTGAGCGCTTTTTCTGAATTGTGCCGCTCCCGTCACTCTGGTTAGGTTGGCATCGAAAAAAACGCTCTCGGGTGCTTAAGAGTGCCGAGTTTATCACTGCGCATGAAGAAATGACCACCTCCAACGTTTGGTTTATGTTTTATAAGCATTTTTAATTTTATTGCTTAAATCGCATTTTCTCGGCGAGCTGAGCGCTTTTTCTGAATTGTGCCGCTCCCGTAACTCTGGTTAGGTTGGCATCGAAAAAAACGCTCTCGGGTGCTTTAGAGTGCCGAGTTTATCACTGCGCATTAAGAAATGACCACTTCCAACGTTTGGTTTATGTTTTATAAGCATTTTTAATTTTATTGCTTAAATCGCATTTTCTCGGCGAGCTGAGCACTTTTTCTGAATTGTGCCGCTCCCGTCACTCTGGTTAGGTTGGCATCGAAAAAAACGCTCTCGGGTGCTCTAGAGTGCCGAGTTTATTACTGCGCATTAAGAAATGACCACCTCCAACGTTTGGTTTATGTTTTATAAGCATTTTTAATTTTATTGCTTAAATCGCATTTTCTCGGCGAGCTGAGCACTTTTTCTGAATTGTGCCGCTCCCGTCACTCTGGTTAGGTTGGCATCGAAAAAAACGCTCTCGGGTGCTTTAGAGTGCCGAGTTTATTACTGCGCATTAAGAAATGACCACCTCCAACGTTTGGTTTATGTTTTATAAGCATTTTTAATTTTATTGCTTAAATCGCATTTTCTCGGCGAGCTGAGCACTTTTTCTGAATTGTGCCGCTCCCGTCACTCTGGTTAGGTTGGCATCGAAAAAAACGCTCTCGGGTGCTTTAGAGTGCCGAGTTTATTACTGCGCATTAAGAAATGACCACCTCCAACGTTTGATTTATGTTTTATAAGCATTTTTAATTTTATTGCTTAAATCGCATTTTCTCGGCGAGCTGAGCACTTTTTCTGAATTGTGCCGCTCCCGTCACTCTGGTTAGGTTGGCATCGAAAAAAACGCTCTCGGGTGCTTTAGAGTGCCGAGTTATTCACTGCGCATGAAGAAATGACCACCTCCAACGTTTGGTTTATGTTTAATAAGCATTTTTTATTTTATTGCTTGAATCGCATTTTCTCGGCGAGCTGAGCACTTTTTCTGAATTGTGCCGCTCCCGTCACTCTGGTTAGGTTGGCATCGAAAAAAACGCTCTCGGGTGCTTTAGAGTGCCGAGTTTATCACTGCGCATGAAGAAATGACCACCTCCAACGTTTGGTTTATGTTTTATAAGCATTTTTAATTTTATTGCTTAAATCGCATTTTCTCGGCGAGCTGAGCACTTTTTCTGAATTGTGCCGCTCCCGTCACTCTGGTTAGGTTGGCATCGAAAAAAACGCTCTCGGGTGCTTTAGAGTGCCGAGTTTATCACTGCGCATGAAGAAATGACCACCTCCAACGTTTGGTTTATGTTTTATAAGCATTTTTACTTTTATTGCTTAAATCGCATTTTCTCGGCGAGCTGAGCGCTTTTTCTGAATTGTGCCGCTCCCGTCACTCTGGTTAGGTTGGCATCGAAAAAAACGCTCTCGGGTGCTTTAGAGTGCCGAGTTTATTACTGCGCATTAAGAAATGACCACCTCCAACGTTTGGTTTATGTTTTATAAGCATTTTTAATTTTATTGCTTAAATCGCATTTTCTCGGCGAGCTGAGCACTTTTTCTGAATTGTGCCGCTCGCGTCACTCTGGTTAGGTTGGCATCGAAAAAAACGCTCTCGGGTGCTTTAGAGTGCCGAGTTTATTACTGCGCATTAAGAAATGACCACCTCCAACGTTTGGTTTATGTTTTATAAGCATTTTTAATTTTATTGCTTAAATCGCATTTTCTCGGCGAGCTGAGCACTTTTTCTGAATTGTGCCGCTCCCGTCACTCTGGTTAGGTTGGCATCGAAAAAAACGCTATCGGGTGCTTTAGAGTGCCGAGTTATTCACTGCGCATGAAGAAATGACCACCTCCAACGTTTGGTTTATGTTTAATAAGCATTTTTAATTTTATTGCTTAAATCGCATTTTCTCGGCGAGCTGAGCACTTTTTCTGAATTGTGCCGCTCCCGTCACTCTGGTTAGGTTGGCATCGAAAAAAACGCTCTCGGGTGATTTAGAGTGCCGAGTTTATTACTGCGCATTAAGAAATGACCACCTCCAACGTTTGGTTTATGTTTTATAAGCATTTTTAATTTTATTGCTTAAATCGCATTTTCTCGGCGAGCTGAGCACTTTTTCTGAATTGTGCCGCTCCCGTCACTCTGGTTAGGTTGGCATCGAAAAAAACGCTCTCGGGTGCTTTAGAGTGCCAAGTTTATTACTGCGCATTAAGAAATGACCACCTCCAACGTTTGGTTTATGTTTTATAAGCATTTTTAATTTTATTGCTTAAATCGCATTTTCTCGGCGAGCTGAGCACTTTTTCTGAATTGTGCCGCTCGCGTCACTCTGGTTAGGTTGGCATCGAAAAAAACGCTCTCGGGTGCTTTAGAGTGCCGAGTTTATTACTGCGCATTAAGAAATGACCACCTCCAACGTTTGGTTTATGTTTTATAAGCATTTTTAATTTTATTGCTTAAATCGCATTTTCTCGGCGAGCTGAGCACTTTTTCTGAATTGTGCCGCTCCCGTCACTTGGCATCGAAAAAAACGCTCTCGGGTGCTTTAGAGTGCCGAGTTATTCACTGCGCATGAAGAAATGACCACCTCCAACGTTTGGTTTATGTTTTATAAGCATTTTTAATTTTATTGCTTAAATCGCATTTTCTCGGCGAGCTGAGCGCTTTTTCTGAATTGTGCCGCTCCCGTCACTCTGGTTAGGTTGGCATCGAAAAAAACGCTCTCGGGTGCTTTAGAGTGCCGAGTTATTCACTGCGCATGAAGAAATGACCACCTCCAACGTTTGGTTTATGTTTAATAAGCATTTTTAATTTTATTGCTTAAATCGCATTTTCTCGGCGAGCTGAGCACTTTTTCTGAATTGTGCCGCTCCCGTCACTCTGGTTAGGTTGGCATCGAAAAAAACGCTCTCGGGTGCTTTAGAGTGCCGAGTTTATTACTGCGCATTAGGAAATGACCACCTCCAACGTTTGGTTTATGTTTTATAAGCATTTTTAATTTTATTGCTTAAATCGCATTTTCTCGGCGAGCTGAGCGCTTTTTCTGAATTGTGCCGCTCCCGTCACTCTGGTTAGGTTGGCATCGAAAAAAACGCTCTCGGGTGCTTTAGAGTGCCGAGTTTATTACTGCGCATTAAGAAATGACCACCTCCAACGTTTGGTTTATGTTTTATAAGCATTTTTAATTTTATTGCTTAAATCGCATTTTCTCGGCGAGCTGAGCACTTTTTCTGAATTGTGCCGCTCCCGTCACTCTGGTTAGGTTGGCATCGAAAAAAACGCTCTCGGGTGCTCTAGAGTGCCGAGTTTATTACTGCGCATTAAGAAATGACCACCTCCAACGTTTGGTTTATGTTTTATAAGCATTTTTAATTTTATTGCTTAAATCGCATTTTCTCGGCGAGCTGAGCACTTTTTCTGAATTGTGCCGCTCCCGTCACTCTGGTTAGGTTGGCATCGAAAAAAACGCTCTCGGGTGCTTTAGAGTGCCGAGTTTATTACTGCGCATTAAGAAATGACCACCTCCAACGTTTGGTTTATGTTTTATAAGCATTTTTAATTTTATTGCTTAAATCGCATTTTCTCGGCGAGCTGAGCACTTTTTCTGAATTGTGCCGCTCCCGTCACTCTGGTTAGGTTGGCATCGAAAAAAACGCTCTCGGGTGCTTTAGAGTGCCGAGTTATTCACTGCGCATGAAGAAATGACCACCTCCAACGTTTGGTTTATGTTTTATAAGCATTTTTAATTGTATTGCTTAAATCGCATTTTCTCGGCGAGCTGAGCACTTTTTCTGAATTGTGCCGCTCCCGTCACTCTGGTTAGGTTGGCATCGAAAAAAACGCTCTCGGGTGCTTTAGAGTGCCGAGTTTATCACTGCGCATGAAGAAATGACCACCTCCAACGTTTGGTTTATGTTTTATAAGTATTTTTAATTTTATTGCTTAAATCGCATTTTCTCGGCGAGCTGAGCACTTTTTCTGAATTGTGCCGCTCCCGTCACTCTGGTTAGGTTGGCATCGAAAAAAACGCTCTCGGGTGCTTTAGAGTGCCGAGTTATTCACTGCGCATGAAGAAATGACCACCTCCAACGTTTGGTTTATGTTTAATAAGCATTTTTAATTTTATTGCTTGAATCGCATTTTCTCGGCGAGCTGAGCACTTTTTCTGAATTGTGCCGCTCCCGTCACTCTGGTTAGGTTGGCATCGAAAAAAACGCTCTCGGGTGCTTTAGAGTGCCGAGTTTATCACTGCGCATGAAGAAATGACCACCTCCAACGTTTGGTTTATGTTTTATAAGCATTTTTAATTTTATTGCTTAAATCGCATTTTCTCGGCGAGCTGAGCACTTTTTCTGAATTGTGCCGCTCCCGTCACTCTGGTTAGGTTGGCATCGAAAAAAACGCTCTCGGGTGCTTTAGAGTGCCGAGTTTATCACTGCGCATGAAGAAATGACCACCTCCAACGTTTGGTTTATGTTTTATAAGCATTTTTAATTTTATTGCTTAAATCGCATTTTCTCGGCGAGCTGAGCGCTTTTTCTGAATTGTGCCGCTCCCGTCACTCTGGTTAGGTTGGCATCGAAAAAAACGCTCTCGGGTGCTTTAGAGTGCCGACTTTATCACTGCGCATGAAGAAATGACCACCTCCAACGTTTGGTTTATGTTTTATAAGCATTTTTAATTTTATTGCTTAAATCGCATTTTCTCGGCGAGCTGAGCACTTTTTCTGAATTGTGCCGCTCCCGTCACTCTGGTTAGGTTGGCATCGAAAAAAACGCTCTCGGGTGCTTTAGAGTGCCGAGTTTATTACTGCGCATTAGGAAATGACCACCTCCAACGTTTGGTTTATGTTTTATAAGCATTTTTAATTTTATTGCTTAAATCGCATTTTCTCGGCGAGCTGAGCGCTTTTTCTGAATTGTGCCGCTCCCGTCACTCTGGTTAGGTTGGCATCGAAAAAAACGCTCTCGGGTGCTTTAGAGTGCCGAGTTTATCACTGCGCATGAAGAAATGACCACCTCCAACGTTTGGTTTATGTTTTATAAGCATTTTTAATTTTATTGCTTAAATCGCATTTTCTCGGCGAGCTGAGCGCTTTTTCTGAATTGTGCCGCTCCCGTAACTCTGGTTAGGTTGGCATCGAAAAAAACGCTCTCGGGTGCTTTAGAGTGCCGAGTTTATCACTGCGCATGAAGAAATGACCACTTCCAACGTTTGGTTTATGTTTTATAAGCATTTCTAATTTTATTGCTTAAATCGCATTTTCTCGGCGAGCTGAGCACTTTTTCTGAATTGTGCCGCTCCCGTCACTCTGGTTAGGTTGGCATCGAAAAAAACGCTCTCGGGTGCTTTAGAGTGCCGAGTTATTCACTGCGCATGAAGAAATGACCACCTCCAACGTTTGGTTTATGTTTAATAAGCATTTTTAATTTTATTGCTTAAATCGCATTTTCTCGGCGAGCTGAGCACTTTTTCTGAATTGTGCCGCTCCCGTCACTCTGGTTAGGTTGGCATCGAAAAAAACGCTCTCGGGTGCTTTAGAGTGCCGAGTTTATTACTGCGCATTAGGAAATGACCACCTCCAACGTTTGGTTTATGTTTTATAAGCATTTTTAATTTTATTGCTTAAATCGCATTTTCTCGGCGAGCTGAGCGCTTTTTCTGAATTGTGCCGCTCCCGTCACTCTGGTTAGGTTGGCATCGAAAAAAACGCTCTCGGGTGCTTTAGAGTGCCGAGTTTATTACTGCGCATTAAGAAATGACCACCTCCAACGTTTGGTTTATGTTTTATAAGCATTTTTAATTTTATTGCTTAAATCGCATTTTCTCGGCGAGCTGAGCACTTTTTCTGAATTGTGCCGCTCCCGTCACTCTGGTTAGGTTGGCATCGAAAAAAACGCTCTCGGGTGCTTTAGAGTGCCGAGTTTATTACTGCGCATTGAGAAATGACCACCTCCAACGTTTGGTTTATGTTTTATAAGCATTTTTAATTTTATTGCTTAAATCGCATTTTCTCGGCGAGCTGAGCACTTTTTCTGAATTGTGCCGCTCCCGTCACTCTGGTTAGGTTGGCATCGAAAAAAACGCTCTCGGGTGCTTTAGAGTGCCGAGTTTATTACTGCGCATTAAGAAATGACCACCTCCAACGTTTGGTTTATGTTTTATAAGCATTTTTAATTTTATTGCTTAAATCGCATTTTCTCGGCGAGCTGAGCGCTTTTTCTGAATTGTGCCGCTCCCGTCACTCTGGTTAGGTTGGCATCGAAAAAAACGCTCTCGGGTGCTTTAGAGTGCCGAGTTTATCACTGCGCATGAAGAAATGACAACCTCCAACGTTTGGTTTATGTTTTATAAGCATTTTTAATTTTATTGCTTAAATCGCATTTTCTCGGCGAGCTGAGCGCTTTTTCTGAATTGTGCCGCTCCCGTAACTCTGGTTAGGTTGGCATCGAAAAAAACGCTCTCGGGTGCTTTAGAGTGCCGAGTTTATCACTGCGCATGAAGAAATGACCACTTCCAACGTTTGGTTTATGTTTTATAAGCATTTTTAATTTTATTGCTTAAATCGCATTTTCTCGGCGAGCTGAGCACTTTTTCTGAATTGTGCCGCTCCCGTCACTCTGGTTAGGTTGGCATCGAAAAAAACGCTCTCGGGTGCTCTAGAGTGCCGAGTTTATTACTGCGCATTAAGAAATGACCACCTCCAACGTTTGGTTTATGTTTTATAAGCATTTTTAATTTTATTGCTTAAATCGCATTTTCTCGGCGAGCTGAGCACTTTTTCTGAATTGTGCCGCTCCCGTCACTCTGGTTAGGTTGGCATCGAAAAAAACGCTCTCGGGTGCTTTAGAGTGCCGAGTTTATTACTGCGCATTAAGAAATGACCACCTCCAACGTTTGGTTTATGTTTTATAAGCATTTTTAATTTTATTGCTTAAATCGCATTTTCTCGGCGAGCTGAGCACTTTTTCTGAATTGTGCCGCTCCCGTCACTCTGGTTAGGTTGGCATCGAAAAAAACGCTCTCGGGTGCTTTAGAGTGCCGAGTTATTCACTGCGCATGAAGAAATGACCACCTCCAACGTTTGGTTTATGTTTTGTAAGCATTTTTAATTTTATTGCTTAAATCGCATTTTCTCGGCGAGCTGAGCACTTTTTCTGAATTGTGCCGCTCCCGTCACTCTGGTTAGGTTGGCATCGAAAAAAACGCTCTCGGGTGCTTTAGAGTGCCGAGTTTATCACTGCGCATGAAGAAATGACCACCTCCAACGTTTGGTTTATGTTTTATAAGCATTTTTAATTTTATTGCTTAAATCGCATTTTCTCGGCGAGCTGAGCGCTTTTTCTGAATTGTGCCGCTCCCGTCACTCTGGTTAGGTTGGCATCGAAAAAAACGCTCTCGGGTGCTTTAGAGTGCCGAGTTATTCACTGCGCATGAAGAAATGACCACCTCCAATGTTTGGTTTATGTTTAATAAGCATTTTTAATTTTATTGCTTAAATCGCATTTTCTCGGCGAGCTGAGCGCTTTTTCTGAATTGTGCCGCTCCCGTCACTCTGGTTAGGTTGGCATCGAAAAAAACGCTCTCGGGTGCTTTAGAGTGCCGAGTTATTCACTGCGCATGAAGAAATGACCACCTCCAACGTTTGGTTTATGTTTAATAAGCATTTTTAATTTTATTGCTTAAATCGCATTTTCTCGGCGAGCTGAGCACTTTTTCTGAATTGTGCCGCTCCCGTCACTCTGGTTAGGTTGGCATCGAAAAAAACACTCTCGGGTGCTTTAGAGTGCCGAGTTTATCACTGCGCATGAAGAAATGACCACCTCCAACGTTTGGTTTATGTTTTATAAGCATTTTTAATTTTATTGCTTAAATCGCATTTTCTCGGCGAGCTGAGCGCTTTTTCTGAATTGTGCCGCTCCCGTCACTCTGGTTAGGTTGGCATCGAAAAAAACGCTCTCGGGTGCTTTAGAGTGCCGAGTTTATTACTGCGCATTAAGAAATGACCACCTCCAACGTTTGGTTTATGTTTTATAAGCATTTTTAATTTTATTGCTTAAATCGCATTTTCTCGGCGAGCTGAGCACTTTTTCTGAATTGTGCCGCTCCCGTCACTCTGGTTAGGTTGGCATCGAAAAAAACGCTCACGGGTGCTTTAGAGTGCCGAGTTTATTACTGCGCATTAAGAAATGACCACCTCCAACGTTTGGTTTATGTTTTATAAGCATTTTTAATTTTATTGCTTAAATCGCATTTTCTCGGCGAGCTGAGCACTTTTTCTGAATTGTGCCGCTCCCGTCACTCTGGTTAGGTTGGCATCGAAAAAAACGCTCTCGACTGCTTTAGAGTGCCGAGTTATTCACTGCGCATGGAGAAATGACCACCTCCAACGTTTGGTTTATGTTTTATAAGCATTTTTAATTTTATTGCTTAAATCGCATTTTCTCGGCGAGCTGAGCGCTTTTTCTGAATTGTGCCGCTCCCGTCACTCTGGTTAGGTTGGCATCGAAAAAAACGCTCTCGGGTGCTTTAGAGTGCCGAGTTTATCACTGCGCATGAAGAAATGACCACCTCCAACGTTTGGTTTATGTTTTATAAGCATTTTTAATTTTATTGCTTAAATCGCATTTTCTCGGCGAGCTGAGCGCTTTTTCTGAATTGTGCCGCTCCCGTAACTCTGGTTAGGTTGGCATCGAAAAAAACGCTCTCGGGTGCTTTAGAGTGCCGAGTTTATCACTGCGCATGAAGAAATGACCACCTCCAACGTTTGGTTTATGTTTAATAAGCATTTTTAATTTTATTGCTTAAATCGCATTTTCTCGGCGAGCTGAGCACTTTTTCTGAATTGTGCCGCTCCCGTCACTCTGGTTAGGTTGGCATCGAAAAAAACACTCTCGGGTGCTTTAGAGTGCCGAGTTTATCACTGCGCATGAAGAAATGACCACCTCCAACGTTTGGTTTATGTTTTATAAGCATTTTTAATTTTATTGCTTAAATCGCATTTTCTCGGCGAGCTGAGCGCTTTTTCTGAATTGTGCCGCTCCCGTCACTCTGGTTAGGTTGGCATCGAAAAAAACGCTCTCGGGTGCTTTAGAGTGCCGAGTTTATTACTGCGCATTAAGAAATGACCACCTCCAACGTTTGGTTTATGTTTTATAAGCATTTTTAATTTTATTGCTTAAATCGCATTTTCTCGGCGAGCTGAGCACTTTTTCTGAATTGTGCCGCTCCCGTCACTCTGGTTAGGTTGGCATCGAAAAAAACGCTCACGGGTGCTTTAGAGTGCCGAGTTTATTACTGCGCATTAAGAAATGACCACCTCCAACGTTTGGTTTATGTTTTATAAGCATTTTTAATTTTATTGCTTAAATCGCATTTTCTCGGCGAGCTGAGCACTTTTTCTGAATTGTGCCGCTCCCGTCACTCTGGTTAGGTTGGCATCGAAAAAAACGCTCTCGGCTGCTTTAGAGTGCCGAGTTATTCACTGCGCATGGAGAAATGACCACCTCCAACGTTTGGTTTATGTTTTATAAGCATTTTTAATTTTATTGCTTAAATCGCATTTTCTCGGCGAGCTGAGCACTTTTTCTGAATTGTGCCGCTCCCGTCACTCTGGTTAGGTTGGCATCGAAAAAAACGCTCTCGGGTGCTTTAGAGTGCCGAGTTTATCACTGCGCATGAAGAAATGACCACCTCCAACGTTTGGTTTATGTTTTATAAGCATTTTTAATTTTATTGCTTAAATCGCATTTTCTCGGCGAGCTGAGCGCTTTTTCTGAATTGTGCCGCTCCCGTCACTCTGGTTAGGTTGGCATCGAAAAAAACGCTCTCGGGTGCTTTAGAGTGCCGAGTTTATCACTGCGCATGAAGAAATGACCACCTCCAACGTTTGGTTTATGTTTTATAAGCATTTTTAATTTTATTGCTTAAATCGCATTTTCTCGGCGAGCTGAGCGCTTTTTCTGAATTGTGCCGCTCCCGTAACTCTGGTTAGGTTGGCATCGAAAAAAACGCTCTCGGGTGCTTTAGAGTGCCGAGTTTATTACTGCGCATTAAGAAATGACCACCTCCAACGTTTGGTTTATGTTTTATAAGCATTTTTAATTTTATTGCTTAAATTGCATTTTCTCGGCGAGCTGAGGACTTTTTCTGAATTGTGCCGCTCCCGTCACTCTGGTTAGGTTGGCATCGAAAAAAACGCTCTCGGGTGCTCTAGAGTGCCGAGTTTATTACTGCGCATTAAGAAATGACCACCTCCAACGTTTGGTTTATGTTTTATAAGCATTTTTAATTTTATTGCTTAAATCGCATTTTCTCGGCGAGCTGAGCACTTTTTCTGAATTGTGCCGCTCCCGTCACTCTGGTTAGGTTGGCATCGAAAAAAACGCTCTCGGGTGCTTTAGAGTGCCGAGTTTATTACTGCGCATTGAGAAATGACCACCTCCAACGTTTGGTTTATGTTTTATAAGCATTTTTAATTTTATTGCTTAAATCGCATTTTCTCGGCGAGCTGAGCACTTTTTCTGAATTGTGCCGCTCCCGTCACTCTGGTTAGGTTGGCATCGAAAAAAACGCTCTCGGGTGCTTTAGAGTGCCGAGTTTATTACTGCGCATTAAGAAATGACCACCTCCAACGTTTGGTTTATGTTTTATAAGCATTTTTAATTTTATTGCTTAAATCGCATTTTCTCGGCGAGCTGAGCGCTTTTTCTGAATTGTGCCGCTCCCGTCACTCTGGTTAGGTTGGCATCGAAAAAAACGCTCTCGGGTGCTTTAGAGTGCCGAGTTTATCACTGCGCATGAAGAAATGACCACCTCCAACGTTTGGTTTATGTTTTATAAGCATTTTTAATTTTATTGCTTAAATCGCATTTTCTCGGCGAGCTGAGCGCTTTTTCTGAATTGTGCCGCTCCCGTAACTCTGGTTAGGTTGGCATCGAAAAAAACGCTCTCGGGTGCTTTAGAGTGCCGGGTTTATCACTGCGCATGAAGAAATGACCACTTCCAACGTTTGGTTTATGTTTTATAAGCATTTTTAATTTTATTGCTTAAATCGCATTTTCTCGGCGAGCTGAGCACTTTTTCTGAATTGTGCCGCTCCCGTCACTCTGGTTAGGTTGGCATCGAAAAAAACGCTCTCGGGTGCTCTAGAGTGCCGAGTTTATTACTGCGCATTAAGAAATGACCACCTCCAACGTTTGGTTTATGTTTTATAAGCATTTTTAATTTTATTGCTTAAATCGCATTTTCTCGGCGAGCTGAGCACTTTTTCTGAATTGTGCCGCTCCCGTCACTCTGGTTAGGTTGGCATCGAAAAAAACGCTCTCGGGTGCTTTAGAGTGCCGAGTTTATTACTGCGCATTAAGAAATGACCACCTCCAACGTTTGGTTTATGTTTTATAAGCATTTTTAATTTTATTGCTTAAATCGCATTTTCTCGGCGAGCTGAGCACTTTTTCTGAATTGTGCCGCTCCCGTCACTCTGGTTAGGTTGGCATCGAAAAAAACGCTCTCGGGTGCTTTAGAGTGCCGAGTTATTCACTGCGCATGAAGAAATGACCACCTCCAACGTTTGGTTTATGTTTTATAAGCATTTTTAATTTTATTGCTTAAATCGCATTTTCTCGGCGAGCTGAGCACTTTTTCTGAATTGTGCCGCTCCCGTCACTCTGGTTAGGTTGGCATCGAAAAAAACGCTCTCGGGTGCTTTAGAGTGCCGAGTTTATCACTGCGCATGAAGAAATGACCACCTCCAACGTTTGGTTTATGTTTTATAAGCATTTTTAATTTTATTGCTTAAATCGCATTTTCTCGGCGAGCTGAGCGCTTTTTCTGAATTGTGCCGCTCCCGTCACTCTGGTTAGGTTGGCATCGAAAAAAACGCTCTCGGGTGCTTTAGAGTGCCGAGTTATTCACTGCGCATGAAGAAATGACCACCTCCAATGTTTGGTTTATGTTTAATAAGCATTTTTAATTTTATTGCTTAAATCGCATTTTCTCGGCGAGCTGAGCGCTTTTTCTGAATTGTGCCGCTCCCGTCACTCTGGTTAGGTTGGCATCGAAAAAAACGCTCTCGGGTGCTTTAGAGTGCCGAGTTATTCACTGCGCATGAAGAAATGACCACCCCCAACGTTTGGTTTATGTTTAATAAGCATTTTTAATTTTATTGCTTAAATCGCATTTTCTCGGCGAGCTGAGCACTTTTTCTGAATTGTGCCGCTCCCGTCACTCTGGTTAGGTTGGCATCGAAAAAAACGCTCTCGGGTGCTTTAGAGTGCCGAGTTTATTACTGCGCATTAAGAAATGACCACCTCCAACGTTTGGTTTATGTTTTATAAGCATTTTTAATTTTATTGCTTAAATCGCATTTTCTCGGCGAGCTGAGCACTTTTTCTGAATTGTGCCGCTCCCGTCACTCTGGTTAGGTTGGCATCGAAAAAAACGCTCTCGGGTGCTTTAGAGTGCCGAGTTTATTACTGCGCATTAAGAAATGACCACCTCCAACGTTTGGTTTATGTTTTATAAGCATTTTTAATTTTATTGCTTAAATCGCATTTTCTCGGCGAGCTGAGCACTTTTTCTGAATTGTGCCGCTCCCGTCACTCTGGTTAGGTTGGCATCGAAAAAAACGCTCTCGGGTGCTTTAGAGTGCCGAGTTTATTACTGCGCATTAAGAAATGACCACCTCCAACGTTTGGTTTATGTTTTATAAGCATTTTTAATTTTATTGCTTAAATCGCATTTTCTCGGCGAGCTGAGCACTTTTTCTGAATTGTGCCGCTCCCGTCACTCTGGTTAGGTTGGCATCGAAAAAAACGCTATCGGGTGCTTTAGAGTGCCGAGTTATTCACTGCGCATGAAGAAATGACCACCTCCAACGTTTGGTTTATGTTTAATAAGCATTTTTAATTTTATTGCTTAAATCGCATTTTCTCGGCGAGCTGAGCACTTTTTCTGAATTGTGCCGCTCCCGTCACTCTGGTTAGGTTGGCATCGAAAAAAACGCTCTCGGGTGCTTTAGAGTGCCGAGTTTATTACTGCGCATTAAGAAATGACCACCTCCAACGTTTGGTTTATGTTTTATAAGCATTTTTAATTTTATTGCTTAAATCGCATTTTCTCGGCGAGCTGAGCACTTTTTCTGAATTGTGCCGCTCCCGTCACTTGGCATCGAAAAAAACGCTCTCGGGTGCTTTAGAGTGCCGAGTTATTCACTGCGCATGAAGAAATGACCACCTCCAACGTTTGGTTTATGTTTTATAAGCATTTTTAATTTTATTGCTTAAATCGCATTTTCTCGGCGAGCTGAGCGCTTTTTCTGAATTGTGCCGCTCCCGTCACTCTGGTTAGGTTGGCATCGAAAAAAACGCTCTCGGGTGCTTTAGAGTGCCGAGTTTATCACTGCGCATGAAGAAATGACCACCTCCAACGTTTGGTTTATGTTTTATAAGCATTTTTAATTTTATTGCTTAAATCGCATTTTCTCGGCGAGCTGAGCGCTTTTTCTGAATTGTGCCGCTCCCGTCACTCTGGTTAGGTTGGCATCGAAAAAAACGCTCTCGGGTGCTTTAGAGTGCCGGGTTTATCACTGCGCATGAAGAAATGACCACTTCCAACGTTTGGTTTATGTTTTATAAGCATTTTTAATTTTATTGCTTAAATCGCATTTTCTCGGCGAGCTGAGCACTTTTTCTGAATTGTGCCGCTCCCGTCACTCTGGTTAGGTTGGCATCGAAAAAAACGCTCTCGGGTGCTCTAGAGTGCCGAGTTTATTACTGCGCATTAAGAAATGACCACCTCCAACGTTTGGTTTATGTTTTATAAGCATTTTTAATTTTATTGCTTAAATCGCATTTTCTCGGCGAGCTGAGCACTTTTTCTGAATTGTGCCGCTCCCGTCACTCTGGTTAGGTTGGCATCGAAAAAAACGCTCTCGGGTGCTTTAGAGTGCCGAGTTTATTACTGCGCATTAAGAAATGACCACCTCCAACGTTTGGTTTATGTTTTATAAGCATTTTTAATTTTATTGCTTAAATCGCATTTTCTCGGCGAGCTGAGCACTTTTTCTGAATTGTGCCGCTCCCGTCACTCTGGTTAGGTTGGCATCGAAAAAAACGCTCTCGGGTGCTTTAGAGTGCCGAGTTATTCACTGCGCATGAAGAAATGACCACCTCCAACGTTTGGTTTATGTTTTATAAGCATTTTTAATTTTATTGCTTAAATCGCATTTTCTCGGCGAGCTGAGCACTTTTTCTGAATTGTGCCGCTCCCGTCACTCTGGTTAGGTTGGCATCGAAAAAAACGCTCTCGGGTGCTTTAGAGTGCCGAGTTTATCACTGCGCATGAAGAAATGACCACCTCCAACGTTTGGTTTATGTTTTATAAGCATTTTTAATTTTATTGCTTAAATCGCATTTTCTCGGCGAGCTGAGCGCTTTTTCTGAATTGTGCCGCTCCCGTCACTCTGGTTAGGTTGGCATCGAAAAAAACGCTCTCGGGTGCTTTAGAGTGCCGAGTTATTCACTGCGCATGAAGAAATGACCACCTCCAATGTTTGGTTTATGTTTAATAAGCATTTTTAATTTTATTGCTTAAATCGCATTTTCTCGGCGAGCTGAGCGCTTTTTCTGAATTGTGCCGCTCCCGTCACTCTGGTTAGGTTGGCATCGAAAAAAACGCTCTCGGGTGCTTTAGAGTGCCGAGTTATTCACTGCGCATGAAGAAATGACCACCTCCAATGTTTGGTTTATGTTTAATAAGCATTTTTAATTTTATTGCTTAAATCGCATTTTCTCGGCGAGCTGAGCGCTTTTTCTGAATTGTGCCGCTCCCGTCACTCTGGTTAGGTTGGCATCGAAAAAAACGCTCTCGGGTGCTTTAGAGTGCCCAGTTATTCACTGCGCATGAAGAAATGACCACCCCCAACGTTTGGTTTATGTTTAATAAGCATTTTTAATTTTATTGCTTAAATCGCATTTTCTCGGCGAGCTGAGCACTTTTTCTGAATTGTGCCGCTCCCGTCACTCTGGTTAGGTTGGCATCGAAAAAAACGCTCTCGGGTGCTTTAGAGTGCCGAGTTTATTACTGCGCATTAAGAAATGACCACCTCCAACGTTTGGTTTATGTTTTATAAGCATTTTTAATTTTATTGCTTAAATCGCATTTTCTCGGCGAGCTGAGCACTTTTTCTGAATTGTGCCGCTCCCGTCACTCTGGTTAGGTTGGCATCGAAAAAAACGCTCTCGGGTGCTTTAGAGTGCCGAGTTTATTACTGCGCATTAAGAAATGACCACCTCCAACGTTTGGTTTATGTTTTATAAGCATTTTTAATTTTATTGCTTAAATCGCATTTTCTCGGCGAGCTGAGCACTTTTTCTGAATTGTGCCGCTCCCGTCACTCTGGTTAGGTTGGCATCGAAAAAAACGCTCTCGGGTGCTTTAGAGTGCCGAGTTTATCACTGCGCATGAAGAAATGACCACCTCCAACGTTTGGTTTATGTTTTATAAGCATTTTTAATTTTATTGCTTAAATCGCATTTTCTCGGCGAGCTGAGCGCTTTTTCTGAATTGTGCCGCTCCCGTCACTCTGGTTAGGTTGGCATCGAAAAAAACGCTCTCGGGTGCTTTAGAGTGCCGAGTTTATTACTGCGCATTAAGAAATGACCACCTCCAACGTTTGGTTTATGTTTTATAAGCATTTTTAATTTTATTGCTTAAATCGCATTTTCTCGGCGAGCTGAGCACTTTTTCTGAATTGTGCCGCTCGCGTCACTCTGGTTAGGTTGGCATCGAAAAAAACGCTCTCGGGTGCTTTAGAGTGCCGAGTTTATTACTGCGCATTAAGAAATGACCACCTCCAACGTTTGGTTTATGTTTTATAAGCATTTTTAATTTTATTGCTTAAATCGCATTTTCTCGGCGAGCTGAGCACTTTTTCTAAATTGTGCCGCTCCCGTCACTCTGGTTAGGTTGGCATCGAAAAAAACGCTATCGGGTGCTTTAGAGTGCCGAGTTATTCACTGCGCATGAAGAAATGACCACCTCCAACGTTTGGTTTATGTTTAATAAGCATTTTTAATTTTATTGCTTAAATCGCATTTTCTCGGCGAGCTGAGCACTTTTTCTGAATTGTGCCGCTCCCGTCACTCTGGTTAGGTTGGCATCGAAAAAAACGCTCTCGGGTGATTTAGAGTGCCGAGTTTATTACTGCGCATTAAGAAATGACCACCTCCAACGTTTGGTTTATGTTTTATAAGCATTTTTAATTTTATTGCTTAAATCGCATTTTCTCGGCGAGCTGAGCACTTTTTCTGAATTGTGCCGCTCCCGTCACTCTGGTTAGGTTGGCATCGAAAAAAACGCTCTCGGGTGCTTTAGAGTGCCAAGTTTATTACTGCGCATTAAGAAATGACCACCTCCAACGTTTGGTTTATGTTTTATAAGCATTTTTAATTTTATTGCTTAAATCGCATTTTCTCGGCGAGCTGAGCGCTTTTTCTGAATTGTGCCGCTCCCGTCACTCTGGTTAGGTTGGCATCGAAAAAAACGCTCTCGGGTGCTTTAGAGTGCCGAGTTATTCACTGCGCATGAAGAAATGACCACCTCCAACGTTTGGTTTATGTTTTATAAGCATTTTTAATTTTATTGCTTAAATCGCATTTTCTCGGCGAGCTGAGCGCTTTTTCTGAATTGTGCCGCTCCCGTCACTCTGGTTAGGTTGGCATCGAAAAAAACGCTCTCGGGTGCTTTAGAGTGCCGAGTTTATCACTGCGCATGAAGAAATGACCACCTCCAACGTTTGGTTTATGTTTTATAAGCATTTTTAATTTTATTGCTTAAATCGCATTTTCTCGGCGAGCTGAGCGCTTTTTCTGAATTGTGCCGCTCCCGTCACTCTGGTTAGGTTGGCATCGAAAAAAACGCTCTCGGGTGCTTAAGAGTGCCGAGTTTATTACTGCGCATTAAGAAATGACCACCTCCAACGTTTGGTTTATGTTTTATAAGCATTTTTAATTTTATTGCTTAAATCGCATTTTCTCGGCGAGCTGAGCACTTTTTCTGAATTGTGCCGCTCCCGTCACTCTGGTTAGGTTGGCATCGAAAAAAACGCTCTCGGGTGCTTTAGAGTGCCGAGTTTATTACTGCGCATTAAGAAATGACCACCTCCAACGTTTGGTTTATGTTTTATAAGCATTTTTAATTTTATTGCTTAAATCGCATTTTCTCGGCGAGCTGAGCACTTTTTCTGAATTGTGCCGCTCCCGTCACTCTGGTTAGGTTGGCATCGAAAAAAACGCTCTCGGGTGCTTTAGAGTGCCGAGTTTATTACTGCGCATTAAGAAATGACCACCTCCAACGTTTGGTTTATGTTTTATAAGCATTTTTAATTTTATTGCTTAAATCGCATTTTCTCGGCGAGCTGAGCACTTTTTCTGAATTGTGCCGCTCCCGTCACTTGGCATCGAAAAAAACGCTCTCGGGTGCTTTAGAGTGCCGAGTTATTCACTGCGCATGAAGAAATGACCACCTCCAACGTTTGGTTTATGTTTTATAAGCATTTTTAATTTTATTGCTTAAATCGCATTTTCTCGGCGAGCTGAGCGCTTTTTCTGAATTGTGCCGCTCCCGTCACTCTGGTTAGGTTGGCATCGAAAAAAACGCTCTCGGGTGCTTTAGAGTGCCGAGTTATTCACTGCGCATGAAGAAATGACCACCTCCAACGTTTGGTTTATGTTTAATAAGCATTTTTAATTTTATTGCTTAAATCGCATTTTCTCGGCGAGCTGAGGACTTTTTCTGAATTGTGCCGCTCCCGTCACTCTGGTTAGGTTGGCATCGAAAAAAACGCTCTCGGGTGCTTTAGAGTGCCGAGTTTATTACTGCGCATTAGGAAATGACCACCTCCAACGTTTGGTTTATGTTTTATAAGCATTTTTAATTTTATTGCTTAAATCGCATTTTCTCGGCGAGCTGAGCGCTTTTTCTGAATTGTGCCGCTCCCGTCACTCTGGTTAGGTTGGCATCGAAAAAAACGCTCTCGGGTGCTTTAGAGTGCCGAGTTTATTACTGCGCATTAAGAAATGACCACCTCCAACGTTTGGTTTATGTTTTATAAGCATTTTTAATTTTATTGCTTAAATCGCATTTTCTCGGCGAGCTGAGCACTTTTTCTGAATTGTGCCGCTCCCGTCACTCTGGTTAGGTTGGCATCGAAAAAAACGCTCTCGGGTGCTTTAGAGTGCCGAGTTTATTACTGCGCATTGAGAAATGACCACCTCCAACGTTTGGTTTATGTTTTATAAGCATTTCTAATTTTATTGCTTAAATCGCATTTTCTCGGCGAGCTGAGCACTTTTTCTGAATTGTGCCGCTCCCGTCACTCTGGTTAGGTTGGCATCGAAAAAAACGCTCTCGGGTGCTTTAGAGTGCCGAGTTATTCACTGCGCATGAAGAAATGACCACCTCCAACGTTTGGTTTATGTTTAATAAGCATTTTTAATTTTATTGCTTAAATCGCATTTTCTCGGCGAGCTGAGCACTTTTTCTGAATTGTGCCGCTCCCGTCACTCTGGTTAGGTTGGCATCGAAAAAAACGCTCTCGGGTGCTTTAGAGTGCCGAGTTTATTACTGCGCATTAGGAAATGACCACCTCCAACGTTTGGTTTATGTTTTATAAGCATTTTTAATTTTATTGCTTAAATCGCATTTTCTCGGCGAGCTGAGCGCTTTTTCTGAATTGTGCCGCTCCCGTCACTCTGGTTAGGTTGGCATCGAAAAAAACGCTCTCGGGTGCTTTAGAGTGCCGAGTTTATTACTGCGCATTAAGAAATGACCACCTCCAACGTTTGGTTTATGTTTTATAAGCATTTTTAATTTTATTGCTTAAATCGCATTTTCTCGGCGAGCTGAGCACTTTTTCTGAATTGTGCCGCTCCCGTCACTCTGGTTAGGTTGGCATCGAAAAAAACGCTCTCGGGTGCTTTAGAGTGCCGAGTTTATTACTGCGCATTGAGAAATGGCCACCTCCAACGTTTGGTTTATGTTTTATAAGCATTTTTAATTTTATTGCTTAAATCGCATTTTCTCGGCGAGCTGAGCACTTTTTCTGAATTGTGCCGCTCCCGTCACTCTGGTTAGGTTGGCATCGAAAAAAACGCTCTCGGGTGCTTTAGAGTGCCGAGTTTATTACTGCGCATTAAGAAATGACCACCTCCAACGTTTGGTTTATGTTTTATAAGCATTTTTAATTTTATTGCTTAAATCGCATTTTCTCGGCGAGCTGAGCGCTTTTTCTGAATTGTGCCGCTCCCGTCACTCTGGTTAGGTTGGCATCGAAAAAAACGCTCTCGGGTGCTTTAGAGTGCCGAGTTTATCACTGCGCATGAAGAAATGACCACCTCCAACGTTTGGTTTATGTTTTATAAGCATTTTTAATTTTATTGCTTAAATCGCATTTTCTCGGCGAGCTGAGCGCTTTTTCTGAATTGTGCCGCTCCCGTAACTCTGGTTAGGTTGGCATCGAAAAAAACGCTCTCGGGTGCTTTAGAGTGCCGAGTTTATCACTGCGCATGAAGAAATGACCACTTCCAACGTTTGGTTTATGTTTTATAAGCATTTTTAATTTTATTGCTTAAATCGCATTTTCTCGGCGAGCTGAGCACTTTTTCTGAATTGTGCCGCTCCCGTCACTCTGGTTAGGTTGGCATCGAAAAAAACGCTCTCGGGTGCTCTAGAGTGCCGAGTTTATTACTGCGCATTAAGAAATGACCACCTCCAACGTTTGGTTTATGTTTTATAAGCATTTTTAATTTTATTGCTTAAATCGCATTTTCTCGGCGAGCTGAGCACTTTTTCTGAATTGTGCCGCTCCCGTCACTCTGGTTAGGTTGGCATCGAAAAAAACGCTCTCGGGTGCTTTAGAGTGCCGAGTTTATTACTGCGCATTAAGAAATGACCACCTCCAACGTTTGGTTTATGTTTTATAAGCATTTTTAATTTTATTGCTTAAATCGCATTTTCTCGGCGAGCTGAGCACTTTTTCTGAATTGTGCCGCTCCCGTCACTCTGGTTAGGTTGGCATCGAAAAAAACGCTCTCGGGTGCTTTAGAGTGCCGAGTTATTCACTGCGCATGAAGAAATGACCACCTCCAACGTTTGGTTTATGTTTTATAAGCATTTTTAATTTTATTGCTTAAATCGCATTTTCTCGGCGAGCTGAGCACTTTTTCTGAATTGTGCCGCTCCCGTCACTCTGGTTAGGTTGGCATCGAAAAAAACGCTCTCGGGTGCTTTAGAGTGCCGAGTTTATCACTGCGCATGAAGAAATGACCACCTCCAACGTTTGGTTTATGTTTTATAAGCATTTTTAATTTTATTGCTTAAATCGCATTTTCTCGGCGAGCTGAGCGCTTTTTCTGAATTGTGCCGCTCCCGTCACTCTGGTTAGGTTGGCATCGAAAAAAACGCTCTCGGGTGCTTTAGAGTGCCGAGTTATTCACTGCGCATGAAGAAATGACCACCTCCAATGTTTGGTTTATGTTTAATAAGCATTTTTAATTTTATTGCTTAAATCGCATTTTCTCGGCGAGCTGAGCGCTTTTTCTGAATTGTGCCGCTCCCGTCACTCTGGTTAGGTTGGCATCGAAAAAAACGCTCTCGGGTGCTTTAGAGTGCCGAGTTATTCACTGCGCATGAAGAAATGACCACCTCCAACGTTTGGTTTATGTTTAATAAGCATTTTTAATTTTATTGCTTAAATCGCATTTTCTCGGCGAGCTGAGCACTTTTTCTGAATTGTGCCGCTCCCGTCACTCTGGTTAGGTTGGCATCGAAAAAAACGCTCTCGGGTGCTTTAGAGTGCCGAGTTTATTACTGCGCATTAAGAAATGACCACCTCCAACGTTTGGTTTATGTTTTATAAGCATTTTTAATTTTATTGCTTAAATCGCATTTTCTCGGCGAGCTGAGCACTTTTTCTGAATTGTGCCGCTCCCGTCACTCTGGTTAGGTTGGCATCGAAAAAAACGCTCTCGGGTGCTTTAGAGTGCCGAGTTTATTACTGCGCATTAAGAAATGACCACCTCCAACGTTTGGTTTATGTTTTATAAGCATTTTTAATTTTATTGCTTAAATCGCATTTTCTCGGCGAGCTGAGCACTTTTTCTGAATTGTGCCGCTCCCGTCACTCTGGTTAGGTTGGCATCGAAAAAAACGCTCTCGGGTGCTTCAGAGTGCCGAGTTTATTACTGCGCATTAAGAAATGACCACCTCCAACGTTTGGTTTATGTTTTATAAGCATTTTTAATTTTATTGCTTAAATCGCATTTTCTCGGCGAGCTGAGCACTTTTTCTGAATTGTGCCGCTCCCGTCACTCTGGTTAGGTTGGCATCGAAAAAAACGCTCTCGGGTGCTTTAGAGTGCCGAGTTATTCACTGCGCATGAAGAAATGACCACCTCCAACGTTTGGTTTATGTTTAATAAGCATTTTTTATTTTATTGCTTGAATCGCATTTTCTCGGCGAGCTGAGCACTTTTTCTGAATTGTGCCGCTCCCGTCACTCTGGTTAGGTTGGCATCGAAAAAAACGCTCTCGGGTGCTTTAGAGTGCCGAGTTTATCACTGCGCATGAAGAAATGACCACCTCCAACGTTTGGTTTATGTTTTATAAGCATTTTTAATTTTATTGCTTAAATCGCATTTTCTCGGCGAGCTGAGCACTTTTTCTGAATTGTGCCGCTCCCGTCACTCTGGTTAGGTTGGCATCGAAAAAAACGCTCTCGGGTGCTTTAGAGTGCCGAGTTTATCACTGCGCATGAAGAAATGACCACCTCCAACGTTTGGTTTATGTTTTATAAGCATTTTTAATTTTATTGCTTAAATCGCATTTTCTCGGCGAGCTGAGCGCTTTTTCTGAATTGTGCCGCTCCCGTCACTCTGGTTAGGTTGGCATCGAAAAAAACGCTCTCGGGTGCTTTAGAGTGCCGAGTTTATTACTGCGCATTAAGAAATGACCACCTCCAACGTTTGGTTTATGTTTTATAAGCATTTTTAATTTTATTGCTTAAATCGCATTTTCTCGGCGAGCTGAGCACTTTTTCTGAATTGTGCCGCTCGCGTCACTCTGGTTAGGTTGGCATCGAAAAAAACGCTCTCGGGTGCTTTAGAGTGCCGAGTTTATTACTGCGCATTAAGAAATGACCACCTCCAACGTTTGGTTTATGTTTTATAAGCATTTTTAATTTTATTGCTTAAATCGCATTTTCTCGGCGAGCTGAGCACTTTTTCTGAATTGTGCCGCTCCCGTCACTCTGGTTAGGTTGGCATCGAAAAAAACGCTATCGGGTGCTTTAGAGTGCCGAGTTATTCACTGCGCATGAAGAAATGACCACCTCCAACGTTTGGTTTATGTTTAATAAGCATTTTTAATTTTATTGCTTAAATCGCATTTTCTCGGCGAGCTGAGCACTTTTGTGCCGCTCCCGTCACTCTGGTTAGGTTGGCATCGAAAAAAACGCTCTCGGGTGATTTAGAGTGCCGAGTTTATTACTGCGCATTAAGAAATGACCACCTCCAACGTTTGGTTTATGTTTTATAAGCATTTTTAATTTTATTGCTTAAATCGCATTTTCTCGGCGAGCTGAGCACTTTTTCTGAATTGTGCCGCTCCCGTCACTCTGGTTAGGTTGGCATCGAAAAAAACGCTCTCGGGTGCTTTAGAGTGCCAAGTTTATTACTGCGCATTAAGAAATGACCACCTCCAACGTTTGGTTTATGTTTTATAAGCATTTTTAATTTTATTGCTTAAATCGCATTTTCTCGGCGAGCTGAGCGCTTTTTCTGAATTGTGCCGCTCCCGTCACTCTGGTTAGGTTGGCATCGAAAAAAACGCTCTCGGGTGCTTTAGAGTGCCGAGTTATTCACTGCGCATGAAGAAATGACCACCTCCAACGTTTGGTTTATGTTTTATAAGCATTTTTAATTTTATTGCTTAAATCGCATTTTCTCGGCGAGCTGAGCGCTTTTTCTGAATTGTGCCGCTCCCGTCACTCTGGTTAGGTTGGCATCGAAAAAAACGCTCTCGGGTGCTTTAGAGTGCCGAGTTTATCACTGCGCATGAAGAAATGACCACCTCCAACGTTTGGTTTATGTTTTATAAGCATTTTTAATTGTATTGCTTAAATCGCATTTTCTCGGCGAGCTGAGCGCTTTTTCTGAATTGTGCCGCTCCCGTCACTCTGGTTAGGTTGGCATCGAAAAAAACGCTCTCGGGTGCTTAAGAGTGCCGAGTTTATTACTGCGCATTAAGAAATGACCACCTCCAACGTTTGGTTTATGTTTTATAAGCATTTTTAATTTTATTGCTTAAATCGCATTTTCTCGGCGAGCTGAGCACTTTTTCTGAATTGTGCCGCTCCCGTCACTCTGGTTAGGTTGGCATCGAAAAAAACGCTCTCGGGTGCTTTAGAGTGCCGAGTTTATTACTGCGCATTAAGAAATGACCACCTCCAACGTTTGGTTTATGTTTTATAAGCATTTTTAATTTTATTGCTTAAATCGCATTTTCTCGGCGAGCTGAGCACTTTTTCTGAATTGTGCCGCTCCCGTCACTCTGGTTAGGTTGGCATCGAAAAAAACGCTCTCGGGTGCTTTAGAGTGCCGAGTTTATTACTGCGCATTAAGAAATGACCACCTCCAACGTTTGGTTTATGTTTTATAAGCATTTTTAATTTTATTGCTTAAATCGCATTTTCTCGGCGAGCTGAGCACTTTTTCTGAATTGTGCCGCTCCCGTAACTCTAGTTAGGTTGGCATCGAAAAAAACGCTCTCGGGTGCTTTAGAGTGCCGAGTTTATCACTGCGCATGAAGAAATGACCACTTCCAACGTTTGGTTTATGTTTTATAAGCATTTTTAATTTTATTGCTTAAATCGCATTTTCTCGGCGAGCTGAGCACTTTTTCTGAATTGTGCCGCTCCCGTCACTCTGGTTAGGTTGGCATCGAAAAAAACGCTCTCGGGTGCTCTAGAGTGCCGAGTTTATTACTGCGCATTAAGAAATGACCACCTCCAAAGTTTGGTTTATGTTTTATAAGCATTTTTTATTTTATTGCTTAAATCGCATTTTCTCGGCGAGCTGAGCACTTTTTCTGAATTGTGCCGCTCCCGTCACTCTGGTTAGGTTGGCATCGAAAAAAACGCTCTCGGGTGCTTTAGAGTGCCGAGTTTATTACTGCGCATTAAGAAATGACCACCTCCAACGTTTGGTTTATGTTTTATAAGCATTTTTAATTTTATTGCTTAAATCGCATTTTCTCGGCGAGCTGAGCACTTTTTCTGAATTGTGCCGCTCCCGTCACTCTGGTTAGGTTGGCATCGAAAAAAACGCTCTCGGGTGCTTTAGAGTGCCGAGTTATTCACTGCGCATGAAGAAATGACCACCTCCAACGTTTGGTTTATGTTTTATAAGCATTTTTAATTGTATTGCTTAAATCGCATTTTCTCGGCGAGCTGAGCACTTTTTCTGAATTGTGCCGCTCCCGTCACTCTGGTTAGGTTGGCATCGAAAAAAACGCTCTCGGGTGCTTTAGAGTGCCGAGTTTATCACTGCGCATGAAGAAATGACCACCTCCAACGTTTGGTTTATGTTTTATAAGTATTTTTAATTTTATTGCTTAAATCGCATTTTCTCGGCGAGCTGAGCACTTTTTCTGAATTGTGCCGCTCCCGTCACTCTGGTTAGGTTGGCATCGAAAAAAACGCTCTCGGGTGCTTTAGAGTGCCGAGTTATTCACTGCGCATGAAGAAATGACCACCTCCAACGTTTGGTTTATGTTTAATAAGCATTTTTAATTTTATTGCTTGAATCGCATTTTCTCGGCGAGCTGAGCACTTTTTCTGAATTGTGCCGCTCCCGTCACTCTGGTTAGGTTGGCATCGAAAAAAACGCTCTCGGGTGCTTTAGAGTGCCGAGTTTATCACTGCGCATGAAGAAATGACCACCTCCAACGTTTGGTTTATGTTTTATAAGCATTTTTAATTTTATTGCTTAAATCGCATTTTCTCGGCGAGCTGAGCACTTTTTCTGAATTGTGCCGCTCCCGTCACTCTGGTTAGGTTGGCATCGAAAAAAACGCTCTCGGGTGCTTTAGAGTGCCGAGTTTATCACTGCGCATGAAGAAATGACCACCTCCAACGTTTGGTTTATGTTTTATAAGCATTTTTAATTTTATTGCTTAAATCGCATTTTCTCGGCGAGCTGAGCGCTTTTTCTGAATTGTGCCGCTCCCGTCACTCTGGTTAGGTTGGCATCGAAAAAAACGCTCTCGGGTGCTTTAGAGTGCCGACTTTATCACTGCGCATGAAGAAATGACCACCTCCAACGTTTGGTTTATGTTTTATAAGCATTTTTAATTTTATTGCTTAAATCGCATTTTCTCGGCGAGCTGAGCACTTTTTCTGAATTGTGCCGCTCCCGTCACTCTGGTTAGGTTGGCATCGAAAAAAACGCTCACGGGTGCTTTAGAGTGCCGAGTTTATTACTGCGCATTAAGAAATGACCACCTCCAACGTTTAGTTTATGTTTTATAAGCATTTTTAATTTTATTGCTTAAATCGCATTTTCTCGGCGAGCTGAGCACTTTTTCTGAATTGTGCCGCTCCCGTCACTCTGGTTAGGTTGGCATCGAAAAAAACGCTCTCGGGTGCTTTAGAGTGCCGAGTTATTCACTGCGCATGAAGAAATGACCACCTCCAACGTTTGGTTTATGTTTTATAAGCATTTTTAATTTTATTGCTTAAATCGCATTTTCTCGGCGAGCTGAGCACTTTTTCTGAATTGTGCCGCTCCCGTCACTCTGGTTAGGTTGGCATCGAAAAAAACGCTCTCGGGTGCTTTAGAGTGCCGAGTTTATCACTGCGCATGAAGAAATGACCACCTCCAACGTTTGGTTTATGTTTTATAAGCATTTTTAATTTTATTGCTTAAATCGCATTTTCTCGGCGAGCTGAGCGCTTTTTCTGAATTGTGCCGCTCCCGTCACTCTGGTTAGGTTGGCATCGAAAAAAACGCTCTCGGGTGCTTTAGAGTGCCGAGTTTATCACTGCGCATGAAGAAATGACCACCTCCAACGTTTGGTTTATGTTTTATAAGCATTTTTAATTTTATTGCTTAAATCGCATTTTCTCGGCGAGCTGAGCGCTTTTTCTGAATTGTGCCGCTCCCGTAACTCTGGTTAGGTTGGCATCGAAAAAAACGCTCTCGGGTGCTTTAGAGTGCCGAGTTTATCACTGCGCATGAAGAAATGACCACTTCCAACGTTTGGTTTATGTTTTATAAGCATTTCTAATTTTATTGCTTAAATCGCATTTTCTCGGCGAGCTGAGCACTTTTTCTGAATTGTGCCGCTCCCGTCACTCTGGTTAGGTTGGCATCGAAAAAAACGCTCTCGGGTGCTTTAGAGTGCCGAGTTATTCACTGCGCATGAAGAAATGACCACCTCCAACGTTTGGTTTATGTTTAATAAGCATTTTTAATTTTATTGCTTAAATCGCATTTTCTCGGCGAGCTGAGCACTTTTTCTGAATTGTGCCGCTCCCGTCACTCTGGTTAGGTTGGCATCGAAAAAAACGCTCTCGGGTGCTTTAGAGTGCCGAGTTTATTACTGCGCATTAGGAAATGACCACCTCCAACGTTTGGTTTATGTTTTATAAGCATTTTTAATTTTATTGCTTAAATCGCATTTTCTCGGCGAGCTGAGCGCTTTTTCTGAATTGTGCCGCTCCCGTCACTCTGGTTAGGTTGGCATCGAAAAAAACGCTCTCGGGTGCTTTAGAGTGCCGAGTTTATTACTGCGCATTAAGAAATGACCACCTCCAACGTTTGGTTTATGTTTTATAAGCATTTTTAATTTTATTGCTTAAATCGCATTTTCTCGGCGAGCTGAGCACTTTTTCTGAATTGTGCCGCTCCCGTCACTCTGGTTAGGTTGGCATCGAAAAAAACGCTCTCGGGTGCTTTAGAGTGCCGAGTTTATTACTGCGCATTGAGAAATGACCACCTCCAACGTTTGGTTTATGTTTTATAAGCATTTTTAATTTTATTGCTTAAATCGCATTTTCTCGGCGAGCTGAGCACTTTTTCTGAATTGTGCCGCTCCCGTCACTCTGGTTAGGTTGGCATCGAAAAAAACGCTCTCGGGTGCTTTAGAGTGCCGAGTTTATTACTGCGCATTAAGAAATGACCACCTCCAACGTTTGGTTTATGTTTTATAAGCATTTTTAATTTTATTGCTTAAATCGCATTTTCTCGGCGAGCTGAGCGCTTTTTCTGAATTGTGCCGCTCCCGTCACTCTGGTTAGGTTGGCATCGAAAAAAACGCTCTCGGGTGCTTTAGAGTGCCGAGTTTATCACTGCGCATGAAGAAATGACCACCTCCAACGTTTGGTTTATGTTTTATAAGCATTTTTAATTTTATTGCTTAAATCGCATTTTCTCGGCGAGCTGAGCGCTTTTTCTGAATTGTGCCGCTCCCGTAACTCTGGTTAGGTTGGCATCGAAAAAAACGCTCTCGGGTGCTTTAGAGTGCCGAGTTTATCACTGCGCATGAAGAAATGACCACTTCCAACGTTTGGTTTATGTTTTATAAGCATTTTTAATTTTATTGCTTAAATCGCATTTTCTCGGCGAGCTGAGCACTTTTTCTGAATTGTGCCGCTCCCGTCACTCTGGTTAGGTTGGCATCGAAAAAAACGCTCTCGGGTGCTCTAGAGTG